>NC_041050.1:36382476-36711226 GCF_900634775.1 Gouania willdenowi | reverse complement strand
AACACCCTGGATAGGCGTCGGCCTCAGGAGAATCATCACAGGAGTGTGTGGGTGGGTATGTCACTGTGGTTGCATCAGAATGAGGATGAAGATGAGGATGATGAAGCTGTGTGAGGCTGAGGCTGAGCACACAACACCATCATTAAACCCATTGATTAGTTTGGTAAAGGGGTCATATTTACCAGAGGTGAAAGTAACAGATTATAAGTACTCACGTTACTGTAATTGAGTTGCTTTAAGATGGAATTTTTTTTTTTTTAGTATATTTTGAAACCAGTACTTTTACTTGTACTTAAGTACGTTTAAAAAGAGGGAAAGTAATTTGTTACATTTCTAGACCCGAAAGTTACTGAGTAAATCACCATTTTTTTGGTTTTAAAATGATCAGAAGAATGTAATGACCAGACAACAATTAAATGCATCATGACGCCAAAATGATTTATTATGTATTATTATTATTTTTTTTCCTAGATTTAGAGTTAATAAATGTAGCTATACTTAGAGCCTGATATTTTTTTTTTTTTATTTTGAATTGATTTAATTATTACATTATGTTTTTATTTTATTTATATATCTATTTATCAATTTACATTTTTTTGTTAATTTGTTTAACTATGTATTGCACTATTTTCATGTATCTGTTTTTATTGTAAAGTAGCCTGAAAGGTATATATATATGTATGTGGGGTGAAAGTAACTTTTACTTTTAGCACTATTTATTGAGCTAATTTTTTGCTTGTATTTGAGTATTTTATGTATGACTTACTTGTACTTGTACTTGATTACAATTTCAATCAAGTAACAGTACTTCTACTTTACTTGAGTAGGAAATATCAGTATTCTTTACACCTTTGCTAATCCTGACCTAAAACTCATAATCAGTCGAAGAGTTCATGATTAGACACAGAAAAACGTCTTGCTTTATAAAATGAGCCACAAGATTCATTTTCACTCTTCTTTTTGTATCCAGAAAAGATGGAAAACTTCCATGACGTGTGAACCAACACTTAGAGCTGTGAGCTGAGGAACAAGTGTGTGTTGGTAATAATGACCGATCCCTTTGGAATTACACATCCATTTGAAATCTGTTTCTTCCACTCAAATGTGGGATGGAGCAGCTCAAAAGTGCTGCAGTGAATTGACTGAACTGGTGGAAAAGGGTAGAATTGCTTTCTTTCTTTCTTTCTTTTAGGGAAGCAGCCTGTGAATCCAAACCAATAAAACAGAAATAGCATCTTTTCTGTGGCTTTATGATCCTCATTTATTAATACGCTCTGTGGCGCACTGCGTAAAACCGCTTTAGGCGCATGGTGTTTATGAGCTGTTACTAAATATTACTTTGGATGTGAAAGAGAAGTGTTTGTCAGTGATTGTCTGTCGTTTTATGTCCTGTGGAAAATGTCAGTGATCCACATCCATAAGGGATCAATTGATCATAATCGTCGGGATCCTCCAGTGTTTTTTTTTTTCTTTTTTCTAAAATCTTTGAAATGTCCTTATTAGAAAATCTATGCCTAACAAAACGCATCATTTTTGCACAAAATTAGTTTCATTAACTTTTAAAAATGAGACAACTTTTCTGTTTTAAAACCTGCACCCCCCCATCTTGAAATCACGTGATTGATGATGTCACACGGCCCCATTTTCCTGTAAACATCCCTGTTGAAGACGCACAAACCCTGAGGATAAAAGTCATTTTGGGTGGGAGTCCTTCAACGGTCTGTTATTTACTCGCTAACTTCAGCCACCAGAACGTGTCAGCTCACTGAGCTTTTCTTCTCTGCTTCATTGTCTACTACCAAACTGCAGAGTAGGAACTGTCAACCCCTGTGGTCAGATTTGTTTTCGGGTCACAACTGTTTTTATAATCTTTCGGTAAACAAAAGAGGGTTACATCGTCATCCTTAACTTTTCCTGAATATTTAGAGCAGGTGGGCCAGGACCCAAAAGCGGGTCGCAGACCTGTACTAAGTGGGTCGTTGACAGCTGGTAAAAAACAAATAAATACTTAATGTCTCTCATGTTGGATGTGTCTTTTATTTTGAAAGAAAGTTTTCTTTTGACAGGCATTTTGAACAGGAACATTTATGGATTTATGTTATAAAATATAAGTGTTTTTTCAACAGCTATTTTTGAAAAACTGAATTTGGTTGGTTGAATTATAAAAAAGAAGTGGGTCGTGATTTAATGACCCTGGCAAAATGTGGGTCCCAGGGTCAGGCCAGTTGAGAACCCCTGATTTAGAGCAACTAAAAGCAGCACACACTGTCATTTTGACTGAAAAAAGCTGCTAAATGATCTAAAAATCAGGCTGAATGCTTCACACTAATAGGAAACAATGGGATGTTTACAGTCAAATGGGGCCGTGTGACATCATCAATCACGTAAATTTAAGATGGCGGTTTTAAAAACGGTAAATTAGTCCCATTTTTAAAAGTTGATAAAACAAATATTGTGTGAAATAATGTATTTTGTTAATCATAGATCTACTAAGGACATTTCAAAGTTTAAGATGTCTTTAATGATGATCCACATAACAGTTTAGTTGTTGTGTTGGTAGGGTGGAGAAAAAAAAAAATTGGTCCAGGGGCCAAATCCGGCCCCTTAAAGCATCCAATACGGCCCTCTGGAGAAAGTAAAAATGACAGAGAAAACATAAATTGTTGTGTAAATTACCAAATAATCCAGTTGTAGTGATCTCAAATTCACCAATTTAGTGAAACTCCACAACATTTTTTGTTTTTCCTTTGTTTATATCACATGAATAAAGTAATTTTTAATTGCTCTCAATTTTGCCCCAGCTCTTGCAATTTCTCACTAACAATTCCACAAATGTACTCTAAAATACACAAAAATTGGTAACAAAATCAAGAATTTTTCAAGTGAATTAAATTAATATTGTAAACCAGGGCACAATAATGTTATTTTTTTTTTCTTTTTTTTTCCACACAAAATCTGTGGCCCACTCCATATTTGGCCCCTGAACCAAAATGAGTTTGACACCCCTCATTTAAAGTTTTAAAAATTAATAACACATCCTAATGAAACATATGACACAAATAATACTGAATGGAGTCTCTAAAGCTGAAATGGGGGCCACACGCATGCCCTCGGTCTAATTTTACGTGGCCCCTAAAGTAAATGTACAAAAAGACAGAGAAATACACAAAACAAAGACAAGAATACATTAAAAAAATAGAAAGAATTACAACATTACAGGAAAATACAGTAAAAGACAAGAAAAACAGAAAATAATCCAAAAACACACTATAAAAAATGAACAAAACAACAGTAATTTATTAAATTATGCCAAATTACACAAAACAAAAACAAAATGACTCAAAAAAAATATGAAATTATAGAAAATTACAACAAAAGTGTACAAAAATACAAGAAAAACAAAATATTCCACAAACCTAGAGAACTAACAAACAAGCCAAACAACAACAGAAATACATAGAAATTACTCCAAAAAACACAAAATGACAACACAAATACACAATATGACTTCTAAAAACATGTATTTTTCAGAAAATATACACCAAAGGACAACAGAAATGCACAATTACGATAAAAGCTCTTTGTTCTTTTCCTGTATTAATGCTCAGACTGGTCATTATTCTAAATGCTGATATGAATGTGGATCATGTGGCCCTTCGATCAAAAAAACATATTTCTGCGGCCCTCGCTGTGATAAGTTGCCCACCTCTGCTCTAAAGCCTCTCCAGTGTGAAACGGGTGAGTCAACTCTCGAAGATAAAACAATAACTTTTTTATAAAATATAAACAATCTGAGCGTAATACTGAATGTTATAGAAAACTTCTTCACTCCCGCTGTGCATACTTACTCATTCACACTCACACTGTCTCACCTTTGTTACGTCTTTGTTAAAAGCCTCTAAAAAAAGGTTTATCAAAGGTGGAAGAAAATGTCAACGTGCCTCAATGTCATCTACCCAGATGGTGTGAGGAAATAAATGCACAACAATCTCTTTCTAGTGCTTCAACACCTCCACCCAACGCACAAGAGCGGCATTGCTAAAAACCAATGTGGCTCTTTTTTTTTTTTTAGGACTCGGCACAAAAAAACAAAGACTCCACTTATATTCAGGAGCCTCAACTGCTGTTGCCATGGAGACGTAAGCCAGAGGAGCAAAATGAAAGCACAAACACATCAGCTGATGACACAGTGATGTGTCGCTTGTGCTCAATTACATTTTTAAATTACAATTACGCCTTAAATTATCCATGTCCAGCAATCATTAAAATATGTTTCAACAAGTTTATTAGTCACTTCTTCTGAGGATAATTTTAAATTAAAAAAATAAATAAAATTAACGGGTATACAGACAGAAAAAAGGCTCAGAAACCCAAAACAAAAATGTCAAAAATTATATTTTCATTGATTAGGAAACCAAAAGATGAAAAACTAGATAACAGTATGGTTTAATTGATCATAAAAGATGCTAGCAGAAAGCTAACACAAGAGGAAGGTCACGTATTATGGCATCATTTATTAAAAGCTCAGTAATCGTGATTAATTGTAAATTAATTGTCAACATCAGAATTCAGCTATAATTGGTATTGTTATAAAATGGATAAATGAAGATGTAATTGTAATTTCAAAATGTAATTGACCCCAACCTTGCTCTGCCTATGATCTGAAATCCAATATTGCTACAAAAAAAAAAAGAATTGAGGAAAATAATTTTTAAAAAAATTAAAATTTCACGCCGGTGCTGCTTTCTCATCCATAAAATATTTCACAAATCAATTTCCCTGTTCAAACAAAGAACAGAGGTGAGCATAACATTTTAATAAAGCTCGTTTTTTTTTTTTTAACTGTAATGAGTGTAAAGTCAATTATTCAAAATCCTTCAAGATATTTTGTATCTCCTGCCTGTGAAACTTTGCATCAGCAAGAAGAAAATTTCTCCTTTTTTGATCATCCCATTTGTACAGAGGAAAAGAGAGTGTCACACACACACACACACACACACACAGACGTAGTGAAGGAAGTCTTTTAATGGTGAGGAAACAGAGAGAACTGGCAGCAGTAGATAAGACACTCCAGAGGAAGTTCTTAGGTGGAAATGGAGTGAAAAAAAAAATAGGTGGAGGCCCAAAAAAAAAAAAGACAGACAGAGGAGAGTGGATAGCAGTGGAAGTGGGAGAATTGAGTTATCAGCCATGCAGAGTAGCAGCACACCTCATCACGTCATCCTCTTGTCTGTGGTGGTGTTTTCCTTCTTCTCCTTGAGATAACAGCAGCTCACTGAAAACTGTGGCTTGGAGTTCGTTTTGCTTACGTTGCCTGTTTGGTGCTGGTTTGCATGATGAGAACGCACGTGTGCCTGACTTTATGTAGCATGGCGGCAGAGGATGTGGGAGTCTAGCATGTTAACACTATTTACTCCTTCGTAAGGGTGTAACGATTCTTCCCTTTAGATCAAGGGTGTTCATTTTCATTTTAGTTCAGGGGCCAATTACGGAGCAGTTTGATCTCAAGTGGGGCCACAGATTTTATGCAGGAAAACAAGTCATTTCAACATTACTGTGCCCTAGTTTTCACTTCTACATATACATAAGATACAAAATATGTAAGAAACCGACAATCTCCAAGCAATAAGTGACAGATATCGTTCACAACAGGATCTCCACTTTACATTTTCTATATTTTGTGACTAATTTCTATTTAATTAAGGGAAACATTATGTCAGAATTTGAGGAAAATTTAAGGACTTTGTAAGAATTGTTGAGTGAGTTTTTTCAACTGTTTAACAAAAAAAAATGTCGAATCTTGTGATATAAGCACAGGGAAAACTGTGAACCCCTGGAGACATTGTTGCGTTTTGTTTTCACAGTTTTCATCAATACGTTCTCCGGATAGCAGCTTTAAGGATGTTACGACCGACTGTCGACGTGCCAGCAGACAATAATGAAACAGAGACACCAACGTAGGAGAAAATGACCAAAAATCCACCTTTGGTTCCAGTGTGTGAAACACATTGGCTTTAACCACCGTCCACCACCAGGACCTTCTGCAGCAGCACATGTAGCGTTAGCTCGTTAGCTCGTTAGCTTTAGCTCTGCAGAGAGCCTCACAATAACCATCATGCTAAAATGAAAAGTATCAGGTTCAAACACTGCTCATTTAACCTGAACAGATCTTGGTTGCACTTGATTTTTTTATATTAATATTGTATTATTTTTATGTTGAAAAAACAAAACGAAGCGTCAGGTAAATCTAATATGTATTTTCAGTGTTGGTTGGACTTTACTTAAATAAAATGAATTATTATTTTGGCTAAAAAGTTACTGAAAAGTAACTGAATCGTGCTTGAATCGAATCGGCAACAGCGAATGGTGAATGGTTGCTAAAACGAATCGTTACACCCCTACTCCTTCACCTTTATACAACACTACAGGAGTTTAGATATACGTATGGAAGTCCTCGTGCCAAGTTCTAGACTCATGCCTACAGTACTTTCCTTATTTCTGTATACACAGGACATTTATTTACCTTCAATCTGAAATTGTACTGTTTTCCAACTTCGGGAGTGCATATGTGCCTATAGTCTGCACTCGTCTGCAGTCCAGCATTTCCCTATATACAGTTCTGGGTGCCAGCTTCCACTTCACATTGTATACGCCACCCAGTAAATCACGTTCACCACCGCAAAAGTGAACGGGAACACAGCCCTGGCATAGATGTCGATGGTGTCAGCGTCGATGGGTTTGCAGACGCACTTGGAGCAGCACTTTTTGGCCTCCTCGCTCTCCTCCGGCTGCCTGGACCTCCTCCTCCTAGGCTCCACCTCCTCAGAGCCGCCCTCGCCGGGGATCGTGTTGCTGGAGCGCTGGGTGCGGCCCTGGCGGTTGGAGATCACCACGCCCTGGTTCATGCCCGTCACTGAAAGGGAGAACAGAACCATCGCCTGTTTGCCATTCTTCACGATAGACTGTGGGAATGCAGAGAAAAAAGCAGGTCAGCAAGGGTGAGACCACCATGGGTGTCAAATACGTTTTAGTTCAAATACAGATCAGTTCAATCACAAGTGGGTCGCAGGTTTTTAGGTGGAAAAACAAACAATTTCAACATAAATGTTCTTAAGTTTGCACTTCCAGTTATAAATCAGACAAAGTATAAAGGGCAACAACAATATCCAAGCAATAAGTGACAAATACTTAAATGTCTTTTGTTTAAATTATTTTTTGACCAATTTTCATTTAATTTGGGAAGATTTTGTGGAATAATTTGGGCCCCATCCATAAAGTCAGCAAAATGATGGTCCATTGTTCTACGAATCTGTCATAACCACATTTATTCATTTATCTGAATAATATCCACTGTTTTCCAGGAAGTTCATTATTATTTGGGCCAAAAATGGTGGAAAAGTGGTTAAATGGGATTTTTAAAATCACAGAAATTGGTTAAAAGTTGCAAATTAGAGTGGGCAAAAACAGACCGAAAAAGTGTCAATATTGGCTTAAAAGTGGCAGAAAAAGGAACAATTAATTTAAACTGGCAAATAATGTGCATGACTAATTATGAATGTGGTTACATTGGCAAAAATAAACATGAAATATGGAGAAAAGAGGTTAAATGTTACAATAAGGGGTTAACACATGTGACAATTGGTGGGAAAAGTTGTGGAAAGGGTTTAAAAGAGCTGAACATGAAAAAAAATGAGCAGAAAAGGAATTGAAATTTGATGGAGAAGTAGCAGAAATGGGAAAATGTAGCAAAAATGCATTAAAAGGAGCCAAAATATGGCAAGAAAAAGTGATTAAGTTTGGTGTAGTTGCAAAAAAGGGTAAAAAAATAAGCAAAAATGGGCTCAAATAAATATTTTTCGTTTCTTGAAGGGTTGAGAACCCTTGTCGTAGAGGATGGTGAGGAGTCCCTCACCTCAGAGCTGAGCTTGTTGGCCTTGACCTTGGCCTTCTCTTTGAGCCGATAGTCAGCGTTGTAGTGGGCGAAGGCGTACTCAATGAGCGCCGCGAACACAAACACGTAGCAGATCCAGAAGTAGACGTCCAACGCTTTGATGGCTGAGGCTCGTGGTAGCGATGAACGGGCGCTAACCATCAGTGTGGTCATGGTGAGAACTGTTGTGATGCCTGTGGGAATAACACAGCACACACAGTACATTTAGTGATGGCTTTGGTCAAGGTTGGGCTCAAATACATTTTTCAGTTACAATTAGGTTTACAATTACAATTACAGTGAATGACATTTTTTACAATTAAATTACAATATTTTTTTATCCTCCGAAAATAAATTATAATTATGTTCTTAAGGACTAAGGTTCAATTACAATTAATCACAATTACTGAGCCTGAAATAAATAGCTTAATAAAAGTTACCCTTCCTCTTGTGTTAGCTTTCTGTTAGCATCTCTAATGATAACGGGTCATAAATCAGCTGTAAAATACACTTTAAAACAAACATCTATCATCTCATTTATTTCCTATCTATTGGTTACCGTGTCAAGCTTCCTAATCAATAAAAATATAGGTTTTAATATTTTTGGTGCGGACGTCTGAGCCTTTTTTGTGTCGGTATATTCTTCGATTTAATTTTTTTTGAAATGGTAAAATGTGGGAAAGATATGAAACATATTTTAGTAATTATTAACTACATAACGGTAGAACTGTACATAGAAAGGCAAGGCAAGGCAAATTTATTTGTATAGCGCATTTCATACTCAAGGCAACTCAATGTGCTTTACATGATAAAACATTCAATTGTTTAAAATCAATAAGAACATTTAAAATCATCAGTAAAATCAATTAAAATCATCAGTAAAATCAATTAAAATCATCAGTAAAATCATCATGACATCAACAACATGACTAAAAATCTCTCTCTCAATCATATGCAGTAGAGAAAAAAGTGCCTTTAACTCTGATTTAAAGATGTTCACATGTGATGCTGACTTCAGCTCTGCTGCAGTTTGTTCCACTTCTTTGCAGCATAACAACTAAAAGCAGCATCACCATGTTTACTGTGAGCTCTGGGCTCCACTATCTGACCTGTGTCCATAGATCTGAGAGACCTGCCTAGACCTAGAACTGTAAAATGGTTCCCCAGTTTAGAGTTAAATTATAATTAAGTTTTTATCAAATTGTCATGGCAATTACAATTACAAAGTAATTATCTAAACTCATATACAATTAAATTATGATTATGACAGCAAAAGATTTTTTAAATTACATTTATATGTATGCCATAATTGTAATTTAATTATAAATTATAAATTACGTGATTGCAATTATAATTGACTCCAACCCTGGTTGTAGCCCAATGGTTCCCAACCTTTTTTGGATCGTGACCCCTTTTCAATATCACAGATTTTCTTTGTAGAATTAGTTTTTGATCATGTTTGTCATACTGTATTAAAGATACTGTATGTATACAAAGTATAGAATACAGTTGTTTAAAATAGTGTATTTAATAATTATTTAATTCAATTCAACTTTTTTTTTTCTTGAAAACAATGTAAAAATACATAAATGAAGAGAAACTCAACAAACCCAATGATACTCGTGCAGGGACTGCTGTTTGGCTGATCCAAAACGACACCCAGGACATGGCGACCAGTAATATTGAAGGCATGTATGACTGGATGATGTAGACGCCGCGGTTACGTCTCAGCTGAAAGCGAAGGCTGAGCCTGGGAAATTGTCCAGCTGTCGGAGGCAGAAACACTCTGTCAGTGATTAACCTCAACATTATTGATTGTTGAACAGAGCATTAAAACTGCTCGCCTGTGCCCCTAAAACACAAGTGTCAAACTTAAAGACCGAGGGCCAAATACGTCCCTTTAGAGCATCCCATTCGGCCCACGGCAGCAAGCAAAAAAATCAGAGAAACCATGAATCATTGTGTAAATTACAAACTAATTCAGTTGTAGATATTTACCAAATTAATACGCAAATTCATTTACAATAGCAGGGCTCACATTTTCCCCATACTTATTTATAATCTCAAATTATTAAAAGAACTCTCAGTTTTTCCAAAATCTCACAATTTTCTTCAAAATATTCCACAAAATCTCCTCAAATTACATACAAATGGGTCACAAAATCCAATGAATTGAAAGTAAAGATCCTGCAGTGACTGATATCTGTGACGTATTGCTTTGATATTAACAGTGCCATATATAATTTACCCTATATTTAGACGTGGAAGTGCAAACTAGAGCATAAACTCATTTTCCCGCCTAAAATCTGTGATAAACTGCTCCGTATTTGGCCCGTGAGCTAAAACGACTTTGACACCCCTGCTCTAAACATTCACAGTTAAAGTGGTATGACAGACTCCATCTTCCCAGTTAGGATCAGCAGCTACAGTAGCCTGTCCTCATCCATCCTATCTATGCACAGAGTAAAAGTTTATTTTTTTCTGTTTCATAAAACAAGAGGAAGGCCAAATTCAAGAACTCCACATACATCATGCATGATGCAGCTTCTGTGCTAAAGCTAACCTCGACAGCCAAAGATAAACAGAAACATGAGAGTGATGAGCACCTGATTTGAAGTTCATGGTTTCAGTGACAAAGCGGTAGTCTGTAATAGTGAACTGGGAAAGCTCCAATTTATCCAGTCCATGGATGTGTATCTGGCTCTCTGACCAGTGATATACGATGTCCTCTGAGGAGTAACCGTCTAGAAACAATAAAGACAACAGTGGTGTTGATTGTTCAGCGTATAGCACAAGATCTTTGTAATTTACAGCCATTTAAATGTTTCTAGAGGAAAATAAAAATGTGGAATAAGAAATTAAAAAAAAATCAACTCACAACTTTCCAAGTCAAGCATACACTCCTGTTCATCCATGGGGTATTTCGTGAGGTCCATGTCACATGCCACCGTCGACGTGATTCTACGGGCAAAGTTATATTACAGTTTTTATTTTTGACAAATCTGGCATTTATTTGGATGGCAACTGTTTGTAATTTAACATCAGCCCCACTAAATGTAACATGCTTTTTTAATCCTTCAGCAGAAAATCCAATTTACGGAATCTGTCTTTAAATGTTTCCTGTTTAAGGTCAATTCATTAGTTTATCTTTCCAACATATTTGAAGATGTGGACCTACTCCCCTGTCTTTGAAAAAAAATGATAATTTAAACCATTGGTTTTTAACCTTTTTTCTTGTCATGACCCCATTTTTCTATCTCAGTTTTTTGGCGACCCCAGAGACTTGTTTGTTGTACTGTTACAAACACAGCTCAGATATTTTCATACTGCTTTTTTATTTGAAATATATTTATATTTTAAAAAGTGCAAGAATGGTATATGTTTTCATTTTATTTTTTTTAAAAACTCTTTGAGCTTTCTGCCTCGTCCTGCAGTGTACAGTATATCTATTTCTGTGATAATATTGTCACTGTGGTTTTGTTTATTTGTATTATTTTGTATATATTCTATTCATAATACAGTTTTTATTATTTTATAATATTATTTATTATTTAAGGGCTTAAACGGGGAACTTGAGGCAAATATTTCATTATGTACATAATTAAAAATAAAAATTATTGAACCCTTAAATCATTTATTGATGTTGTAATAGTGTTTCCTAGTACGTAATATTTATCAAATACAGGCATTCTATTCGTATGAAAGATAATGTTACCGGAAGTCACGTGACCACTCCGTGCGGTTAGGGTTAGTTAGTCCGTAACGTAGTTTACGGTTAGGGTAAGTTAGTCCATAACTTAGGTTAGGGTTAGTTAGTCTGTAACGTAGGTTAGGGTTAGATTAGAGTTTGGGTTAGTCCCTGACGTACGTTAGGGTTAGTTAGTCTGTAACGTAGTTGACGTATTAATACAAATGGAAGTGCGTAGCGTCTCATTGGCCAGTTTAGGTCACGTGGTAGACCTATCACTTGACCTAAACTGATCAATGAGGGGCGTCGCATATGGATAGAATGTCCATATATATATATATATATATATATATATATATATATATATATATATACGTATATATATATGACTTTTTTATCAGTCATTTAAGATCATGACCCCACATGGGGTCACGATCACAAGGTTGAAAAACACTGATTTAAACAATGTAAATGAGAAGAGATACCCTGACCTAAAGCAGTAACGCTCATTAAGTAAAACAACAGTTGCAATAGAAACTTCTTATACTATCACCTTTAGCTCATTCTGAATGTCCCAATTGCATGAATACTGATAAATATATATTATATAAAGTCTATTTCATTCAGATTTTCTCATTTTATTTAGATAAAGGTTAAATGAATTTGTTTGATTATTCATGTGTAAACCCTGTGAGGGATAGGAAGCCTTTTTAAGATGCATCTGCCTTAGACCCTGAATAAGACAGAATATGTTTCACAAGCCTTGTAAGAATAAATAAGCATAGACAATGGACAGATGGATACAAAGACACAAAGAAAATGTTCCTTTGAGAGTTGATAGGGAAGCAATGTGTGAGTTTATACCTGCTGCTGTATAGAATAACTCCATTAGGCTGCAGGCGGATCAGTTTGTTTTCCACGGTCACATCATGAAACCAAGCAGATTTAGCGTTGACGATGAAGGTGTCGGGCAACCACAGCTTGTCCACAAAGCGACTGTCCAGGCCCAGAGTTTTGTTGGTGTGATTGTAGGACAGACGGTCGTCGTGCCAGCTCTGCCGTAGGAAAACTGTCATAGTGTATTCCTGTCAGGACGAGCAGAGGATCACATCAGACAGTCTCGCTTTGATTGTAATAAACAAAGCTGGAGGAAATTACAACAGAAATCAGCATTTGATTAGATGCAATTTCAACATTTTCTACTGCAATTTTCAGTAGTAGGTTTTCATTTGTAATCAAATATGTCTTAAACTTCTTCTTTTTTTGCAGAAAATGCACAAAACAAACAGATTCAAAAGAAACAAATTACTCTTAATTACAATAAAAAAAAAAAAGCTGCAACAACTAAAAAGGTTACATTATTATTGTTTTTTTCTTTCTTTTGCAATTTCGGAGCAATTTTTAAATAATTGCTTCCCTTCTCACATACAACTACAAAAGCTTTGTTTTGATTTAGAGGATTCAATTTGTTTTCTCAAATAAATTTAAAACTGTTGTATTTGGGGAAAGTGCAATCTTAGTTTTTCAAGCTTGATCAAAAATAAATGTTTTATGTTTTTTTTTTTTTTTTTTTTTTTGTATTAATATACTGTGTTGATGGCAGAGTTTAGGTCTATTGGGCTGGCCATTGTGACAGTCACATTAAGGTAAAAAATGTAACCATGGCAAAACATAAACAGCATGTATTTTACATAAATAAATCATAGTTGTTTTTTTAAATGGCCATTTCATTCAGATGCCAAAAATTAGAACAATTATTTAGTAGTTTCGTTTACCCGATCTATGTGTGTCATAGAAAAATTGCAAAACTCGCTTGTATTCCACCATATTATTTATTTTGTTTGGTTTTTACCAGAGTTTTGGCTAATTTGCTACTATATTTTGTGGCTGCAGCTTGTTTTAGTTTTGCGTAAACCAGTGATTTTCAACCATTGTGTGATGGATAGTCATCAGGTGCACTGTGATAAATGACCAAAATGTGCCTACAGGGTGAAAAATCTGCTATTATTGCTGCTCTAGAACAGCATCAAGGCCTTCAACATTCCTAGTTAATGTAATAGAATACTGCTCAGTATCATTAGTGGGTAGGGGTTGAATGACTCCATAATTCGACTTTATATGCATACTCGTTGAGTCGACGTCGACTAGTCGATGACATCACCGAGCCGAGTGCCTGCGTAGTGCCAAAATCTGTGACCCGAAAAAATGACCCTGCAGCTTCTCGGTGGACAAGTACTCGCCCTTAAACATGTTTGTAGTTCTTCTCCAGTCTGCTACTCACCGGAGCGTCATGTTTAAGGGGGAGTAAATAGCGCCTTAATAGCTAGGGAGAGCTATTACGCAGTTGACGTAGCACTCTTTTTCTCTACCGCCAAGAAGCTGCAGCAGTCACAGATTTTTTTGGTGAGTTAGACACCCCATATTTAGAACAACTAAATGCAGCACAAATTGTCATTTTGACCAAAAAAGTTGCTAAATTATCTAAAAATCAGGCTGAATGCTTCATTCCAATAGAAAACAATGGGATGTATACAGACAAATGGGGCCGTGTGACATCATCAATCATGTGATTTCAAGATTGCGGTATACAGGTTTTAAAACGGTAAAGTAACAGGTAATAAAACAAATATAGTGCAATATAATGTGCCTTGAAATAGAAGGATGATGGAGAAGAAAATTATAGGATGATGACGATGATGATGATGAACATTATTACCATGTTGGCTTCAGAGATGTGATCGATACTGGCCACTTCAATAGCCATGGCCACGTTCACAGGAGGACCTGCAGAGGAAGACACGAGAAAATAGAGAAACCCCAAGCACACACACACACACACACACTCTTTCACATAACACTCTTTTTATCTCCACGGTTCTCAAACATTCAATCACTCATCTGTTTTCCTCTCGCTCGTCACCATCTCAGAAAGTCTTAACCTCTCCTACAGTGAGTAACCTATAGACATTATCTACTTTAACCAGTGTAAGTGGCATATCACACACACACACACACACACACACACACACACACACACACACACACACACACACACACACACACACACACCCTCTCCACAGTAAGCCATATGATTAGCATGGATTCAGATGCAGGAGCAGTTCACTGATGCCTAACAGAAAGGCTTTTCATAATAAACATTTAGGAATCATTATTTGCTATTTCCCAACATTCAACACTTAAATTCCTGCTTTAGCAAAACCTCAGATTTAGATTTTCCTGTATGCATAGCAGGGTTGGGGTCAATTACATTTTTAAATTACAATTATATCTTCAATTATCCATGTTTAATTACAATTACAACTCAATTACAATTACGTTAAACAGCAAAAAATGTTTACAATTAAAATAATTTCCCCCTGAAAGTCAATTACAATTACATTACTAACTAATTAATTACTAAAGTATAAACTCAATTAATTACAATTACTGAGCCTTTAATAAACAACCACATAAAACGTATTATTCCTCTTGTGTTAGCTTTCTGTTAGCATTGCTTATGCTAACAGGTCAGTTTTGACCCATATCTTAAATTAGCTGTAAAATACACAAAAAAATATCATCTATCATCTAATTTGTTTTTCATCTTTTAGTTACCAGTTAGGCTTGAAAATATTGGTATTAATATTTTTGGTGTGGGCGTCTGAGGAATTGAATTTTTTTTAAATGGTAAAATGTTCCTCAATAGAACAACTGAAACACATATTTTAATGAAAGGTTCCTGAGTTTTGTGTTTAATTACATTGTAAATGACAGTTTTTTTTAACATTTCAAAGCCAATTACAATTACAAAGTCAAATATCTGAACTCAATTACAATTATTAACTAAGCAATTACATTTGTAATTGACCCCAACCATGATATATAGTGTAGGTTTGTTCAGGTGAGTTTTTACAATTAATCTTAAGCATCAGTTTACTATTGAAAAAACGCTCCTTTGTAAAAACAAAACAAAAAAAGTACAATAATAAATGATAGTGAAGTTTTTTCAAAGGCAATAATGGTTGGATTTAGATATACATATATGACATATAAATGACAAGTCATGGAAATGAGTTGAATGAAGGAAAACACCCAAAACAACATAAATAATTCCCAATGGTCATGAACAGCCTTTCGTTTGCGTGTCATTCAACATTAATAAGGACATAATGTTGCTTTATGGAAATAAGTGCACGGATGTATTGCACAGGACAGCGATTATCACAGTGTTTTTGGTCCCACATTTTCACCTTTGGTACAACTGAGTTAAGCTGTGAGATTGAGAAATCTATCCCCGTGGTCATTGGATGTTTCACATTTAGCAGCCAAACTTAGCAAAGGTCTCCAGAGCAGATGTCTCTATATATCACCCTTTAAATGCACCGTCCTTGATAAACCCTTCAGCATTGCATAGCGTAAGTGTGGTTTTCATGTGTGAGTTGGTAAATCTAAGCATTTATTTGCATGTTCTATATGCAGCTTTGTTGTAAGACAAGTGCAAATAACCACCAAAGGCAAGGACACCTGTGAGGATAATGGAATTGAAAAATGAGACGCACTTTATTTGTTCTGCTGTGTTTGCACCTTGGAGCTGTTGTTATGCTAAGGATGGCTGTAAATGTGAGCGGGTGAAATGCAGCCCAACGCCACAAGCAGTAGATCTCATACTCACCTCCTATCCCAGGGCGAAAATTTCTGGCATAGCCCTTCATTAAATCATCCAGATTAGGTAACCAGGATATTTGAATGTCTGTACCTACATAGTCCCCAATATCACTCAGCATGGCCCTAAAAGGAGACAAAACACATCTGGCTTTAGCAGTTGTTGAGGAAATACAACGACTTCATAGCAAAACCTGGAAAGGCCTCGAATAAAAGTTAGAGATGCACACGTATAAAAAAATATAGTACAGAACAACATCCTGTGTGTGGGGGAGTAAGAACTACAACCTGGAATCTGTTACTATAACCTGGAGTCCATAGGAGGAGTTTGAGATTATGCCAACGGGGGGCAAAAGAAAAATAGATTTAAATATATAGACCATCTAGAGATTTGCGCCAACCACAATGTGCGTAACACATACAATAATGCAAAAATGATTAGTAACATTAATTAATTAATAATGTTGATTACAAAAATGTGCGTCATTTAATGTTGTAAATTCATTATAAAATCAGCTTTCTGCTTTGTTTTGTTGCAACGTTGCTTCACCGTAACAGAAGAAGAACCAACCTAAAGTCTGAAAGGTTTGGGACCATTTCACTGAAAACTTATACTACACATCTGAGGTAACATCTGTGACATAAAACTAACAGTAATATGCTAGAATCAAAGCAGCAGAAAACTGTTTTATATCAAAAAACAGAAATAAAGACGTTGGTCACATGACTCGAGCGCCAAAAAAATAACTTGTATTTTTAAAAGAATATCAAATGATTTAATATGTATTTTGTACAGTCACTGTGTTTTATGGCACTTAAAATATTTGTGTTTTATGTACATGTATGTATTTTTTTGAATGAATTTGAGAAAACCAAATTCAAACTTTTGACCACTCGGGGGGGGGCAATGCTCCCCTTGCCCCGCCCATAAACTCTGTGTATGATAGACTGTCTCGAGATTCGTGCCAACCACAATGTGTTTCACGTATACTATGATAACATATATGATGAATAATAATAATGCAAAAATGATTAGCAACATAATTGATAATGTTGACTACGAAAGAATTTGCGTCAACGCGTCGCTAAATGTTTATGATAAAATCAGGCCGGTGGTCGTTTTCTGCTTCATTTTTTGATGCAGTACCATACATGAACTGCTGGGTGCAGTGTCGTGTCACCATTGGGTATTGGATATTGGGAAGAAGAATTGCAACTAAAGAAGAACCAACCTAAAGTCTCAAAAGTTTGGGACCATTTCACTGAAAACTACACACCTTAGGTAGAACTAACGTCTGTGACATGAAACTAACAGTAATATGTTAGAATCTGGACGTTTCAAAAACATTCTTATATAATTTTTTAAATTAGTATCAGAACAAGAGTTACAGAGAGATGTAGGTTCCACTGCAACTTTTTCAAAAGAACAATAAATGAATTATGTACATTATATTGAGAATTTAAATTTTTTTTAATGAATTTAGCAAAACAGCATCTAGTATTATAATCACTTTGTTGCACAGTTCTATTCATAGTGGGGTTTTGGTTTATACACTATGTTGATGACAAGCTATTATTTATCAAACTTTATTAACTAAATACTAATTAAAGCTACCACAACAATGTAAATGTATTTATGGTATGTGGGTTTTTCAAGGTTTTTTGAAGGTTGAGTAGTAAGTAAAATAAAAACTCAGGTATAAACTAATATGCACTATTTTGAAATGATGATGAACCAAACAAATATGGTTAGACAACCCATTAATAAAGATAGTCAGGGCATCTGATGAGGTTAAATACTGTATGTTTTCAAATGAATCACTTATGTCTTTAGTACCTTTAGCATTCACCAAAACGTCGACCTTTATTTTTTAAATTAAATTAAATCAAATTAAATTAAATTAAATTAAATTGAATTAAATTAAATTACAAAAGCAAATGATAAGGAAACATGTACAAAAATGTGCTGGAAAAACACAACAATGCCAAAAACCTAAAATAGAAGTCTAAAACATTTTCCTGTTAAATAATGTATCAGTGGCATATTTCACACTGGTCTAAATAATGTATTGGTTAAATCATTATTTTCTATTTGTGTAGCTGGGTTAAAATTGTGGCTCACTGTTAGCATCCAATGCTAACAAGGTCATGCTAGTCACTAAGGTTTGAGCACATTAATGTATCTTTGAACTAATTAAATTAGAATTCTTTTTTTTATAGAATTATATTAGTCAAATATATTTTTTATATGATGAGGGGGAAAATAAATGGAAAAGGCAAAGCACTAAGCTGATAAAAGCTGAATCATTTCACAATTTCTTGATTATTCAGTATAAATTATGAAATAATTACATAATCATTATATTATCCTAAAGCAGAGGTTCCCACATTTTGATATCACAAATTTACGGCGACCCCAGAGACATTCTTTTTTAATAGAATTAGTTATTGATCATGTTTATTAGTGTGTTTCAAATACAGAGTAGCCGCCTCAGATATTTGTATACTGCATTTTATTGTAACTACATTTTAAGATACAGTTATTTGATATTTATTGTGTGTGATAATAATAATTGAAAAAAATTAAAATAGATTTTTCATCTGTTTTTACCTAAATCTTTTTTTTTTTTTTGTTTATTTGTTTTTGTTTGTTTGTTTTTCACCAATTACTAGATATTTTAGGCGACCCTACATGAGGTCCTGAGCCCAAGGTTGAAAAACACTGTCCTAAAGCCTGTCACATGTTTGTTGTTTTTGATATAAAACATGGAGCAGGAGGTTGATAACAGGTGCAGCTCAGCTCATGTACCACCAGGGGACAGTGTTGTACTCTTAAACAGAAGCACATGGTTGATAGTGAATGTCAGTAACTGCTATTAGGGATGAGTTCATCAACAAAAACTACATTCTGAATCATGAATCCATAATTATTCAACCTTGGGGTCGTGATCCCATGTGGGGTCACCTGGAATTTAAATGGGGCCACCTGAAATGTCTATGAAATTATTTTATTTTTTTAAAGTTACTGATTTTTTTTATTTTTTTTTTTTAATGAAAACACAACACAGTCTTAAACAACTGTATTCTACACATTTTCACTGTCTCAAATCTAAATCTAAAATGTAATAACATATAATATAGTACAGGGATTCTCAACTGGTGGGTCTGGACCCAAAAGTGTACTGGGTAGGTCGCGGACAGCTGGTCAAAAATAAATACATAAGACTCTCATGTTGGACTTGTCTTTTATTTTGAAAGAAACTTTTCTTTTGACAGGCATCCTGTGAAATGCATAATGCACAGGAACATATATAGATTTATGTTTTTTTTATTTAAATATATATGTGTGTGTGTGTGTGTGTGTGTGTGTGTGTGTGTGTGTGTGTGTGTGTGTGTGTGTGTGTGTGTGTGTGTGTGTGTGTGTGTGTGTGTGTGCTCAACAGCTATTTTCTTTTTTTTTTAAAGAAAAATTTGGTTGGTTGAATTAAAAAAAAAAAAGAAAAAAAGTGGGTCGCGATTTAATGACCATGGCAAAATGTGGGTCCCAGGGTGAGACCAGTTGAGAACCCCTGATATAATAGAAATAATACAATAAATAAATAACATATGATGAATAATAATATAATAATAAAATAATGTAATATATATATATATATGTATTATTATTATTTTTAAATCACTAATCCTGGCTACTCTTTTTTGTTACACAGTATAACAAACATGATCAGAAACTAATTCTAGCAGGAAAAACAAAGTATTTGGAATCACCAAAAGTTTGTGATACTAAAATGGGATCACGATCCAAAAAAAGGTTGGGAACCACTACCAATCAAGGGCTGCAATTAAAATTGCCAAAAAAAGAAAATCAATGATTGAAATTCCAATAAATTACTTTGAAAAAAAAATGAGAAATGATACAATTACAAATAGGCAGTGTAACCACTTTGTCTGGTAATAGGTATTATTAGCCACTCAGTCGTTGTCATGTCTGAGAAAAATGGGAGTAGTGAAATAATGAATAATCTCCTGCTTTTCTGCACTAATTGGCAGTTTCTAAATCTGGATGTGAATTGCTTTTCCTTCTAGAAACTACGGTACATACCAAGGTCAAACTGACCTCTTTACATGATGAAAACTACACCTTCCCATTTATCACTTAATATAATGTCACTTAAGAATATTAATTTAACAACAAACTACTCATTACACAGATCTACAGAGACCCCGATTAACAAGTTCAATACTTTGTAGTGTTAAGGTTTTAATTTGTGCTTTTTCTTCCAATAACTTAATGGTTTTCTGTGTGTGTCACTCCTTTATTTTCTATATTAAAATCCTTTTTTTGTAAGAATTTGCACAGGTGGCTGTTTTTCTATTTGTATGGCATCAGCTATTTTCATTCTCTGCAGCTCTGACTTTATTTACTCAACACGTTTGCAAACCAAAGGCTGCCCGACACACAGCAGATGAGCTGTTGTAGTGTGAATCACTGGTGGTAACTGATTGTTTAAATGCATCTGTCGCTTTAAAGAAACTGTATAATGGGAATGGGAAAATTTGGTATAAAATGGTACGCAATAACAATAATGTGAATTTCAGAACATGTGAAAAAACTGTAATACAGTGCAGTGCAAATTCAAATGAGATTTTGCTGCATTTCATGTTCAATAACAAGTAAATAACAGGCTCAGGGTTGGGGTCAACTATAATTGTAATTCCGTATTTGGCTATTAATTACAATTGTGATGTAATTATAATTGTAATCATAATTGAAACAAATCTGTTGCTGTTTTAATCATACTTAAATTGTAATTAAGTTCAGATAATTCACTTTGTAATTGTAATTGGCATGGAAATTATATAAAAATTGTCATTTACAATGTAATTAAAATCAAAACTGGGGATTAACAATTATTAAAATATGTTTAATATGAAATTTATTTAAAGAATTATCTCCCATGAGGATCATTTTGCTATTTAAAATTTAAATCTAGGGATATACAGACATTAAAAAGGCTCAGACACCCACACTAAAAATATTAAAAGTAATATTTTTTCATTTATTATTAAGCTTAACAAGGTAACAAAAAAGATGTAAAACAAATTTGATGATAGATAATATTTTTTAGTGTATTTTTAAGCTGATTTAAGACATTGGTCAAAACTGACCCATTATCATAAGAGATGCTAACAGAAAGCTAACTCAAGAGTAAGGTTCACTTTTAGGCAGTAGCTATTCGTACGATTGCCGAATCAATATATCAACATTCTATCCATACACAGCGCTCCTCATTGGCCAGTTTAGGCCATGTGACTAAGACTAAACCTAACCGTAAACCTAACCCTTTATAACCCTTAAAATTGTTGCGATATAGGGTTATAACCTAACCCGAACCCTAAACCTAAGGGCTTCTTTATTTTTGGCTCAGTAATTGTGAATAATTATAATTGAAGTTCATTCATTGAGAGCATAATAATAATTGATTTCAGCTTGGGAAAAGAGAATAACTGTAATTAGGGTCCGAAGACCAGAATGGCCAGAAGGACTAAGCTAATGCTAATGCTAGGTTTATGCTAATGCTAAGTTATTGCTAGGTTAATGCTAGGCTAATTAATGCTATTGCTAGGCTAATGCTAATGCTATGTTAATGTTATTGCAAGGCTAATGCTATTGCCAGGTTAATTCTAATTCTATTGCTAGGCTAATGCTAATGCTAAAACATTTTGTTTTTCCACCAATTTGCACCAAATTTGCTCAGACCAAAGCCCAAACATCAGTTTAGTCCACTGTGTTTGTCTTTTTTCAGTCTCCAAGCCGTCTTCTTCTCAATCTTTGGTTAATTCCGGGGTATTGGGACGCCTCTCCGAGCCGTCAAGAACGCGCACTAGCGTCATTTGACTTCACGTCCGCAGAACTGCACGGGAAATTCACGCCCAGAACAGCAGTACAAAATGTATCACACAATCTTTTCTAGGCAATAGGTAGAAATATGTGTGGACTCATTCTCTTTGGTTTAGAGCGCTTCATCACCCATTAACATTAAAACATTTTTTTTAAAAAAACTTAAAATGAATGTTTTTTTCTCAAATCCTGCCCTATTCTCCTATATAAGAAAGGCTGACTGGTAAAGTTTTTTTGTATTTTGGCTTCATTAAAGCCTCTCCTTTGGGTTCTGGATGTTTCCTGTGCTAACTCGTTAAGCTAACGCCCTAGCTACACAGATGGAGAGACTTCATGATGTCTCATGTAGTGAAGCTAATGTGTGCAGCACATGGTAACGAGCATCATTAATGTCCTATAGGGACACTGAGTTACCTGAACCTGTGCACTGTTACAGCCTGATTAGTTTTAATGGCTCCACACTGAAATACAGAAACACCAGTCACTACCACTGCATGATTTTAAGAATACCAGATGGGTATTTATTGGATATATCTTCCTAACTGTCTCTGTTTTTGTTTTATTGGCAGTAATTGTATTTAAATAGTATTAAAAATGACACATTTCAACAATTGTCTTCATTCATTCAGGATACTCACAAAGCATTCACACTCCCAGTCACTCCCACTGGCTTTTACAGTTCCAGTTAACTTACTGTAAGTGTTTTTCATTGGTCAGAGGAAACCACAGTAAACCCACAAAAGCACGGGGAGAACATGCAAACGCCACGCAGAAAGGTAGTGTATCAGTGTATTTCATCATTTATGATTGTATCACTATATTTGATGTAATATAAAACAAACAAATAAGAAATATGTGTATAGTTTATGTTCGGTTATTTTTAAGTAGTTCATTTTGCAGTTAATTTAGTGACGTTTAATGACTTTTAGTTGTGTTGTTTCTATTCTTTTCGAGTTGAAATTAAAGTATTATATAAAGTTATCCACACTTCCCTCTATTCTGTTCCTCCCATGAGTTAGGTTGCGGAAACAAGTTGTGATGAACTACGTCTTCAACGTCTTTGCACCAAATAGCACGTAACAATATTTTCCTGTTGAGTAATGTCCATTTATGTTGTTCTTTTTAATATTGAAATTGAACGTAATAATGCAGGGAAAAAAACAGAGGGCTGACCTTGACCTTAAATATGAACATATTGAAAAAAAATGTTGTTCAATGGTATCAGTGTGAGCACTGTATCTCAATGTGTGGCCAAGTTATAGGGAAAAAAGTATTTTTTGTTGTTTTTTTTACTGGTAGGTTGTACAGCTTTGGTCCAATGAAATAAAATACTCCACGTGAAATGAGGTTTTCATAAATGTAAGTATCAAACTTGTACAATAAATATTTGTCGAGATATAGAGATATTTGGTAGTTGACACTTGACACGACCTTGATCTTGATCGTGACATTTTGGCTCCAAAAAAGGTCGACTGCACATCCTTGACATGGCTCCTATGAGATGACTTACGTGTCATTAGTGCTGCATTCATAGCCTAGGAGGAGTTCCCGGACAAAGGAGTTGCGTAGGAAAAATAATAAGAACTCCTACGAGAACAAAGTATTTGGCATTTTTCAATTTTAAAACAAACTGGGCCAAATGTGACGCCCCTGATCTAAACCTATATTCTGAAATTCCCTTGAGTTGCTGTTTAATCTGCATTTGTCCATTTAAATAGAACACACAAGTATTAGTGGACGCACACAATTGTTCTAGGATCACATCCCTCACCATTACACCCAGTACTGATATAGGCCTACTCATGCTGTCCTCTGTGGAGGACAGCATGAAAAACATTCATTTGTGAAACGTGTAAAAAGAGATTTATCTGCTGACTCATCCTCTCTCACAGATTAATCAGCAGAACAGTGTCACCTAAATGCACGTTTAAGGACAAGCATAACAGAACTGAAAGATCAGAAGGAGTGGAGATTAAAGTCTGCTGCGTTACATTTTCTGCTACATCTGATCTCGACGTGTCTGCTGACTACTGATTTATTTTCCTTCTGTAGCCATTTAACTGGAACCTTTCTATCTCATTTAAAGTGTTATTTTAGAGGGGAAAAGGGGGCGGGCGGTGTTGTATTTTGTAACTAAAGGTCTGTTGAAAGTCACCAGGTTGATCACTGGAATGAACTTGTAACAAACCTACCTGTAAGAAATCTTTAAATATCTGATCTTGGCTTCCATAACATTAAAGACCCTTGTACAACTGCTCACAAAAATCTAGTTACACGAGTGTCAGATTCTTTACGACAGTGGTTCTCAAACTAACGGAGGAGTAGTCATTTGAAGAATAGGGCCCCCGGGGCCCCTCTGGCGCCCCCATGACAATTACGGGGTAATGGGCCCCATTTATGTATTGGTATGCGCCAAAGATTCGGTACCACCACCTGTTGTAATATTTGACTTGCAAATAAATGAGAAATCGACTTTGGTTTTTTGCTTTTCTTTTGAGGCCCCTTGGGGCGCCCCTGGGCACAAAATTGAAAATCGGGCTCCGAGCGTCAATACGTACACATCCATAGAGTATAGCTACCAAATTTCAGCCCGATCCATTGATGAATAACAGAGGAGTAGCAAACAACAACAAAGTGAGAGGGGTTTTTGGGCCGGTAGCCCGGCCTAAAAATGGGTAAATGGTGGCAAACTTTTTTTTACAATTGTTATCGCTCAACAGAAGAATGCGTAACTTTCACAGATATCACAAACTTGAATGATATCAAGGTAAACATGGTCATCAACAGTTTCTTCCTGTATTTATACTAAATGAGTAAGAACATTAGAACAGTTCAAACACTATTCATGAAAATAGAAAAAACTTCAACATTGTGAAAATGTGTCCCACCCTTAAATGTGCAGTGATTGACTCCATGTTTGGTAACAAATGCTTACAATGTCAATTGGAACAAGGCAAAAAGGGAAAAAAGGGCAAAATTTGGTGAACATTTATTTTGTGAACCACCCTACTGTACTTTCTTGGGTTTCCTTTTGTTTGTATGTTTTTATTTTATCAGATGTTTTCAATCTTGGCTAAAATGAAAAAAGGATGAACCATTTGAAAATAAAAATGTACAAAGAGCAATTACATTTAGAAATTTTCAATATTAGATCTTTTTGCCGATATTCGACATGCCAATATACTAAATTTTGATTTCAATTATTAACCCATATATACATAGACCCCCTACCTCCTCAACCTAATTTAAGTCACCTAATGTAAATCTCCATGGATATAACAGGTTAAGCCGACATTTAATGTGATGAGCACTGAAGACACCTAAAAGCACCAAAAGTTTGTTCAAATTTTACTGCCATATTTGTTTTTGACATGTTTCAAACAACAACACATGGGTTTTTTTTTTTTTAATATCCATGAAAAAACCTAGACCGATGTCAACAAATATAGGCCAGTACTTTAACCATGAAATCCAAATTTTAAGACTTCCTGCATTGTTTTTCAAATCGAAAGGCTTTCTCTTCAAATATTGATTTGCTATATTCAAAGGCTAAAGTAACATTACACTAATTGACTAATTTATTGTGGTGAAATGTAGAAAAAAGTATCTGTAAAAAGTGTGCTCATCATATACTTATCTGAATATTTCTTTGACATTACTGTGATGTACATTCAGAGACAGCTGAGCCAGAGCGACATCACGACTTTGCCGTAAATGATGAAAATATACGAGTGTATCAAAGTGCTGATACTGGCCTCAGTGTGACTTTCTCTTCTTCTTATTACCGTAACCCTGGAAACTGTTTCAGCCAGCTCTGTTTTTCTAATACAGCAGAAATTTCTTACAGAGTAATGATGCATTCATGGCTGACTTACACAGTAGGATTCTATAGTGCTTTCCAACAGTCTGAGCTCTGTATCTCAATTTGTGGCCAAGTTAGAGGGTAAAAAGTATTTTGGTGGTTATTTTGTGACGTCATGAACGTCTCTACAGATCTTTCTTACTGGTAGATCGTACAGTTTTGATCCAATTAAATGAAATACTCCACTTGAGATGAGCTTTTCATGAATGTAAGCATCAAACTTGTATGATAAATATTCGTAGAGATATGGAGAATTTTTAGTTTTGACACTTAACGCAACCTTGACCTTAACATTTTGGCTCCAAAATAGGTCGACTGCACATCCTAAGCCCCTATGAGATGACATACATGTCATTAGTGCTGCATTATTAGCCTTAGAGGAGTTCCAGGACAAAGGAGTTGTGGAAGAAAAATAATAATAACTCCAAAGAGAACAATGTATTTGGCCATTTTCAATTGCCATATAGAATAATAATAATATTCATTATTACCTCTGATTTGTTTTTTGACCGTTAGCAAGATTATGTCAAGAACTTAATGAAATTTGACAATTTTAATAAAATTGCTCACTAACTAGTCATACTAAGACTGACGTCAAAGTTAGTATGTAGTGCGTTACATTAGATAGTATGAAAAGATTGAATATGCGAGAAATATCCGGATGTATGTATACGATATTGAGAAAAATTTCTAAGTATGCACGGTGGGCACATTACTCATACTCAACCGCCCCAAGATGCATTGCGAGCGTTACGTAAAATTGTCGTGGGATCGGGGCCTTCTAGCTAAAAAGCAAACATCCCCTTTTCAAAATAAAAGCATCTCTTCTTGTCTTCCATTAGTTTTTAACGCTTCTGTAAATAGGACTCTTGTTTTGAAGTTAACAGGAAGTTTAGGCAGTAGCACAATGGAGGTTTCTCTGAAAATCTCCAAAATGTCACCATGAAATGTGTTTCCGTGAGTTTTATGGATCAAATGAGCACATGTTGATATTCCACTTGGTCACTTTCTCACTTCAAATGTTTTCAGAACTTTCAAAAATGGAGAATCAACAGAGATATTTAGCCTCAGTGTGAACAAGGTTTTTGTCGTTGTGGGTTCGAAACTTGGAAGTATACTTCAGTGTGAACGCACATTATCATAATCATACTCAAAGTATATAGTGTACAGTATATACTCTGAGTGTGTAGTACGTTAATATGCGATTTCTATCACAGCCTGCGTGCTTTTAGCTTTAGCATTAGCCTTGTGCCAGCCTGGTCATCTCTGCTATTTAAAATGTTGTACATATTTCTTCCGTGGTATAAAACACCTGTTGTTACGCGCATGTTTTTATGAAATACAATCTAGAAAGACTGATTAATAATGCACTTGGAAATCAATTTGAACCATCAAATGTCTTCTTTTCTTTTTAAATCTAGTAGTCTGAGTGTCAGTGGATTACAAACTGTTTACAGGAAGGAAAAAGAACATGTTTGTAAATGTCGTGGAAAATAACAATTGTATGTTGATGAAGGTTTTTAGTAGTTGACCAACTGTCGTGAAGGCATCATTGCTGTTTTCTCCAAAGTTTCCATTAGTAAGATTAATTCTGAGTTAAATTTTGTTTTACATCTCCTTCAATGGTTTAATAATGGGAGCTTTATATAGGGCCATCATTGTAACAAAAATAAGTGTGTGTGTGTGTGTGTGCAATTGCCTCTGAACAAAAGGCAGATAATGAGGTCCGCAAATCTGTCAACACTCGCATTGTATATCAATCAATCAAATTTTATTTATAGAGCACTTTTCAAATTTACAATATGATTCAAAGTGCATAAAACCACACAAATTACAAATATGTATTGGGAACAAAAGTAAAACTGATTATAGTCGGTCTAACACTCTTTTCTGGTGATTCACCAAACACCACAAATAAATTTGATTTCTGTCAAAGAGGCATTCAGCATTATCGTCAATTTAGAGCAGTGCTTCTCAAAAGGAGGTACGTGTTCCCCTAGGGGTACGTGATTGCACTACAGGGGGTACTTGAAAGAGAGAGAGAGAAAGAGAGAGAGTGGAAAATTAAAAAAAATATAGTGTAAGTCTTGGTCCCACACTCGGTGTGAGATGACTGGAAATAATAAAAGCTATAGAAATAATTATATTCAAGTGCCACTAGATCAGTATTTTTCAACCGTGGGGTCGGGACCTCGTGGGGTCACCTGGATTTTAAAAAGGGGTCGCCTGCTGAAAAATGTAAATAGATTTGAAATTTTGTAATTATGCTTTTTTTTGTTATTAAAACAACACAAACTTAAACAAATGTATTTCAATACAATACTTTAACTTTGTGAATATAGTTCAACTAAAATGCAGTAAAAAAAAAAAAAAGAAAAAAAAAATACTTAGATATATATATATATATCTGAGCACAAACATTCTAGAAAAAAATGTCTTTGGATTTGGCAGAAATGTTTGATATCAAATACTGTTTCTTTCCACTTATTTACAAACTAAGATTCTTTAAAATGTGTGTCATCACTCATTTATTCCATCATTATACTCTATAGTTGTTTTTAAAAAGTTTTCCAAACAAAATGCTGTAGTCCGACAAAGGGGGGACTTGGATTTAGAAATTTAAAAAAAGAGGGAACTTGAGCCAAAAAAAAAAATTGAGAACCACTGATTTAGTGAATCCAATTAATCTAAAATACATATTTCATTTCTGTGAGAAGAAGCAGTACCCACTACCCAAAAAACTCCACACAGAAAGTTCCCACTTCTCCATCCCAGGAGTCTGGCTGAGGTCCTTTGAGCAGTGGAGCTGCAGTGCTCACCACCCTGTGCAGCCTAATAATAGAAATGTATCTTTCTTTGCACTTTGTCCATCTTATATGGAAGCACTTGGCACTGCAGAAAGTGGCAAAAAAGGCGCTCAGGGCTGAATATATTGGTCTTTTATTGAGGAGAAACCCAACAGACAAGAACATAAAGAGATTTAAACTCTCTTCACAAACGCCTGGACCAAAAAAAGGTAGCGTTGGTGGTCAAAGGTTTGGGTATAAATACACCTTCCTTTAGAAAGTAGGTTTTAAGATATTTGATAAATCAACAAATGTAGACATGTCAATTCAAATCCACCAAAAAGAGAGAAAAGCTAATTTGACAGGTTTGTTTAGCAAAAAATGTTAAAAAAAAAAAAAATGACTAAACCATAACATGTTTATTAAAGTGTTGAACTACTTTAAATCAAGAATATAAGAAATAAACAAATCCAACTGAAATCAGGACAATATTTCAGATGAAAACTACTTAATAAACCAATGCTGACAGATAAATCCAAAATAAAACCAACGATCCCTCAGGTTGTGGCATGTGTAAAGCTGCCAGGGTTGGAGCAGATTACGTTTTTCAATTACATCTTTAATTATCCATGTTCAATTACAAATCAATTATGATTACGGTGAACAACATTTTTTCCCAACAAATACAATTAATTTTACAACTACTTTCCTCCTAAATGTCAAATACTATTACGTTCTCAATTACTGAAGTTCAATTACAATTAATCACAATTACTGAGTCTGAACTAAATAAGCCCATAAAACGTAACCTTTCTCTTGTGTTAGCTTTCTGTTAGCAAAGTCGCTTAATTCTGTAAAGCGACTTTGAGTGTCTATGATAAAGCGCTATATAAAACTGATGCATTATTATTATTATTATTATTATTATCTCTTATGATAACGGGTCAGTTTTGTCTTAAATCAGCTGTAAAATACACTAAGAAATATTACATATCATCTAATTTGATTCTCATCTCTTGGTTACCTTGCTAGGCTTCCTAACAAATTAAAATATTGGTATTAATATTTTTGGTGTGGGCGTCTGAGACTTTTTTTTCGGTCTGTATACTCCAAGATTAAATTTTTTTTTTTGAATAGTCAAATGATCCTGAAGAGAAATGACAGCTATAGTGGAAAAGCTGATATGAAACATATTTAAATAAATATTAACTGCGTATGTGTAATACATGGTTCCCCGTCTTTGTGTTGAATTCAAATTTAATTGACAGTTTTTATAGAATTTTCATGCTAATTACAATTACAAAGTTAATTATCTGAACTCGAATACAATTTAATTATGATTACAACAGCAACCGATTTTTTTCCAATTATGATTACAATTAAAATTACACCATAATTGTAATTAATTATCAATTACACAATAACAATTAGAATTCACCACAATCCATAAAGCTACCTCCTGAAATTTGGTAGGTATAACCTATGGATGTGTACGCATTGACGCTCAGAGCCCGATTTTTGATGTGGGGCCCCAAAATAAAAAAAAATAAATAAAAACCTAAAGTAGATTTCTCATTTATTTGCAAGTGAAATATTACGACAGTTGGTGATACGGAATCATTGGCACATACCAATATATAAATGAGGCCCATTACCTCGTACGTGTCACGGGGGCGCCAGGGGGCCCCCTTTTTCAAATGATTACTCCTCCGTTAGTTCTTGTTAGATCGGAATGCAGTTTGGTATGAATATTCTATGAATGAATATGATGAAACACTCGGAGCCCTTTTTTGAAATGGGGCCCGGGGGCCCACCCCCCATTTTCAGTAATTTCCAAATTTATGGGAACATAGTCGTGAGATATATCATTTCAAATGTAATTCAAAGTTGATTACCATTATGCCTGACACAAATCGATTAGGGGCTCAAGGGCCCACCCCAATTTTTTGGCAATTTCCATTAAACACAATATTGCACAATATGTGAGTGAGTTCTGTAGTGTGGCTTGTTTAGTGGCAGAAGTGGGATAGAACTGTGCTTTTCATGCTGTTCTAAGAAGTAGTAACAACAGCAAAGACTCCTCTTAAAACAACTATTTTATTACAAAATCAGCTATATTTATTTATTTATTGTATGGATTTAGGCAATATTGTAATTTTCAATATATAGAAAATTATCACCAAAATAGAAAACTTGATATAGCTTGAATCTCAATAAACTGCTCAGCTCTAAATCCATCACAAAACTTTTTTTTTTTTTTTTTTACAAACAGTTACACAATATGTGCCACTTTTGGCTTTTTCTCCTCTAAGGGACAGCACATGTGAGTGAGTTATGTGGTTTGTGGCTTGTTTCGTGGGTTAGGACACACTCAGATATCTAACTGAGCTTTTCATGCTGTTCTGAGAAGTTGTAACAGCAGCGACCCCTAAAACAAGCATTTTGATACAAAATAAGCGATATATACACATATAGTACATATATACATATATAGTACATACATATATAGTACATACATATATATACATATATAGTACATACATATATACAGTACATACATACAGTACATACATACATACTACATATAATCAATATAGACGATATTTGAAATGTTCTATATTGCCACAATAAAAAAATCTCAAATCTTGACATATTGCCCAGCCCTAGTCTAAAACTCTCCAAACTGCATTCTGCATCCTTCCTTTTCCTCTGCTCATCTCTCTCTCTCTCATCCATATGTATCACCATCTGATATATTTGAACCAAACAGGCCTGCAGGTGGGTGACATTATCTGCCCACACTCACCTACACCACCACCGCATTCATTTCCACTTCACATTGGCAAAGCGTTCTCATTAATGCATATATATGCATGCATATGCAAATACAGTTGCTTCAGGATTTTGTGTTGGAGACAGCAAAAACGCACGCAAGGTTTTCGTCAACATAATAAACATAATTGTCAGCCTATGATTGTTATAATCAGTGCGCGCTTTTTTAAATATAGAAAGAGTTCATTTTATTCTAAAAGTGTAACCGACTCATATATTTTATATAGTCCGAGCTCACCTGGTGAAGATATCTCCTCCAATGAAGAGCCCAGCGACACATGACAGCAGGAAAGTTGGGAACTCCATTTAACAATATGTGTGAAAACGATATTTATAGTAAGTAATAATAATATTAGCATTAAAAAAAAAAGTTTCCCTCCGTGTGAAGCTTTATTTCTATTTTAGTGCGCTCTCCTGGTGATCCCGCGCTGTGCACGAGAGGCAGCGATAAGGCGCTGATGGTGATCCCATGGTGGGGGGCTCCCTGTCCGAGGGTCCGACCCCGAGTCCGAGAGAGGAGCGAAGAGAGACCCACGGAGGAACCGAACAGGATAGAGATGATAGTCCGAGACCAGGTCTGACAACACACGGGCTGATCTACACCAGAGAGAGAGAGAGAGAGAGAGAGAGAGAGAGAGAGAGAGAGAGAGAGAGACGCACTAATCTGTCGCTCCTGCTGTTGCTGCGTTGGATCCAAAGGGGCCACAGAGGGAGGAGGGGAGGAGATTTATCATCACTGGATCATTTATTTATATATATATATATATATATATATATATATGTTTTTTTTTTGTTTTTTTAAGGTGAAAAAAAATCTCCAAAAAGTATTATAACAAATAAAGATTTAACCATCTATATTTTGTCTACCCTGAAATCGAGAAGCACATAGGTATTCTCTGTACAGGGCAGGGTTTCTCAAATGGAGGTACGTGTACCCCTAGGGGTACTCGATGGCACTACAGGGGGTTACTTGAGAGAGAGAGAAAAATTAAAGGTGCAGTCCGCAACTCTCAGATCCCTCCCTCCCTCCCAGCTGCTCTCTTGTCCTGCCTCCAAACTTTCCAAAGTCCCTCCCTCAGAGGAACTAACAAGCTAACGTTAGCCAGACAGCAACATCACAGTGATATAACATGCTCTGTTAAAAGCATATTACTGCAGTGCTTCTCTCTCTATGTGCACACACCTCAGCAACAGCAGTAACAGTGTCACTTACAGCAGCCCACACGGAGGCTGCTGCGCGCACATGAACAACACATGCACTACAGAGTTCTAATGTAACAATGTAAATCAAGCAGCAGTAATGACCTTTCGAGCAGAAAAGTTGCTAATTCCATCTTCTACTCCTCCAGACCATACACTTTAAAAAAGACGGCTCTACAGCCCCGGGAAAGGGGCGGAGACTGTGAGCAACAGCTGTCAGACAGCCCATCAAACACAATCCTGGCTCTGACTGGTTCTTTTTGCTCGGTCGTGGTGCATTCTGACAATCTGCCAAAGGCAGCAGGAGCAGCAGGGGGCGGGACTCAATGAGTGTGTTTATTTCACACAAACTACTAGTTTGATGTAAAGATGTCCTTACATAGTGACAGCTTTAGCAAATATGAGAAATAGTCACTTTTATAAGAGTTGCAGACTGCACCTTTAAGAAATGAAAGCATTACAAACAGAGCTTTATAATGTTTTTTTTTTTTAGTTAGAAATGATAAGATACATCATACTGAATATTACCAGCAACTCACAAAGCAAACAAAAAAAGAGAAAAATTAACTGGAAAATAAAATTAACAAACAGCAAAATCCATAAAAATTACACCAAAAACACACACTGAGAGAAAAATACTTACCATTACCTGCAACACACAAAATGACAACAAAGACACACTAAATGAGAGAAAAATACACAATATTACTATAAAATACACAAAAATAACTGAGAAAAATAAAAAAAAGGTTTCATATATAATTTTCCTGTAGCAGCAGGATTTATATCATGTTTTTGCAATTTAGTCTGCATGATTATAATGAGACCAAATGTTCGATTAAATGAACTGTGTGCCTCAAAAAAAAAAAAAAAAAAAAAAAAAAAAATCCAAATATGCAAATATCAAATTAATAATAACTTCATTGACTATAATTCATATTTTTGTACAATTGTGAAAGGTTTGGCATTCTTAAGTAGCTCTCGTCAGCGCCCCAAATCATTATATTAAATTCATTTTGTTAAAAAATAAAAAATAAATAATAATAATAATAATAATAATAATAATAATAATAATAATAATAATAATAAAGTCTATTAAATTAAATGTATTTATTGTTTATTAGAATGAAATAAAAACGTAATTGTAAAAACTTGTGACTTTTACAGTATTATCCATTTGAAATTAGATATTGTTGCTAAGCTCCCTGAGGCCATGCCCCTCGGTGTTGTCTCCATGGTAACAGTCAAACATGGCGGTTCGAAGTTGTCATGGAGAACCTTTTCTCCTGTAAAGACAGGACGCGGTTTGAAGTTGAGGAGAAGGAAATCGTATTTTTAAGACGAGAACTGAGCTCAAAAAGGTACCGGCTGTGTGTTGTATTTACTTTTATTTCAAGTATTGCATAACGTTAGTCGTTGTTTTATTGTTTACTATTATTCGTTCAGCTACAAACTGTGGTGTTCATAACACGAACATTCCGAGGTCCCTTTAAAAACATAAAATAAAGATTATTCCTTCCTTCAGCAAAAGTTAAAGCTCGGAAATTATTATTTATATCTTCACAGAGTTACTAAACATTTATTTTTACCAATAAAACGACAAGAATGTAAAAAAAAACTTCAAATTGTTTATCTTTTTTTAAAAAAAAAAAAAAAGCTTCACAAATCTTGCTAATAAATCCCTTTTGACATAGAATATCACTATGAGGTTTTTTGTTTGTGCAAATTAATATTAATATTAATAAAAACGTATAATTATTTTTTTGTATTAATGTTTAGTATTCTTTAAGTGGCTCTTGTCATGTTTTCCTTGGTTGTTTGACTCAAATCATTATATTTAGTTAATTTTGTCAACTAAAAAAAAAATGCATTGATATATTTTTTAGATGAAAGAAACTAAAACAATTGTAGAAACTTATGATTTGGACATTATTAGCTATTTGAAATTAGATATTGTTGCTACACAGGACTCCTGAACAATGTTCATTTATTCAGTATTTATTTTATCTAACATTACGACAAGAAAGTAAAATAAACTGTTCAAATAGTTTATGATTTTAGTAAATAAATAACTAAATAGTAATAATTCTCATTTTACACAGAATATCACTATGAGGTCTGCCTCACAATTTATTTATTTTTTTTTTTGGGGGGGGAGGAGGGGTGGTTCCTCTTTTGTTTCTGTTATTAATACAATCAAATTCAATGATCTTTGTAATATTATATAATTGTAAACCGTGTTGCTGCTGTTGCAGTTCAGATTGTGAACTGGAATTAAAGATTGTTTTATGTTTATTAGGGATGTCCCGATCCGATAATCGGTCCGACATCAGCCAGAAAACAAATATTGAATTTTATTGGACTGCATCTAAAATCTCATATATATTTAAATGATATTTATTGAATTGTAGACTACTGTAGATATTATGTTAAAGGGTAAAAATTCATGTAACCAATTAGTTAATAATAAATGGGTCAGTTTTTATCATGCTTACTGTTGCTGACTATTGTTCTATGTTTGAGTGACATCACTTGATCTAACATTCCACACTACAAAATAAGTTATAAAAGTATGTATGATTTGTGCTCATATTGTATCGTATCGATATCGGCCAATATTCAAGGCAGCAATATCGGTATTGTATCAGAAGTGAAAAAGTTGTATCGGGACATCCCTAATGTTTACATACTGCAAACTTTAAATAAAATTAATAAAAGTAATAATAAAATAGAAAAATAAATGTTCTCATTCTGTTTACAATGAAGGTAAAATGGAGACTGGAGACAGAGAAAGCTCATCTGAAGCAGAGTCAGACAGGGGTACACTGATGGGTTTGCACTCCAGCACTGATGAAGAATCTGACGGTAAATTAAATACAAATCTCTCCAATTACATTCTCATATTGAGAAAAACTGTGTTCTGTTACTGATGTGTTACACCTCCTTGTTACAGATTTTGATCCACATCTGGAGAACTCCAAAGATGACGAACCACCTTATTCTTCTGATTTAAAGTGGCTAGAGGAATTGTATGAGTAAGTGATTTTTCCCACAGGGTAATGCTGTGCGATATAACTATCTATATTGTTTATTTATTGGTATAACCCTCAATCGCAGATGTAGGCAACTTTTATCACAGCGGGACCAAAAAAAATGTGTTTGTTTGATCAGAGGGTCACATGATCAACATTCATGTCAGCATTTAGAATAATAAGCAATCTTAGCATTAATACAGGAACAAACAAGTTTTATAGTAATTTTCTGTGTTTCTCTGTCATTCTGTGTATGTTTGTTGTTGTCTTGCTCATTGCGAGGCATTTTCTGCATTTCTGTTGTCCTTTTGTGTATTTTTTTCTGTAAAATATATGTTGTTAGTAGACATATTGTGTATTTGTGATGTCATTTTCTATTTTTTTGGGTAATTTTTATGTATTTCTGTTGTTTTTCTTGTTTGTGAGTACTTCGGAGTCTTTTTGTGTTTTTCTTATCTTTTTGTGTACTTTTGTTATCATTTCCTGTAATTTTATATATTTTTTCTGGTTAATTTTGTGTATTACTGTTGTCGTTTTGTTCATTTTTGTTGTAGTTTAGTGTGTTTTTGGATATTTTCTGTGTTTTTCTCTCCTCTTTTCCTGTATATTCCTGCAATGTTTTAAATCTTTGTGTTCTTAATGTATTCTTGCACTTGTTTTGTGTATTATTCTGTCATTTTGTATGTTTATTTTGGGGGCCAGTTGCCTATGTCTGCTCTATCATTTATATGGCTATTTTAATGTGTGTGGTCTTGGTCCCACTCTGTTGCTAAAATATGGTGAACCAGGCTAATCTACTCACAGCAATGCTGTTACTTTGCAGTGGCAAAATCGCAGAAATTGGTCGCAAAATCCTAAAGCAGACATAGGCAACTGGCGGCCTGGGGGCCAGATTCAGTCCTCAGTCTAATTTTATGCGGCCCCCAAAGTAAATGTACAACATGACAGAAAAGTACACAAAACAAGTACAAGAATACATTAAGAACACAAAGATTTAAAACATTGCAGGAATATACAGGAAAAGACTAGAGAAAAACACAGAAAATACTACAAAAATGAACAAAATGACAAAAGTAATACACAAAATTACTCCGAAAAATATACAAAATTACAGAAAATGACAACAAAAGTACAGCAAAAGACTAGAACACAAAAAATGACTCTACAAACCCACAGTACTTATAAACAAGCGAAACGACAGAAATACACAAAAATTACTCCAAAAAACATTTTACAGAAAAAAATACACAAAATGACTACAGAAATGCACAAAAAAAAAAAAACATTCACAGAATGACAGAAAAACACACAAAATTACTATAAAACTCCTTTATTAACGTTGTATTAATGCTCAAACACATTTTTGTGGCCCCGCTGTGATAAAAGTTGCATACCTCTGTCCTAAGAAGTAGGAAAAGGTCATTTTACCATTTTATTTATAGAAACCATTTTATATATAATTAAATATATAATGAATAACAATTTTCTATTCATTTCATGTAATTTTAAGGAAGAAATACTGTATTAGGATATATATTGTTATCAGGATATGTCCACCTATATTGTGACAGAACATTTTCTCCATATCACAGCACTACTACAGGGTGATTACGTTGTGTATTTAAGTATTAAAAACCTTTCTAAGTGTAGTTTTATAGTTGTTAATGCACATCAAAGTGTGTAAGGCTTCTACAATTATCATTTAAACGTTCTTTTGCATCGGTTCTAGGGAGGATGATGATGATGATGATGATGATAGCGACAGTGACCTTGCGGTTGCAAATGTTGATCCAACAAAGCGGAGCGTTGCCGGGACAGCGCGGATGTTCAAGCTGAGACGAAACCTGGACCAGCTGGACAGTTTTCACCAACAGAAGGAGCATGACACGCTCCAAGCAAGGTCTGGACCTGGCAACAACAACAGCCACGCGAGAACTTTTATTATTATTAAGAAACAAGATAACAGGCAACAACTTCCTCAGTTATACACCAATGCACAACATCTACAGACATGAACTAAATACACCCCCAAATACAGTCCAACAACCAAAACAAGATAAAAAGCACAAGTAAAGGAAAATATAAGAGATAAAATGAAATAAAAACATTAGACTTCACAAAAATCTGTGCACATTACTATAATGTGTTTTTTTTTAATGTGTAATAGTGCGCCTTTGTCACAGGTGGTTGCCTTTCTTGTTCCCTGAATCTCCCCATCGTGCCTTTCTCACTCAGAGGCAATCGTTTCTGTACCAATTGATTTTGCTGTTTGCCAGAAATCATTTCAGCTAGAAGCAAACATTGCCCATTATGTCCTTTCTCTCCCCACGTTTCCCTCCGTGTTTTTATTTGTCTTCACTGCCAGCCATTAAGCACCTGATGAACTGTGATGCATGTCTGATGTTCAATGGCCAGAGTGGGGCTTTACTAAACTCTGGTTATTATTTTATTTATGGAACCTTTGCAGACCAAGCTTTTAACCCACATGTGTTAAACTCAAGGCCCAGGGGTCAAAACTGACCCTTTAGAGCAGTGTTTCTCAAATGGGGGTACGTGTCACCCTAGGGGTACACGATGGCACTATAGGGTGTACTTGAGCGAGAGAGAAATAGGAAAATTAACAAATGAAAGCATTAAAAATATGGGTTTATAATGTTTATTTTTAGTTAATAATGATAATCATGCTAAATATTTCCAGCAACTCCCAAAATGGCAACAAAAACACACAAAATAATATAATATGATAATGAATAACAACAAAATACACAAAATGACACCAAATACACACGCGCTAAGAGAGAAAAATACTTGTTACCAGCAACACACAAAATGGCAACAAAGAAACACTAAATGAGAAAAAAAATACACAGGATTACTACAATATACACAAAAATAACAGAAACATAAAACGACATAAGAAACAACCAAACGACACCCTAAACACACAGAATTTAAATAAAACCAACAGCACACAAACAACAAAAACACACAAAAAATAAATAATATACTGAATGATAAAAACAGACAAATAACAACAAAACGCAAAATTACGCAAAAAATGATGGAAATGATCTTGATTAGAACATGAACTGAAAATACAAGGATCAGTCTTGGTCCCACACCAGAAGAGATGACCAGAAAGGCTAAAAACTATATATATAGAAATAAATCTATTCAGGAGGCATTGAATACTATTTTATTCCACTTATTTACAATATTTAGATTATTTAAAATGTGTGCGATCAGTCATTCATTCTGTCATTATGCTCTATAGTTGTTTTTTTCCCAGAATTCTGAGCAAAATTTTGTAGTTGAACAAAAGTGGGACTTGGGTTTGAGAAAGGGGTACTTTAGCCAAAAAAGTGTGAGAACCACTGCTTTAGAGCATCCAATTCAGCCCACATGAGAAAGTAAAATTGACAAAGAATACTTGAGTCATGTGTAAATTTTTCCAAAGTTTTCCAAAAAAAACAAAAATTCAATGAAACTCACAAATGCTTATGTCACTTGATGGCAGTTATTTTTTTTTATAAAATCCTGCCATTTTCTTAAAATGAATCCACAAAAATTCCCCAATTTAAATCTAAATAGGTCACAAAATCAATAAAGTTTAAAAGAGAACATCCTCCATGGACTGATATCTGTCACTCACTGCTTGAATAATATTGGTGCCCCTCTTTATTATTTAAATGTCATTTATACGTATAAATGAAAACTAGGGCTCATTTACGTTGAAATTTCTCTTTTTTCCACCTAAAATCTGAGGCCCACTGAAGATCTAACTAGTCTGTATTTGGTCCCTGAACCAAAATGAGTTTAACAGCACTGTTTTAACCAAACCATGTCTTAGTTACACCGTATACTCAAATGTTCTTGCTTTTTTTTGGAAAAGTCACAGCTTGTTGGGTGCTATTAGTCAGTGGAAATGACTCTGGGTGATTGTGAAGTTTTGTAATGAACGTGGACAGCTTTAGGCTCAGAATGCTTACATTAAGGTACCCTGTTTAGTTAAAAATAATCGGCTTTAGTTTACTGCAATGCGGAAATTCATTAGCTTAATGCTCTGAAAACACTTGAATTTTTATTGTCTCGAAAGTGCACACAATCTGGTGATGTTTTTCTGGGGCTGCACTTCAGCGGATTTTGTTTCTTGCTTTTCCAGAGAACAGCTAAAGCTCTGTCATCAAAACATCGAAAGTCTCTTGGAGCAGAGGAGCAACTTGGAGAAAGAAATAGAGCAACAGAAAACAGCAGAAAACAGGCAAGTATGAAACTAAAGGTGATCATCTATCCATAGAATCCCACTGTCTTGCTCTATTTGACCAAACGTTGCGTTTTTCCACAGCGTCGCAATGTTTCGATTGCGAGCCCAGCACAAGCAACTGTGTGTGAAGTTGCAGAGTGAGGAGGAGCTGGAAGGCCGGGTCAGCGTGGAACTCAGGCAATTAGAGTGAGTCTGAAAGTAAAATGGGTTTGATAATCCCAGGGGGTTAAGATGTGGCAGGTGTGAGTACAGCAAAAACACTTCTCACTCGTTAGCATGAAATTAACCACTGCTTTGACACCACTGATAGGATCAGGGTATGAAAGCATAAAACGCTGTCAGACATGATATAACTGCTTGAAAAACGGACAAACGGCACATTTTTCGATCTCATTTATCAACTATGCGTGAAAACAGCTGTAACTTTAAGTTCACATTTGGTCGTACGACAGGACCAACTTGTGATTCATGAAATATTCGTATCTGACCAATCCCAGCGTACAAATGATCAGGTGTTGACAAATCCAGCAGCTGAATTTGATCGTCATTTACTTGTTATGCCCTCCTGTATCGGAGGCCGCGCCCGCTGAGGTCAAAGAAGAAAATAAGTTTTTTCCAAAATGAAAATTGGTATCTTCACATCTGAGGCGGAGCAAAACAAAAATGTGCTTTTTGAACGCTCTGTGGAAGAGGATCAGCTACTGAGCAGTTGACGTCTGCCCCCCTGTGTGCGCTGAGAACAACTTTGCAACAGAGATCCTGGAGAGACACACACAGATATGACGTTCATATCAGCCTCAGTCCACATGCTTTAGGCAATAAATATCACATTTAGATAAATTAATGATTGAAACGCTTTAAAAAAAATCCTTAAAAATGACTAAATGTTGTCCCAATAATTCATCACATTACTGATTACTGCAGCGCATTTGTAAAAGTTTAAGAAACTATTTACATTTAAAAGCATAAATGTGATCCTGTTTACTCAGTACAGCCCCCAGTGATGTGCTGTATGGAGAAAACAGGACCTCATTCTCCAAGACAGAGGTCACGAGGTGAGACCTGACGTGAGATCTGATCATAGTGTACGCTAACGTCAGAATTGATAAATACAGAAGTTTGTGTGAATATGGTTGAACGCACGTTGCATCCTCAGATCTGAAAGCACGAACGGTTGATAAACTTGACAAAAACATATTCACACTGGTGCTGCCCCTTGTGTAACTTTCATTGTGATTTCAGTTATTTTTGAAGTTTTGAGTTTGAAACTTGTAGGTTTCACTTATTGTTTGTAAAGAGCTAAATCCATCATAAAATAGCCTTTTTTATGTTGAGATGATTGCAACTAACTCAGTATTTGAACCGTCACAAGGTTTAGATCCCACTTACCGTTCTTATTAAACGTTGCTCAAAAAGTGCAATCCGAGGAATTTTCAAACATTTATTTAAGCCTTATTGAATACACAGTTCACATGTTTGACCAGCTTTGTGGCTCTGCTTTGCTTTTGTTTTTTTGTCACTTCTCTTCAGACTGGAGTTGAATCAAATGGAAGTGGAGGTCGGTCAGTTGTCCTCGTTCAGGCAGGAGCTAGTGGAAGAGGAGCATCTCTACCAGGACGTTAGGTCCCAGAAGGCTGCGAAAAGAATGCGGCAGGAAAGGAAATTTCACCAGAACCTGCACCAAAAAAATGAACAGCACAGGAAGTAGGATTTGCATTATTTTGTAGCGTTTTGTGATTTTAAGGGGTCAAGAACCTATTGTTATCCTGCATGTTCTTCATCTTGCATGTGTTTATGCTCTTATAGTCAAAAGGCTGCAATGCTGAAGGAAGATGAGCTGGAACGACAAAGGAAACTTGAAGAGGCCGAAGCAAACCGCAAAACAGCTGCCAAGTACTTGAAGCAGACACTTAAAAGGTAAATACAAAAGTAGAACATATTACAGGTAGGGCAGAAATCACAATTCACACGGTTTTACATGAGTAATCAAGGTGACAAGGACAATAAACAAAAGCCAGAATTGTTACATGGGGAGAAAAAGGTTTGTGTATGGATAATTTGCAAACAAATTGTTTGTCATTATATTAAAGACTTCAATACATTCTCTAAGGCAGGGGTTCTCAACCTTGGCCCTCGTACCTCATTTCTCTTTTTTCTGAATCCAAGTACCCCCTTTTTGCTCAGAATTCCAAAAAAACGTAACATTTATATAGCATAATGATGGAATGAATGTCTGAAAACACCTTTTAAAGAATCTCATTTTGTATACCTGTATAAGTGGAATGAAACGGTATTTAGTGTCTCCGGAATAGATTTATTTTTGATAGTTCATATCGTTTACGGTCATTTCCCACCTGGTGTGGGACCAAGACTGACGTATTTTCAGATCCTTTTCTAATCAAGATAATCATCATTATGATAATCATTTTTAACTAAAAAATAAACATAAAACCCCATATTTGTAATGCTTTTGTTTTGTTAATTTTCCACTTTCTCAAGCACCCCCTGTAGTGCCATCACGTACCCCCATTTGAGAATCACTGTCGTAGAACAATGGCAAGGGGATGACTGGCTGCTCAGTGTTTAAAGTTTAGCAGTTTTGGATGCTTTTGGAAAAACAGGGAAGAATGTGTCAAAAAAATGGGGAAACCAGGAACTCCAAAATTCAAAAAATCAAAATGAGGAAAGAGATACTAAAAAGCCTTTATTATAATAGATAATCACTAAAAACCAACATGTTTCAACCAAGCATGGTCTTCCTCAGGGCCATCAAACGGTTCTGGTTGTTGTCACACCTATATATAGACATCAGCCCATTGAAAGTAGAGACTCCTCCCACCAGGCTCCCAATCACTGGTGTCATGTATTGGCCACTCCCACATCTTGTGATGGGAGCCAATCACAGACTGAGACAGAACAATGAAAATGTGTAACAGGTGAGGTAAATGAAGTAATCAGCAACACCTGAAAGAGAGAACAAACCAAGTGGCGTTAAACTAACTGACAAAAAAGGAGTAACAATGAACAAATAGGAAAAGAAATTTGTTTTCAAAATAAAATCTCACCCAGAGGTGAAGCAATTTGGAACTCACATTTTGAAAACATTAAGTTGAAAAACGCTTGGTTACGCTCCTTTCAATGTTGTTTATATCATAAAATCAGAGAAGTACATTTAAACATTTGACATAACATTTATCCCTGCAACATGTTCATTTCCAAATATTCCGATAAGAGGAATAAATGCACATCTTGTTTAAACCACTTTGTTATTCTGGGATGCGATTGGGGATTATGTTTACAACACAACCAAAAACATGATAAAAATAACGGCAAAAGTTGTTATTTTTTTATTTTTAATAACAAAAATAAATAAAATAAATTTTATTGACAAAATTCCATATTCATAAATCAAAATTCTCAAACACTCTTCAAAATTTTCATTTTTTCTTGATTGAGTTTAGATATTATATCAATAGTTTAAAGTTTTTGTAAAACAAAAAAGGTGAAAGAACTCCTGTACCTCCGCCTGTATTTGTTTCATTCTTAGTGATGTTTTCCCTGACTTTGTTCTCTGTTATATTACTGATTTGTAAACTTGCAATTTGTCAATAGAAACCCTAAAAAACAATAAAAATGAAACAACCCAACATATATTGTAAAAAAAAAAAAAACATGATGGGTCAAAATGCAGTTTGTCGTAGTTGAGTTGCTGATATCACTGCATTAATTATTGTTTGGAAATATGACCATAATTAGTTTCTGGCTAACTTCCAAACTAATTTTTCTGCCAAAGCACTGCATGTTGTCTGTATTAACATATGTCATGGAACAACCTGAGGAAAAAAGATGGATAGAAACCCAGCTTTTATACATTGTCTGACAGTTCCCCTAAATATTCCAATGATAAATAGCTTTGCAACACTCCTCTTCATCTTTTTATACCTATTTGACATTCTGGTGTTTTGTAACGGTCCTCGTTTTACACAGGGTGCGGCAACAGGAGAATGAGAAGGAGCAGCTCAACAGGGAGTTAGTGGAAAAGAGGATACAGGCTGTGAAATCACTGAAATCTAACATAGCAGTGACCAAAGTAAGTAGAGCTGCACTCTATTATCATGTTTGGGTTTTTGTATTTGTTTTCAAAACAATAAGAATTATCATTCCCAGTTAAACTAAGCTACATAAATAACATTCAACCATTATTCATAATGCAAAAGAAAAAAAAGAGCTCTTAAACTGATACATAACGCAGTATACAGAGAACACACAAATAGATTATTCTTAAAAACACCAGATTTAAAACTCCCAGACCTCATCCAACTCAAAACTGTCCAAATAATATATAAAGCAAGCAAATATGCACTTCTTCCAAAAGGGTTGCAGAAAAGATTTTAGAGAGAGAAGGGGAATATAATTTAAGAGGAAAACTACATTTCAAGATGCAATATGCCAGAACAAAACTAAAAAGAATGAATATAACAATTATGGAACTGCCTAAAGCAGCAACATAAACTAGTTTAAAGAGCTTTTTACCTCCTATATTGTTAGTAAGTATAATAAACAAGAACAGCAATTTTACATATAGGACAGCATTAATTATTAAATAGTAAATTATTAATATTATGTCCATGTTTGTGTATGTATGGATATGTGTATATATGTATATGTATATGTTGTAAAAATAGTAATATTAGTTTCCCAATCATTTTTTTGTGATATTATCTAGAGATCCTTGTTTTGTTTGTTGTGATGGCGTGAGTGTTTCAGCTGATTAGTTAGATAATTGTGTTTTTTTGTTTTTCTGAAAACTGCCAAAATAAAATTAAAATTTAAATACATTCAGAAACAACAACATCCATCTGCATATGAAGAATGTAGGTATATCTTCAACTTGCATCAATGCATTTCTATCCACAAACAGTTTTTTTTCTGCTACATAATGTTCTTATAGTTACAGTAGGTTGCACGTAGATCATATTTCTGCATTTCAACTGTAAAAATAGAGTTTTTCTGTTCTTTTTGCTATTATGGTTGTTGTGCTTGGGTTTTTCTTCATGCACCATTTGGTTTTTGTTTTTTAAACTATCAAGGCTCATTTAAAACAGTGGGAGGCAAAATGTCAATAGTACTTGTTTTCTTCCACTCCAGGGCTGCTTGCAGTTAAAAATAGCTTTATTGCTGTTATTTATTTATTTATTTATTTATTCTTCTTCAGGAGAGTTTACGGGTCCAACAAACCAGAACCAAAGCAAATATCCTGAGGAAAGAGCAGCAGCAAACACAACTGAGAGAATCCCTACATGCTCAGGGCGTCAACAGCATCAAGCACATGCACCGGCAAAAACAACAAGAGGAAATAGAACGTAAACAAAAGTATGTCCTCCTCTCCTTTCCTTTCCTCTCCTCTCCTCTCCTCTCCTCTCTTCTCTAATACCACATAGCGTGTCCTCTACTCCCACTCCACGCTGCAGCGTGTGGGTGTTTTCTCGAGCTGTGTACTGAGGAATACGTGACCCTATTTGAGTGAAATGCAGAGCTGGTGATTTACCATTCTCAGGGAATTTGAGAAGAGCCAGAAGTCAAAGAGGGGGGAGATCATGAAAAAGATCCTAGAAGAAGAGAAGCAGGTGAAGAAAAGGACCAAGAATGAGGCAATTATTCCGAAACCCTCCAACTTTGAGAAGTTGTCGACTCTGAGGAAGATGCAAGAGAAGCTGGCATCTTACCTGGATCACACCCAGACTCCCACCACTGGGGAGAAGGCCACAATTGTGAGGGGCTTCTAACCTACAGAACTATGGCTGTGTACAAGTTGAACGCAATTTTTACTAATGAGTTTTTGTGTGTGGGCATTCATCTTCCAGCAGTTCAGAGACCTCGCTGACTGCAGCAGCTCATCGTCGACCTCCTCGGATGTCGAAAATCTAGAAGAAGGTGAAGACACCCGCCAAGAAGGTGCAGACCACCCGATTCCTGCTGAAAGCCTAGCCAAGCCGGAATTCTCTGGGCTGTGGGACCAGGATGTAAAGGTGCATGTTAAGGCCGTCTCTATGGTGTCTCATCAAAGGCTCGAGGGGCCGCAACATAAACAGGACCCCAAACAGAGATAAAGCATTTAAAGTATTTATACAAAGAAAGTTCTTAAAAAGTAGCATCACAATCAAAATAACTCAAAAAACTCTGGCCAAACTGAACAACTCTATACAGGGCCGTCGCACAGCGTCCAACCTCTAAACTACACAGATGCACAAAACTCAAAATCTATTTTTAAATAACACAAAAACAGGAATGTCAGTATTCTCCAGTCCAAACTTCTTCTGGGATAGGTTTGTGTGCAGATAATTCCTCCATGTATAAGTGATTAATAAAGTCAAACATTATTATTAAGTAGCTTTTTAAATACTGTACTCCAAATGTGCCTCACTGGTGCATCAACTGCACTATGCCTCATCCAGAATACTTTGTGTTCAAACACCATCCGAGGTAAGGTAAGCTTGGATTAATCCAAATAGGGAAAGCGTCAGAGGTAAATTGAAATTTAAATCTGCATTGACAGATTTCACATTTATTTAGTTTTTTAGGTTTAAGCTTTCAGCTCGCAGCTTAGTGTGGAAGTTATTCCAGGGCACTCCTAAATATACTGTACATTTAATGTTTTGTGCATAATGAGGGAAACCTGGATGCGAGCAAAAACTGCTGGGAAGGTTCCACCAAACACTTGAGACTTTTTACAGAAAATAGGAAGTAAAGATTTACAGTATAAATTATTCACCTAATATGTCAACCAATCAACCAATGTTTCTTTTTTTCATTCAAAGTTTAGTGCTAATATGTTGTTGACACTTTTCAACCGTCAACTGTCAGTCTTCTTCAGAGGCGTATGTTGATTGCTTTGATGTTCCCTATGAAGTATCCTTGACTTCCGCGTCGCAATTTCAGCAAGATTCTTTTTGTCTTTTTGATGAATATATTAAGGTTTTTTTTTATTTAGATAATTGTCACTGAAAAAATCTCCTTTGATCTCCTGACATGTTTCGACTGTCAACAGCCAGTCTTTGTCAGAGGCGTATGCTGATCGCTTTGATGTTTCCTTTGAAGTTTATTTGACTTCTGCGTAGTAAATCCAGCTAGATTATTTTTGTCTTTTTGAATAATATATTAAGGTTTTTTATTCAGACAACTGTTTCTTAGGAAATCCACTTTGATCTCCTGACATGTTTTGACTGTCAAATGTCAGTCTTTGCCAGAGGCATCTGCTGATAGCTTTGATGTTTCCTTTGAAGTTTCCTTGAAATGAAATTAAACCTTTATGTACTTTTGAAAAAGAAGTTAGTGAATTACAAAAAAAAATAAATGTCTTTAACCGTTTACTCGCCTACATCCTTATCCATGTTAAAAGCTGCCCTTACAGTAGCTAATTGCCATGGAGGTGAGTGGGCTCATTGTCTCTTCCTGTGTCCTCTCACACATTTGAGATGCGGGGAGACAGGCATCACTTCTTATTGTGCTGGTGCTTTTGATGGCCCAGAGTGAGTGCGGTATTGCAGCTCAGAAGTCAAAGCAAGTGTCAAGTGGAGTGGAAGCAATCTCTCATCATGACGTGCAGATCTGACAAATGCCCTCATCAAATGCTACTTCTCAACAAAGTAATTGCGAGCACAATAGTAGAGTTTAGCCATGCAACACAGCTAATGTGATGATTCATGAAGAGCAGCGTGATTAGATGCAAGTGCTTCAACAAAGTTTCAAAGCTATTTTCTGTCCAGAATTAGAAAGACAGCACATAAAGGCTTAGGTTCTGTTTCTAAATTTGGGGCTTTCTTCAAATGTACCCTGAGTTTACCTCTTTTGTCCACTCTCGCACATAAAATCAATCTAAATAATTACTGTACACAACCTTTGTAACCAATTTAAGGCCTTTTTAATAAATATCTAAAGCCAGAAGTACAGTGGCTGTCCAGGGCCAGAGCTGGAGATATAGACAATAAGTTGACGTTAAAATTACTTTTTAGAACGCTATATTATGGAGCCAACGTCTGTATAACTCTGACTTAGTGTCGTTATTTGGCTTAAAGACGCAAAGTAAATGTTTCTGTGGGGTTTTGCTCTAGTTGCAACCATTGGCTTTACACTTTACCATTGTTCAGAAACTGTAGACCAAAGGAACACTGTTGCCTAGCAACAGCTAACAGGAACATCAAAAGAGCGTCATATCCTGTCCAAAATGGCGGCTCTCCATAGATTATGTCCGAAAGTCCTTTTGATGTATTTTTTTTAATAAAAAGATGCACATACTTTTTTATTAGGAATAAATTAAACACATTTAAGATGCTGCAGATTTGGTGTTCGGACTGTGAAAAAAATTGAGTTTGAAAGAGGAAAATGTGGACTGTTAAATTATACACGTTTTACGATTAATTAAAATGTGTTAGTTAGTGGCAGGTTAAATAGGTACATGATGATTTCCTATGAAATGTTTCAGAAGTGGTCGTTGGAAAATGAAACAATTTAATTTCATGGAATAAAGTATATGCTACCTTTTAAAGTTACTGCTCGTCGTCCTTCATCATCCTTTGCTTCAATTAAAGTGAAACTGTGAAATACAATTTTTTTGTATTATTCAATATTGACTTTGGTGTAGCTTTTAGTTTCAGAAAGGTTGGTGACCCCTGCTCTAGAACCAGGCGTGCTCACCTTTGATCTCACTAATGAGTAAGAAAGTGTTTTGAAAAGTTGTATTTTTTGTATGTAATTTGCATTTTGAACCTCTTGTTCAGCAGGAAATCGCCAATGAGAAAACACCTTTAATGCAAGTGGAAGCAAATCTAGATAAACCCCCACTGACAAGTGGAAAGATTGTCACAGTTTCTAGTAAAAAAATGATTGGAAACGACACAGGAAGGCCTTTGTTCATCAGTAAACCAGAGATTGTGACTTTTAAGGTAAAAACATTACTTTTTCATGGGTTCTTTTTGTTTGTAAAAGCTGCATTTAAAGTTCTTATTTGTTTTGTTTTGTTTTGTAGGACTTTGAATTGGGGAAAACCTATCAAAAGAAAATAGTTCTAACAAACATCAGCTACAATGTGAATCACTGCAAGTTTCTCAGAGTCTCACCTCACCTAAAGGATTGGATATCGATCAAGTAAGATGCACTTTATTTTGTTAGCATTTACAGTAACAAGTACAGGACAGCACTTGTCTTTATACAATGCAAATTACAACTAAAGGTATACAAAAGGGAAGAAAAAGACTGTGGTTAGTGTTTTCTTGGGAATGTATACATTTGATTTAGTTTTGTGTATTTATTTGAATTCTAAAAACCTGACTGTTTCAGGTAAAGTGATGAAATAAATACATCCTTAATCTAAACTTTTGGACTTTGGTCATAGAAAGGTTTTGAAAGTTGTTGCCTGTTTAGTTAAATGTTAAACGAACATTTGGTATGTTTGGACTCAAGCACAAATATCATAACATCAAACAATTTTCAAACTGCTAAACATGAAAGCTTTAATCTTAAATAGACGAAAGGGACACCTGAAACAAAGATGAGCAACTTTTCTCAGACAAAAATGTGTTTATTTGATCGACGGGTCACATGATCATCAACATTCATGTCAGCATTTAGAATACTGACCAATCTGAGCATCAGCACAGGACAGAGCACAGAGTGTGCTCTGTGTTTGTTGTTGCCCTGCTTGGTATGATTGCTTTTATTGCATTTTTGTTTTCCTTCTGTGTATTTTTTCTGTAAAATGTATGGTTTTTTGGAGTATTTATGTTGGTTGTCACTTGGATTTTCTGGACTAAGTTTTGTGTATTTAAGTTGTCGTTTTGCTTGTTTGCTAGTATTGTTGGTTTGTGGAGTCATTTTTTGTAATTTTGGATATTTTTTTTTTGTCATTTTGTGTATTTTTGTTGTCGTTTATGTGTTATTTGGAGTAATTTTGTGTAGTACTGTTGTTGTTTTGTTCATTTTTGTATTAGTTTTGTGTGTTCTTGGAGTATTTTCTGGGTTTTTCTTGTCCTTTACTGTTTTCTTGCAATGTTGTAGTTATTTGTATTTTGCAATGTATTCTTGCTTTTGTTTTGTGTATTTTTCTGTTATTTTGTACATTTACTTTGGGGACAGCACAAATTTTGACTGAGGGCCTCATGTGGCCCCCAGACCGCCAGTTGCTTATGTCTGACCAAAAATATCATCCACTGTTGTTTTTTTGGTTCCTATAAGTGTTTTTTTTCTGGCAGATTTAACAACTTACAGTGGTTGGACGAAATGTGTTTCATAGTTATGGACCAGGGGAGTTGATGCATGAAAAAACAAATTTCAAAAATATATCTGCTGCTTAAAACATAAAGCACGTGTTTCACCCGTTAGAAAAGCCCTTTTAGTGTCATTTGACAATATGATGGAGTGAAGATGAAAGCTATGCCTGTCCTCCCACATATGGGCACCAGCTTGGATCACCACGCTCACTCACCTCCTTTTATGAGACTCAGCTTAGTGAGTCAGTCTGAGTCTTCGCTACCTCCTCTCACTCTCACGCTGCCTGCTAGCTTCCCACAGACCTATAGCAGAGCTGGGTTGGTTCTCCAGGTCACACATGACTCCACGTCGTTCTTCTTTCTTTTTCATTAGTGGAGAGATTCAAATGCTGCAGAGCCAGCCTGAAAGTGTATGTGAGTGGTCTGTACAGTACTACGAAACTGGATATCCTGATATCTGTATATCCTGATATCTCTCTGTTAGCAGAATCAGACTCTGAGGTGGCAGTCATCTGCTGGATTGGGTTAGTGGACAGAAAGAAAACAGAACAGGATAGAGAGAGAAAGAACATCAGTGTCACAAACTGGTGATCTAAGTGTTTCTCTTCACACTCGCCTGTAGTTTCCTGTATGGCTGTACACCCCCTTGAATCCGCTCTGAAAATAGAGCCTAGAAAATTTGGGCATTTGCCAAAATTGACTGTTTTGGACATGAAACCTGCAAGCACCGACTTGTCAGACTTGGTAAAATCTCTTGTGTTGACATTAAGTTCTCTCCCATTAGTTTTATCTCCCAGGGTTTAGTGACTGGCTGAGAAGAAGACATCCCTCTGAGGTGTCTTCTCTCCTGAGCTCAGCTGTGAGTCTGCAGTAAAAGTCATGGTACCTGATAAAATCTTAAGGTGTGATCGCATTGATGGCTGCTTTCTATTGGTCCGTTCCATGCAAGCTGTTGACAACTGTTTTGAATAGTTTTTGGGGATTCTTTTTTCTCAAGTCTATAGAAATTAAAATAGATTGACATCACTGTTGTTATGATAAAACAAATTAATGTAAGATGTTTTTTTTCATAATAATGTAACCTTTATTCTTCACCGTAGTGAAATTCTTCTCTGCATTTTACCCATTTTCACCGAGGGGTAGTAGTGGGCTGCCAATTTTGCAGTAGTCCGGGAGGCGGTTGGACAGAAGTTGAGGGACTTGCTCAACATCCCACAGTGATGGCCCGGGTGATATTTGAACCGGTGACCCTCCCATTACAAGCCCGCTTCCTTAATCACTAGGCCAACACTCCCCAGAGTGTAGGAAATGTAGAAAATAAAATAGATTAGCTTGAACAATAAACATTCAGTTGGAGTAAAAGCTAAACCTGGTCGGGATCAGGTTATGAAGTGGATAAGATCTGTGCAAGAACTAAAGTCCCGCCTCCTAACCAATCAGTTCTCTTGGAAAATAAGCTGCCCATTGTTAGAAGATCCTGGTTGGTGCAGATCTGACATTGTTTAGGAAAGAAAGATCATTCATGGATAAATGCAATCCTTTCATTTGCCGATGACACCCTTCAATACTTCATAAAAAAAATACAATATTAACATTAAAAAAAATGAAGTGCAAACAAGATTTGTTAAGGTTAGATGAGCAGCGCTACTTCCGACTTTTTGTCTTAACTTGATGGCGAAGCCTGAGGCAGCTTCTGCAGAGCTAAGGCAAGGCAAGGCAAATTTATTTGTATAGCGCATTTCATACGCCAGGCAACTCAATGTGCTTTACATGATCAAAAAGTGCAACAGAAAACATTCAACAGCTTAAAAATCAATAAGAACATTAAAATCATCAACAAACACATTACATCAACAACAATATGACCAGAAATCTCCATCTCATTCATACTTTAATTTAAAAATGTTCACATGTGATGCTGACTTCAGCTCTGCTGCAGTTTGTTCCACTTCTTTGCAGCAACCCAACACACTGTGGGCTTGTCTCCTGCAATTTCATGGATTTCTGTTTAAGGAATCACACAATCATCCGCCCACAGTTATGAGTGCCCTTCTGACTTGAGTCGACGAGCTTATCCACTAATTATCTAACGTTGAGTGAAGTGTTTACCAGCGCCAGTAAAACGCTGCCCAGTCCTAATTCTATTCTTACTCTCTGTGAATGTTGATTTGAACAAAACACTCACTTAAAAATTATAATTTCTTCAAATTGGAGATAAAGTTGCCAAAACAATTGCCCTTTCATGTGCCTTCCTATGTATTCCACTGTAAATATTTGCATCATTAAGACATTTTACCCAGGGTTGGGGTAAATTATAATTGTAATCACGTAGTTAGTAATTAATTGCAATTATGGTGTATTTTTTGCGTAATATAGCAAATGGAAAAACATGTAATCATATAATTTCATTGTAATTGAGTTTAGATAATTTATGTAATAATAATTGTAATTGGTATATGATTCAATAAAAACTGTAATTTACATTTAATTAAATGCAAAGCTTAGGTAATTGTTAAAATATGTTTTATATCAAGTTTACCTGTTAGCTCTCTTGAGGATCATTTTTCCATAAAAAGAAATTAAAAAAAAAAAATTGAGGGGTATACTGACACAACTCAGACGAGCACACGACAAACATTAAAACCAATATGTTCATGGATAAGGAAGCCTAACAAGATAACCAAGAGATGAGAAATAGATAATAGATAATAATATTTTGCTACAGCTGACTAATATATGAGTCATTAGAGATGCTAACAGAAAGCTAACACAAGAGAAAGGTTACGTTTTTTGTGTAATTTGTGAAGGTTTCATTTTTCAGACAACTTATTTCAGGAAATTGACTTTGATCCGCTGACGTGTTTTGACTGTCAACTGCCAGTCTTCTTCAGAGGCATCTGCTGATCGCTTTGATGTGTCCTTGACTTTCAAGTAATAAACCCAGCAAATTATTTTTGTCTTGTTTTGTAATAATATGTTAAGGTTTAATTTATTCAGACAACTTTTTTCCAGGAAGTGTACTTTGATCTCCTGACATGTTTTGCCAGTCTACCTGAGGAAGTCTGGCAGTTGACAGTCAAAACATGTCAGGAGATCAAAGTACACTTCCTGGAAAAAATTTGTCTGAATAAAGGAAACCATAATATATTATTCGAAAAGAAGACAAAAAACCTTGCTGGGTTTATTTATTAGTTTTTTGGGGGGTTATTTAATAAAGGCTCTGTTTTTGTGATTAATTGTAATTAAACTTTAGAAATTGAGAATGTAATTGCAATTGACGTTCAGGGGAAAAATATTATTGTAATTAGAAACAAGTTGGTCAACGTAATTGTGTTTGAGTTGTAATTGAACATGGATATTTAAAGATATAATTGTAAATATAAAATGTAATTGACAGCTTTTCAGCCACATTTCAGTTGTGTTCAAAAGTGAGTAAGTTATTTTTGCACAAACGTGTATATATATTAATATTAAAATTAATTGAGTGAGAGCATGTAGCAGCTCTGTTGAACTGAATGATGAACCTCGAGTCCTCATTGATTTTCCATAGGAGAAATCCACAGGGATCAGCAGGAATGTGGGATGTTGTCAGTGCTACTGTACGGTCACAGTTTCAGCTGCGACCAAAGTATGTTGTACCGTGTCCTCGTTCGCAGCGGCGTATATAGGTCTGTAGTAGCTTTTTCAAACACTGCCTCACTCTGAGTTCAAATCCCAAGTGAGCTGCTCTAGTTGTTCCCACACTTCTTTTTATACCACCTGTCTTGAAACCAGGAAAAAAGAATAGAATAAAGGAAGTGATCCAGCAATAATAAAAGAGAAATTACAATGTAAGTGCATGCTGACCAGATTTATTCACACAAAGTGGGTTTCTATCATGTGTTTTTGTGCCAAACCTGGTTGACAATTGTCCCACTCTGTCATAATAGATCAAATTAAAATCCTTTTAAAAAAAGGCGAAAATGGGTTCCGAATGACCCGAACCGGGCACTAAACCTTCCATTTGCGAATGGAATAATTAAATAGACTATTTTATGTTAATGACTTGGTTATATATTGTTCACTATTGTCATGAGGGAGAGGTGAACAAAAAGGATGATTCCATAGCAAGGTCCAAACGTCTTGATTTCTTTAAATAGCGGAGAAACAGATGGCACGTAGAACCCAAAACAGTCCAGGCCTGTGGGTGGATTTATGATGTCTGGCAACCCACAGAAACAGCAGACGCACGGTAGATTCTAGAAAGGAGCAGATTACAGATTACACCGTCTGTAAACAGCAAACACTAGTGGTGGGACGATATACAGAGTTTACAATATTATACGATAGGCCAGTGCTTCTCAAACTTAAGTTCCCCTTTTCTCTTTTTTCTGAATCCAAGTGCCCCCCTTTGTCCGACGACATCATTTTGCTTAGAAAACTATTTAAAAAGTGATAACACACATTTTATAAATAAGTGGAAACAGTATTTAATGCTGTGGTTCTCAACCTTTTTTGGATCGTGACTCCATTTTGATATCAAGAATTTCTAGCGACTCCAAAGACATTTTTTTCTAGAATTAGTTTTTGATCATGTTTGAGCTCAAATATACTGTATATATATATATATATATATATATATATATATATATATATATATATATATATATATATATATATATATTTACTACATTTTAGTTGAACTAGATTTATATTTCACAAATTGAAAGTATAGAAATACAGTTGTTTAAGATTGATCCAAATGGGTCACTGTTACGACCCTCTCTAGGATGTCTAATCAAGGCTTGAGGGGCCGCAACATAAATAGGACGCCACACAGAAAACAAAGGTTTATCAAAGTATTTATGAACAAAATCCTAAAAGTAGCAACAGAACAAACTAAAAGGGACTGGAGACCCTGTCCAAACTGAACAAAAGTAGGTACGACACTGGGCGAACCCTATACAGGGTCGTCGTCCCAGCGTCCGCCCTCTAAACTACAAAAAATACAAAAGACTCAAACTACCTAAGGACGAAAACAGGACTACCATAAATCTCCAGTCCAAACTACAATAACAAACTTACAAAGACATCGAGTGGGGAGCAGAATAACTCTCCCCGCATGTCTGCTGCTGGTCTGTTGTTGCGCCTTCTTCCTTCTGGTCCTCTCAGCCCTTTATAAGCTCCTCCTCCCTCTCCTACCTGGTTACTGATGTGAATCAGGTGTGTTAGGAGAGAGGCGTAACAGTCACGAACACGTCAGATTGTCTCAAAGGAGATACGAGACAGTAAAACGGATACAAAAAATGGAACATATTGTAACTGCTCCCTAGACGCTACACCGTGGCTGCCCACTGCTCCTCAGGGAGGGGTTAAATGCAGAGAACATATTTCGTGTATGTTGCTTTACATATGTAACAATAAAGTATAATGTATATTAAACCGCAGTGTTAGTTTTACCTGTGAGGTAGTCTGAGAGGGAGGAGCTCACATTCTTATAGGGTAGGAGGAGCCAGGATTGTCAGGAGGAGGAGTTTCCGCTAGGTGACATCAAGTAGAGAGAAAAATCCAACTCGCCCGTTTGGAGCTGACTTTTTACAAAATGTGGAATAACAATAACTTTAACCCTCTGAATGAGGCTAAAGGGATGTCTATCACTAAAGCAAAACCATTATAAATAAAATATAAATACTCTCCCTTTAAAACGTCAACTTTTTGACAATGCCTCGTAAAAGAATCGGAATCGTGATTCGTTAGGAATCACAATCGTTCAAATTCAAACAATGCCCAACACAATGATTTTTCTTATGACATTTCAATCTTGCAACATTTTGTCACATCCTTATCAAATACAGAAGTCTTAACTTATTGTGGCAACAATCAGCCTGGTTCTCAAATGACTCTAAAAACATAACAGACAAATACTCACTCAAGAACACAAACTGGGAAGAAGAAAAGGAAATAATCAGGAATTGAGCAACACATATTAAAGTTAGTACCTAAAATATCTGCCCTCATGAAAATTATTTTGAGTAACTGTAATGTGATTTCTTAAAATGTGCATTGTTTTGGTTTATTTATTGTTGAATCCAGTGTTATTCCTCCTCTGACTTCTATCCTCCTGCTTGTTGTATTTATATCGATCGAGCCGTTCTCTCGTGTCTCGTGGAGGGCGGCTCGTTGTCAAGCTCCTCAGGGCGATGTTAGCTCGGCTTAGCAGAAACGTGCTGAACGATGCACGTTGCTTTAAGAGGCTCACGATTCTTGGAAGAAAACTTGTGTTTGCGTGTCAGTTAACATGTTGTTGCAAACAATGAGAATGAGTTGTTAACTCTTGTCTGACTTTTCTCTTCACCTTGTACCTGTTGCTAAGGAGGAAATGAGTTTTTCTGTCTTTGTTTATGAGGCTTGGATACAAATGAACAGTTTCAAAGAAGCATTGCCTTCCTTTGCAGAATGTATTTTATTTCCTTTTATGTCATATATCATTTCAGAAAACATGATATTTGCTTCATCAGAAGCTTGTCTCCAAGTAGGTGCATTAATTGTATATTCTTCGCAGTTTAATCTAAAACATCTTCTATTTTTATATTTCAGTTTTGTGCCTCCTGGTTCTTTATCTTCAGGGATGTCCTGTGACTTGCAGGTTATTTTTCAGCCTACGGTAAGTGACATCACCGGCTCTCCTCACATGACTGCTTAGTATGATTCAGAAAAGCTTTCTTATAAATCAGAATGTTTTTTGGCACAACACATTTTCAGATTTTCAGCACACACGGACTTTTAGTATGAAATGCAAAAACACATTTCAAGAAACACCAAACTTCTGGTTAACTTCAAAATAAGAGCCTTATTTACAAAAGTGTTAAAAACTAGTGAAAGACAAGAAGAGATGCTTTTGTTTTGAAAAAAGGGATGTTTTGACCATTTTCGTTCCACTGGCAATGCATCATGGGGCAGTTGAGTATGACTAGTGTGCCCACCATGCATACTTCAAAAATGTTCCCATATAGTGTACATCTAGTAGGATTCTCACCTGGAATTTTTCACCGCATAGGGGGTCGAGTGGCGCGAGAGCGAGCGCGAGAGCGGGCGCCAATGGCGCGAAACATTTTGAAATTTAGTGAAGTAAAACTAAAGTTTGTTCCAGCCTTACTTTAAAGATAAAACGTATTTGTTGAATTGGTGAAGATCATGATGAATGTAGTTGGAGACTTTCTGATGCTTAGTATAATTCCTCCACTGATAAATACTCGCAGACATTATAGAGATAAGAAATAATATTTTATTCAAAAGATTGATTCCAAGTCGCACTTTTCAAATTTAAATGAGGTATTATGTGGGACCTGCAGTTATAATGGAACACACACACACACACACAAGAAGGACGCGCACACAAACACACACACGCGGAGGACGCATACAGTAGAACGGGTCAGGGCCGAAGACCTGACCCCAGAGAAGACGACCCGAACCCTAATGAAGCCGAACTCTCTTTAAGGCCGAACACGTTTCAGCCAACCAGACGGTATTCACATCCCTGCGTTCACATGTAGAATGATCCGTTGTGAGTTGTAAACATGTTAAGTAGCTTCATGTGCTACTACACGCTACATCTGGGTGAAGAACACTATTTATTTTGGACGGTAATTAGGATGCAGACAGGCAGCATTGGGGGGCAGCTAAGTGGCTGCAGGGGTCTTCGGGGTCCTAAGGTGAAGACGGGAGCATCTGGGCAAATCACCTGTTTTAAATAGATGGTGCGGCTGAGGAATGTGTTTCTAGATTTTTCAGATTAAAAAGAGAGTTTAAACAACCCGTGCACCCCTGAAAGTCCCTTTTGTGTCCAAGTGTGCAACAATTATTACGACGGTACCGATTAAAAAAGGGAAAAACAACAGAAAATCTCCCCTAAAAACTCAACGTAGGGGGTGACGTCACTCCGTAGGGGATCAAAATTACAACGTTGAGGCCCCCTACGCTCAACAGCGCTGGCAAGAACTCTTTTTGGGCATTTGTCGTAAACTCCATCTTTGCATATTATCTAAAGGAAAAGCACTATATACTCATTTTGTCATCACCATATGTTAGGAACTTGTTTGCACAAAAAATATTTCCCATATCCAGCAGTCAAGTTTTAAACATAGTAATTGAACTTTTGGGACTTAGAAATCCAAAAAACAAACCACACAAAAAAAAACCCCATCTTGTTCCTCCGTCCTCTTTCACTATGGCCATTTAACCAAACCGTCTGTTATGTTGAAAGCTTCAAAATATTATTGAGTACATTATTACAAAAGTGTGTTAATAAAATGAACAGCTTAACAGCAGCAGAGAAAACGTGGAGTGATAAAGCATTTGAACTGCCTGCTTTTGCTTATAAAGACAATAATGTAAAGTAACCCTATTTGCATGTAATCTGCATATATAGTACCTGAGTGTAAAGATTGAAGTCTCCATGGGGACTGCGAGAAATTTTCTGTAGCTTTATCTCTAGTTTTTTTTTTTATCCTCGCACATATTAAGCATCTAAAGAGTAAAAAGAAAATAGCGTTGTCATGGGATTTATTGAGGGGTTATTTAATATACCTCTTAATATGACCTTTTTTCATGCTGGCCTTTTGGTATGTATTTCAATTAATCAAAAGTCAAACCTTCTTTGTGGCTTCAAAGTGACACATTATCTCTTTATCTGATCATGGCAGATGAACAAGGACGTAGAAGGTGAGATTCTGTTCTCCTCCTCTGCACAGACAGTGTTCTCTGTGCCTGTCAGATGCACCATGAAGAAATGTATGGTGAGTAGTGCAGAAGACGTCATGGACAAAATTAGTCATTATTTGCTCTTTTTTTTTTTGGTAGTATTTGGTTTTGTTTTTGCTGTATTTTTATGACACCTAGTAACTGCTACAAATGTAGAAATATTTAGAACAAAGAAAAGTGTTGTTGTTTTTCTTGTTGTTGTTTAAATTGATTTTAAAATTACTTAAGTATTGATGACAATATATTGTTTTGTTTTTTTTTAACATCTCTTACAAATACAAACAAAAAGGCACCTTTCACATTTCTACAGATTATAGACAAAGCTGAAAGACAAACAAACCAAATCTTTCATAAATTACTCAGTACTCATGGTAAAACCCCACTTACCGCTTATTTATTTATTTTTCTTTACTGTTATCTTAATTTTTGCCTTTCTGTATTTATATTTGTAAAATAAAGGATAATCTAATCTAATCTAATCTGAATGAAACATTTCTAGAGGCGTTCTGAGTTTATGCTCGTTCCTCCAGTCAGTAACGATAGGTTGATGACGGTATGATGAATATTTTCTATTGTGTTAAAATGAATTATTGTCCGTTAATCTGTTCTTTCTATAGCCGGTGGTTGACAGTCAGCTCGTTGATTTCGGTTCACACATCGTGGGCCAGACTATTTCACGGACAATAATCTTGACCAACGAAGGTGCCCTGGCCACTAACTTCAGTCTAGACACGCCCACATCTCCAATGAGTCCAGGAACCAGCTTCGTCCAGACTCAAAACTCTGCCAACACACGCCAGGTCAGAAATCAACCATTAAAGGTTAAGAAACTGCTTTCAATGCGTCTCATGTTTATAATAGTTTGTGTCGTTTCCTAGGTGACAAGTAGTCAAATCGAGTCCAACAAAGGTTCTTCACCTACTGATGGCGACCAAATCCAGCATCAACGGAGTCCGAACGTTTCTGAGGCATCACAACAGGAGCTATCAAGTGAGACGCCAATGCCCACGCATGCATCTCTATTTTCACACAGCTTTTATCTATGCACAGGTAGCATATACAGGCTAACGCTAGCTGAAAGGTTGGGCAGGCGTGCACAGGTCCAGGGAGCCCATCACAGGGCACAGACTGTTCTATGTGGGACGAAGTGGAAACGCAAAATCTGGAAAAATGTTTAAATTCTGTTTCGATCAAATAGTTAATCATCAAATAGTTGTTAATTTGACTTTATGACTGATTTAGTTCCCTTGCCAAAATATGTATCAGTATAAAGAGGATGGCTGTGTTTGAAATTGCATACTGACATACTACACACTAAACACTCAATGAGTATATACTATCTACTATATACTATTAGTATGATTAGGATGGTGAAAACATGTTTTTTTTTTCTTTTTCTTCTTTCTTTTTTCTTTTTTTTCCCCTATTTTCTTCTTCTCTTTCTCTCTTTTCTTCCTTTTTTTCTTTCTTCTTCTTTTTTTTCTTATATATTTTTTGTGACCATCAGCAGCCCTCCCTAAGGAAGAGTAAGAAAAACTTTATTAACGGGAGAATATAAAAAGAGTGTGTTACACCGAGGTGGGGGGAAGGGAACAGAGAAGGGGAAGTCATGGTAAGTGAAAAAGTGACAAAGTAGAATATCAACATAAAACTCGCAGAAGCACATTTTGTACCGACATTTTGGAAATCTTCAGAGACTCGCGATTGTACAACTGGCTAAACTTCTGGTTAACTTCAAATTAAGAGCCCTATTTACAAATGCTATAAAAACTAATGGAAGACAAGAAGAGATGCTTTTGTTTTGAAAAGGGGATGCTTGACTTTTAGTTTGAAGCCGGTCCCAGGACCATTTTACATTCTGCTCGTAATGCATCATGGGACGGTTGATTATGACTACTTCAGAAGTATTCCCATATAGTATTCATCCAGGTATTTCTCGTGTACTCAATCGTTCCATACTATCTATTGTGAACGCACTACATACTCATTTTGATGTCAAACTTATGAGTAGTACTTTAATGTGCGATTTCGAACACAGCCACTGTCTTTGTGACATTTTTGTTTAAAACATGGTCCTTTTATACATTTTATTTATCTATACAGAATAATAAACATTAATAAAATACTAATGGTGTTTTATCGTAAAAAGGGATTATTTCGGAATAGATACAGGAAGCTAAATAGAACTATTCTCCTGTTATTCTCCTCTTGTTTAACAGTCAAAAGTAACCATGGTAACTGAAGTCTTTCCCTGTAGTCAACATTTCAGTCTGTTTATGCTGAAGTGTTTACAGGGATTTCTTCATGGTGCTTTATACAAACATAGATTATAGATTAAGTATTAATGGGAATGGACACCCATGTGCAATAAAGGCTAATGCACCTACTAAAGTGAGCATAGTGAGGATTTAACCAGCTACAGTCTATATGGCATGATTTTAAACTAGTGCTTTTAAACAGCATCACAAATCAGTTGAATCTTAATCAAATGTGTGACTTAAATCTGCCTCTAAAACACAGAAAGTGAGCACTGGTAAAATGTCTGCAATGCCAAAGACTTTCTGCATTTGTCAGTTTGAGAACAAAAAGGAAAGGACACATTGACTTCACCTTGCTCTCACAGCTGGAGATGAGGATGAGTCTTTGCTTTCATGCTTTCAGATCAGAAGTCCTCATCGCTGCTTTCAGCACTTTCCACTGCTGATGCTTGGATAAGCACAGCAGCCTCTTGCCTTTTCTGAGACGTGAAAATTCTTTGACCGAGGAACTCTAACGTGTCTGTTTCACAATAGACATATTTCTCTGTCATCACTTTTTTGTTTTTTCTTCATTTCACAGCATGTACGTTAATCATCTATTGAAGTAGGTCCTCTAATCTGCCATTGCTGTTTTCTAAAGCAGGGGTTTTCAGGTTTTCAACTTTGGGGTTGCGAGACAGTTGTTTTCATCACTTTTTCCTGCCATATTTTTGCTCCGTTTAATGCGTTTTTGCTACATTATTTCCATTTAAGATATAACATTTCAACACCACAGATGGACATGTTAAGTCCAGATATGGTTTTGTGTCATGTAGACTTGTACTGTAAATAGAATGTGTACGAGGGCAAAGGCCTTCCTGTGGATAGTTAGTCAACCTGAGAATACACCACTGTTATTAGTAAAATGCTTTCTCTTTGAGCTGCTACCATCTTTGGTCATTGTTTTGGCACTGATTCTGTACAGTTAATGTAACGTGTTTGTTTGTTTGTTTGTTTGTTTGTTTGTTTGTTTGTTTGTTTGTTTGTTTGTTTGATTGTGTGTGTGTGTGGGTGTGTGTTACAGTGTTGGATCCTACAGCAGCTGATTCAGAGACTATTACTGAGGCATGTGTGTCTTCAGATGTGGTTACACACATTGATCAAACAACTTCGGACTGTGACATCACACTGGGACAAGTAAATATTAAACTTATTCTATAGTCTACCGGTGGCTCCTTAGCCTCGTGATGCAGTTATTCTCTACATAAGCACACTTATCACACCTTATACTGTACATAGACTACATTACAAATACACCTAAAGTTGTTTAAAGAATCGCTTAAAATATCAAATATTAAAAAAAAGATTTACAAGTGCTGTGTTTCTTTACATTTCTAATTTATTTTTTTTGTTGGTTTTAGATTATCTGAATCACCTCAAACACAATACATATTCAAACGTGTAGGTGTGAAAATATTAGGGATGTACTGAAATAAAAATTCTTGGCCAAAACCGAAAATGAGGAAACCAAGGTTGAAAACCGGAACACTGAATTAAATGATTATGCAAATTATTATACATATTGCATTCATGGCTTTGAATGTGTAATAACCACTCAAATTAAAACATTGCAATTGTATAAATTAATATTAATGCTTCAAAGAATAAATCAATTAAAATTAGCACTGACATTCCAACAATGCACAATATAAAATAAAAAAAACTAAATGTTTACATTGACCCCACTCATACATTATACATCATGCATTTCGGTCGGTTTTTTATTTTGGTGAGAAAAGCGTTTTGGCCGAAAATGCACTTTTGGGCTATTTTGGTGCATCACTTGAAAGTATATATTTTTAGTTTAATGCTGTGGGTAATTTTCCATTGCTTTTACAACCTTACATTTAAGTAATGAAGTCCTACCTAAGTAACACACAGATCATTGTTCAGTAGTAAGCAGATTAAATAGGTTGATCCTCGGTTTACATTGTTAGAGGTCATTTGCAAATAGCATTTTTAACTCATATATGATATGCCGGATTAGCAGTTGTAGGCTCCGCCTCTTTTGAGCATAAATCATTGACTAAAGTGGATATTATGGATCAGAGAAATTGACAGAGGACAAATCTGAGAGTATTGCCAGTGCTATATTTAACCCTAATGGTCTGTGCCTAGTGGCCCATGTGTACGGTACTTCCAGACTGGTTCAGGGTTCATTACTTCTCTCTGGTGGGGGCTAATGGGGCGTCACCTCTCTGTCTGTGCTTATTGGGACTGTGAATTCCTTGTGCGTGCATGCTCTCAGCTTGTTCACTGTCATTTTGAAAAATGTGTGCTAAAAACACGTTTCTTTTAAAGCAGAAAATTAATCAAACTCTTGCAGGCTCACAAAGTTACATTTTTTTTTTTTAGAACTCAATTTTTATTAAGATTTATAACATTGTACAATACAATCACATTTATCACACTATATACTGTAAGTGCATGCCAATACTATACAGAAACTATTGTACAAATAATCAGACAAAATACATATATACCAGAACATAACAACAAAGACAAAACAAAAACAAACATCCACACTATGCTCATCTTTTTAAGATAGCAAATCCATCATGGGACTCCATCTTTTAATGAACAACTCTTTCTGAAGCCTCAGAGAATAAGTAATTTCTTCCATCCGATAAATTTCTCTCACTTTCTCAATCCAATTAGAATAAGTAGGTGGGTCCGACTGCAGCCACTTGATGGTGATACATTTGAGTGCAGCTGTCAGCAGAATTCTTAGCAGATATTTTCTGCTATTTCCTAAAAACCCATCAGGAATTGTACCTAAAATAGCCACTTGTGGCTCTCTAGAAAATGGTTGACCGAATACTGTGTTGAGGGCAGTGAAGACATTATTCCAAAAAGGACTAATCTTTGGACAAGTCCAAAAAATATGAGTATGACTCCCAAGCTCAGTACTACAATTTCGCCAACAAGTATCAGGATTTACTGGATTCATTTTTGAAGTTATTTCTGGTGTCCTGAAGTATCTTGTTAATATTTTCCATTTAAACTCTCTCCACGAACTGGAGTTGGTCACCAGGTGTGCTTCGGAGCAGATTTCATCCCACCTCTCCTCAGTAATTTCAGTGCCAATCTCAGCCTCCCACTTTATCCTTATATTAGATATATTGTTTGTATTCAAATTTAGAAAAGCCTTGTAAAAATGATTGATAGTCTTTAGAGGTTGATTACCTTGTTGTATTTTTATAAGAATAGCCTCAACAGGTGATGGTTCTAACACTTTTACCCATTCTTTATGTTTTGTCAAAAAGCTTCTTAATTGTAGATATCGAAAGAAATCCGAGGAGGGAAGCCGAAACTGACCCCTTAATTGTTCAAATGACTTCAAACAACCATTATGCACAAGATGATGGAGTTTGCTAAGACCAGAAGTTGACCAAGTTTTAAAGCCCCTATCGATGGTAGACGGGGCAAAGCCTTGGAGGGAAGAAACATCAGAAAGGGCTGAAATTTCTTTTGGCAAGCCAAACGACTGCTTTATTTTACGCCAGATCTTTAGTGTGATCATGGTCCATTCACCCATACGAATATCTTTAAATGGAATGTAAGAGAAAGGGAGAGCCTCTAACGGTCTGCTACACAAACTTTTTTCAATATCGAGCCAACGGGTATCAGACAAGTCCTGCATCCACACAATCAGGGGTCTCATTTGAGCTGCCCAAAAATAGTGTTTAAGATTAGGGACAGCAAGTCCCCCTCGAGATTTTGATACTTTTAGAGTTTGCCATTTGATCCTAGGTCGTTTGCATTGCCATATAAATTTGGAAAACATCTTGTCTACCTCATCAAAAACAGAATTTGGAATATTTATCGGCAGCATTTGAAAGAGGTATAAGAATCGTGGTAGCACATTCATACGAATACTTTCTATTCGACCTAAGAGAGATAGAGGCAGGGCTGTCCATCGTTCCAGGTCTTTTTTAATTTTCCCTATTATCACCTTGTAGTTTGTATTATACAGATCAATTAGTGATGGAGGAATTTGAATGCCCAAGTATTTAATACCATCTTTAGGCCATTTAAAGCCACTCTGGTCTTTAACGGTTTGTGATATATTTCCTACAATATCCATTGCCAGTGTTTTATCAATATTGACTTTATAGCCTGAAAGATAACCATAATTACTGATTAGGTCCTTAAGATGGGGAATTGTTGCTTTTGGATTGGAGATATATAATAGTATGTCATCAGCATAAATCGATAACTTATGTTGTTGACCATTTATTGAAAATCCCTGGATATCATTGTCGTCTCTAATTAACTGTGCTAAAGGTTCAATACTTATATTGAACAGCAGGGGCGACAGTGAGCAACCCTGACGACAGCCACGTTCCAGTGTGAATCTGTTAGACATTGTTCCATTCACTTTTACTGCAGCCAATGGGTTAGAATATAAAATCTGTATCCATTTAATGAAATTTGGGCCAAATTGAAATCTTTCCAGTGTGTGTCTTAAGTACTGCCAGGACACACGGTCGAATGCTTTTTGGGCATCTAGAGACAATATCATAGCTTCTTCTTGTTTCGTTTTTGAATAGGACATCAAATTCAAAAGCCTACGAACATTGTCCCCATAGTGTCTTCCTGTCATGAATCCTGTTTGGTCTGGATGTATCACCTCTGTAATAATTTTACTGAGACGTTTGGCTAATATCGCTGTAAGAATACGTAAGTCGGTGTTCAGTAATGATATTGGTCTGTAGGATTGACAAATTGTCGGATCTTTTCCCTCCTTATGTATTACAACAATTGAAGCATCATTCCAGGAAGGCGCCATGGTTTCGGTTTGCAATGCATGTTGGTAAGCCCTTAACAATAGGGGAGTCACTTTTTCCTTATATAGTTTATAGAATTCATTAATGAAGCCGTCTGGGCCTGGACTTTTATTACTTTTTAAATTTGATATTACCTGTTTAACTTCCTGTTCTTGGATTGGTTCATCTAATTGTGTTGCTAATGGTCCAGGGAGAGTTTTTATCTGGATACTCTTTAAAAAATCTGATATTAAATTGTCATCGTTACATGTGTCATTATTTTTATAAAGAGATTTATAAAAATTTGCAAAGCAGTCTGCAATTTGGCCTGGTTTAGTAATTATTTTTTGATCGCATTTTAATTTTTGGACTATGCTTGAAGACTGCTGTTTCTTAAGCCTAATCGCCAATAGTCTACTTGCCCTATTGCCATTTTCATAGTACTTTTGTTTAGTAAATCTTAAATTACCCTCTATTTTTTCAGTGACCAGGCTGTCAAGGTCTCTGCGTAATGATTTAAGCTCACTGAGCACATCCGCAGCTCGTGTCCTTTTATGTTGTTGTTCTAACAGACGTATACGGTTTTCCAATTCACACTGTCTAGCCTCTTTTTTCTTTTTCTTGGCACTCGCAAATGATATTATTCGACCTCTGATATAAGCCTTAGCACAATCCCACAAAATGAGGGGTGACATTCCAGGTGTAGTATTTATCTCCAAATAGGTCTCCAGTTCAGTGTTTATAAAATTACAGAATTCCTTATCATTTAAAAGTGAGGCATTCAATCTCCAGTGTTTAATTTTTGGTAACTGTCCCAAATTCCATGTTACTACTAAAGGTGCATGATCAGATAGGGTAATTGGAAAAATTTCAGTGTTTTCTATTCTATGTAATTCAGTTTTAGAGGTGAAAAAAAGGTCTATTCTGGAGTATGATGAGTGCCTGTGTGAATAAAACGTAAAATCTCTCGTCCGAGGGAACTTATTTCTCCAGACATCTATTAGACCGAGTTCTGTTGAAAGTTGTTTTAAAGCTTTGCTCATTTGAGAGACAGGGCTTTTGGAGCTAGTCTGTCTATCAATGTGTGGCGACATGACACAATTAAAGTCCCCTCCTAACAGTAATATACCTGAGCTCTTTTGGAGCACAACATTGAAAATATTATGTATAAAGTTTGGCTCGTCCTCATTAGGAGCATAAATGTTGAAAAGGGAGACCAGTACACCATCAATAACTCCATTAACTAAAATATACCTCCCTTCTGGATCTTTATGAATGGTCAATGGAGTGAAATTCACCTGCCTATGCACTAAAATAGCAACACCTCTTTTCCTGCCAGACCGATGAGAGGAATAAAATACCTGGTTCGCCCAGGACCTCTTTAACTTGTCATGCTCAACATCAGACAGGTGTGTTTCCTGCAGGTATGCAATATGACAATTATACTTTTTTAACTGACCAAGAATTTTCTTTCGTTTTACAGGACTATGGATTCCTTTAATATTATAGCTTATTACTCTGAGAGCATCCATTTTTGAAAATTAAATAAAATCAGAGAGAGTTCCTTCAGTATAGTTATTCCTATACCAGCACAATGTTGTTTGCATAGTGTAACATAACAAAAAAAAACAAAAACAAAAAAACAAAAAACAAACTAGAAACATGTACAAAAAAAGTATTTGCATTTTTTTCCCCTTTAAACGATCCCTGGGGAACAGTGGGATCTGAACAGGGACAACAACAAACAGTCTCACAAACCCCCTGAGCATGTATCCAAACAGCTTCCATTATTGTGTACAATAAAAGCGGATACGTTATGATTCAGGGAAACGGCTGAGCGAGTGGTCCTGGCACCTCTAAACACGTGCGCGCACGCAATAGGTTGAACTACCTATAAATAACAATGTGTATAGTCCAGGCTCCTGCACAGTTTGTTGAAAATTAGACACATCTGAACATAGTAATCATACAGCGCTTTGCGTTACCTCGTGACAGTCACATGTCTTCATCTGCTGATTGAAGGATGTTTCCTTTAACATAGTCCATGGCTTCAGCAGCATCCACAAACTCCCTTTCCACGTTGTTGTGAGTAACGCGGAATTTTGCCGGAAAGACGATCCCGTAGCGAACTCCAGGTCTGTTGCGGAGCATCTTCCTGACATCGGTGAAGGCGGCCCGAGCTTTTACGACGCTGGAGGTGTAGTCCGGGAATATAGCGATGGGGTTAGCTTTGTAGACAAGTTTGCCTCCGCTGCTGCGTGCTCTCCTCAGGATGTCCGCGGCGTCTCTCTCACTGCTCAGTCTAGCGATGATGGCGCGCGGTTTTTCACCCGGCTTCCATTGAACCAGACCACGGTGGGAGCGCTCCACACACACCTCCCTGTCGAGCCGAAACACTTCTTTTAGGAGTGAGGAGACAGCCTCCGGTGTGCTGGATCCCTTGAGCTCAGCCACACCAATAATCCGGATATTACATCTTCTCATTCGCCCCTCTAAATCCTCACACTTGTCTTTAACCACCTTCATTTCTTTTTGGAGAGTAGACACAGTTCCTTGCATTGCCACCATCTCATCAGACCAGGTGGAAATGCCATCCTCAACACTTCTGACGTTAGCTTTCACCTGCTCCAGCTCCGCTCGAATGGCGGCGGTGTTGCTGTTAATCTCGGTCTTTACGTCCTGTATTTCCCTTTTCAGTGATTCGAAATGGTCAGCCATGGCGTCTTTAATTTCTTGTTTGATAATGGTGGAAATATCCTGCCGTATGGAGACCAGGATGTCCGTTTTGATTGCCGTTGCGTCCATGCTATGCTTCGGAGGAGTAGCAGGCTTTGGCATCTCCTTCTCGGCGGTGCTGTTTGAACTTTTTCCCCCGGCTGCACTGGACCTTGTGTTCGACGAGGCCTCGTATTTAAACTTTCGCAGATTAGCGGCCATAAAAGCACCTATGACCAACTCTTTGATGTGTTGTCGATGGTAATACCATTTAAGGAGGTTTTAGAAAATAAATTGGTAACTTAAGTGTCCTTTAAGTATGAAATTTAAGCAGAAATGTGCAAGAGCTCTGAGCAGTGCGTCTTTACTCCATCGAGCTCGCTAGCGCCCCCCACAAAGTTACATTTTTAGCCATGTTCTCATGATTCCTCATTATTTTTTTGTTTTTTTTTGTTCTTGTTTTTTTCAAATGTGCTCCGAAATGTATCTGCAATAGTTATTTTTAATAACTAGAAACAGTGATAATTTCTTTTTTTTTATTAAATCATCGTCCTGCAACTAAAGAAGAAACAAAAGTTTCTTTTTGGTCGTTCTGCTTAAATGTTTTTATTTATGTTAAACAAATGGATGATAAAAATCAGTTTGTAGCCGTGTTTGTCCATCCTTTAATCCTTCATACTAAACTACCCTTTTCAGTTTGACCTTGTCATCCTCTAACACAGAGTTTTTCAACTTTGGGGTCGTGACCCCATGTGGGGTTGCCTGGAAATAAAATGGGGTCACCTGTAATGAAAAAATAATAATTAGTAATAAAATTTAAAAAAATAAGCTACTGATTAAAATAATGTGTTTTTTTAATTGTATTTAATTATTTATTTATTCATTTATTTTAATCTATCTATTTTGCAAGATACAATTCAACACAACACAAAGTACAATGGTAGAATCCATAAATCTTTGTATTACTGTCTAGAACCATTATACTATTGTACATTTTGAAGGTTTTTCACAAGTTTGAAAGTATTATAGATAGATAAAGAACTTAATTGTTCTTCAGACATTATGTCAAAGGAGCGTTGCAGAATGAATTGCATTGAGTATGAGTACCACAGTTTGAATAATATTGCATGTAATGAATATTGCACGTATTGTCATTCTGCTGTGTCTGTGGACTTTGTGTTTAACAGCCAGAACCTTGTGAATCTACATGTAATCCTGTGTTGTTTTCATGCAACAGGTAAAAGAGGGAGAACTTGGACCTTATGAAAGCATCAAACTGCAGATTCTATTCATCCCAACCATTCCAGGAAAAACTGAGCTAGATTTTGTCATCAAATTCTCTGATAAATCCTGCAAACCTGTAAGTGACATCAAATATGTGTAATTGTTTGACAAATGTTTGAATCAAATCCACCATTATTTATGATTTGTCTTTCTGGGTCAAACAGATACCGATGCAGGCAAAGGGTGAGGCAGTAAGGATGCCTGTGTGTGTGGTGCAGCCTTGCATTGACCTGAAGATCTGCATGATGGATCGTCTTTATCAAGACACAATCTCGCTCCAAAACAGGTAAATAGGTAAACGCATGTTTACCTGTTAAGATCAGAATTAATCCTTAGTATGTTAAGGTTTCAAAATTTCTGATAACTGGTACATAGAATTAATGCAACACTTTTGATACACTTTGATGTCCTGACATGATGATCGCTTTGATGTTTCCTTTAAAGTTTTCTTAACTTCCACTTAGTAAGTTGAGAAAACGTTTGGTCTACTTTTTGAATGGCATGTCAAGGTTTCATTTATTCAGAAAACTGTTACTTAGGAAATCCACTTTGAACTCCTGACATGACGATCGCTTTGATGTTTCCTTTGAAGTTTTCTCAACTTCCGCTTAGTAAGTTTATAATTTATAAAGCTTGCTTACGCAAAAAACGAGTCTTGAAAGTGGCGTCCACCACTTCCCAAGCAAAGGTCGTGATTCGTAAAAATATACGTAGCGTGAGAATGTGCGCACTGGTGCTCACACTCTGAACCTGGCGCACGGACACTTAGAAATCAAAGCATTAAACATCTATGTTATCTCAGCCACTCTATTTAGCAGTACCTTCATAATTTGATAAGTTGTTTGGTAGGTACAAAACACAGCCATTAGAATTAGTTTGAGAGTCAATGAGACAGGGCGACGGTCAGGGCGAGACCGCCGCAGAGTGGGGAGTCCGAGCAAAGGACGGCAAACCGGGCTCAAACCTGGTAGTTCGCGGCTAGTCCGTTGTGGCCCTCAGAGCGAGAAAGTTAGTCCCAGGACCAATTGATGCTCGATGCCCAACCCTACTCTTGACTGCCGGTAGCTCTCTCGTTTCAGCCACTACCTAGAATATATGTATAGCAGCTGTGATTAATCACATGCACTACACCTGCTGTTAATCCCCCACAGAGTCCTTCCTTGAATGACCTTCTCCCTAATACTGTCTACCTGCTAAGACATGCATTCGTCACACCTTGTTACTCAGCAAGACATTTAAAAACATTATCTAGTCAATTCATACACCAGTCAAAGCATCAAACGTCTATGGATTCTGAGCCACTCTTCTAGGCAGTACCTTCATAATTTGCTCAGTTGTTTTGTAGGTACACGACTAAAATCACAACCGTTTGGCTTAGTTTGAGAGCCAATGAGCGATAGTGATCATCATATGTTCTTTTAATGCTTAACTAAGATGGCTACATAACAAAGTGGTGAGTTTCTATGTCTCTTGCTAGGTTTCTATTTTCGCAAAATGAAAAGGGTTTCTATAGCGCTTTTGCGACACATTTCAATATCGAAACATCTGAAATTCCTCGTCATGAAAGCCTAAAAACTTTTTAGCGATATTTGAGTGTTTTTTTTTTTTTTAAATCAGGTGTTTCCATTACCAGTTTTTATTTATTTTATTACATTTTTGCGTAATTCCAAGGGTAATGGATACACAACTTCTGTTGTGCTCAGAAAGCTCCTTGAAGTACAGTTAAAAAGGTAGCGCATACTGCTGATGTAGCATGTCGTGTCATTCACTGAAAGCAACACAAACACTCCCTCATCACTCTCCAGCCCTGCCAAAAAATGTTGGAAATCCCCTAAAACCGTCAGTGCCAGCTTTATTTTCTCTACAACACAAAATGTCCTCTCTCACTAACGCTAATAGCTCAGCAGCATTTAAAAATGATATTCACAAAATGTGCAGATGTAATGAAATGCCCGGTATTAGCTGATAAAGTATTCTTAAACTAAACTATATTGTGTGTGGCTAACCAGTACCAGTATAAGCTCACATCCTTCACAACCCTCTGTGCGATCTAAAGAACAAATCCCTTTTTTGATTAGGGATGTGATACTTTATGATGCACTGACAAGGTTTAGAGGACACCAGGGGATGGGACATTAGCCGGAGGATTGTGTCATCACATCCTGTGGGGGATGGAGTCTGTATGTGTGTGTGTGTGTGTGTGTGTGTGTGTGTGTGTGTGTGTGTGTGTGTGTGTGTGTGTGTGTGTGTGTGTGTGTGTGTGTGTGTGTGTGTGTGTGTGTGTGTGTGTGTGCGTGTAGGGGGATTTGTGACAACTGCCATCTGGTGCGCTGGCACACCAGTACATGTGACAGCACAGCGATGACAGCGTCAACGTCAACTGTGGCTTTTCAGCTAAAAAAAAAAAAAAAAAAAATTGAAAAAAAAAAAAAAAGGAAAAATGTTAATGCTTGCTAGCGGTGAGCTGTGCCTCAAAGACAATAATCTGAACATAAGAGAACTCGACCGGCTTTCGAGGAAAAACAATAATGGACCTGCCACTTTCATTATACAACTTGTCAGTTTTCCTCACTTAGATCCCACAAGTCCTCTGCACATTCTGACAGGTTTTTTTTTTTTTTTTCGGGAGCAGTTCTAAGCATAATTGAATACGTCTATCTTGTCTGTGAGCCAGTATCGTGGATATCCCTGCTAATAATTAAAAAGATTTTTTTAGAGACTTTAAAATGTGCTGTGTTCCTCTTTGGCTTCCGACTAAATTACTGGAATATTCAGTGCACAGTTGGCAGACTTTTTCTTTTTATAGATATATATTTTTCAAACACTCAGCCTGGACTTTTAAACACTCCTCCACGAGCACCAGCTGGAGAGTTGAGTATTCCCATCTAGCCAAAAAAAAAAAAAAAAAATATTGTTTATTTAAATTTTTTTCCTTCTCTAGGCCTCCTGTCCTTGATTTCTCTTTTTTACTGTATTTCTAGTGTCCCTACTGTACCTCATACCTATGCAGTCGGGGTCCAGTTGTGATTGGTGTAATACAGTGTTTCTCAAATGGGGGTACGTGTACCCCTAGGGGTATGCAAGGGCACGAAAGGAAGTACTTGAGAGAAAGAGAGAGACAGATGAAAATTAACAAATTAAATCATTAAAAATATGGGATTTTATAATGTTTATTTTTAGTTTAAAATGATAATCATACTAAATATTACCAGCAACTCACAAAACGACAACAAAAACACAAAATAGGAGAAAAATATACTTCATAACAAAAAGAACAACAACAACAAAATACACAAAATGACACCAAAAACAGGCTCCTAAGACGGAAAAATTCTTACTATTACCAGCAACACACAAAACAGGAAGAAAGACGCACTAAATGAGAGAGAATTACAAAAAATCACTACAAAATACACAAAAATAACAGAAAAATATACAAAACGACGTAAGAAACCACCAAATGACACCAAAAACACACACACTGAGAGAGAATAATTTAAATAATATACACAATAACACACAAAAACAACAACAAAAACTCACAAAATAAGAGAAAAATACAAAAAATGATAAACATAAAACACACAAAATGATGATAGAAATGATTTTGATTGGAACATGAACTGGTAATACAAGAGTCAGTGTTGATCCTACATCAGGAGGGAGATGACCGGATAGGAAAGAAAGCAATAAATCTATTCAGGAGGCTCTAAATACTGTTTCATTCCACTTATTTACAAAATGAGATTATTTAAAATGTGTGCTATCACTCATTCATTCCATTATTATACTCTGTAATTGTTTATTCACAGAATTATGAGCAAAATGTCGTAGTCGGACAAAGGGTTAGAGAAAGGGGGTACTTAGATTCAAGGGTTAGAGAAAGGGGGTAGTTGAACCAAAAAAATTTAAGAACCACTGGTGTAATGAATGTGAAGTTATGGTTTGTTTCACTATTTCTTTTTTGCTGAATGCTGAATTTAAAAAAATCTGCTAAACTTGCTGGTTATTTGAATTATGTGGTTTATAGATAGAAACTGCTTTATGAGGGAATAGTAGTACAGCAAGTCATTAATACCCAAAATAGGGCGCCATGGTACAGGTGTAATAAGCAGGGAATTCCCCTTCCACCTGGCCCTTTTTATGAAATAACTGACACAGCTGTAGCAGTAGGAACTCTAATGCCAGGCACTGAGTTATTAAACACAGCACCTGGACCAACTCTTCTATTTATCTTCATCATGGTCAAGGCATCCTCCACTGTTTTTACAAATGTGGCCTAAAATCTTTGAAATTTCCTCATTAGAAGATATACAGTATGCCTAAAAATAACACATTATTGTGCACCGTATTCAATTTATTTACTTTAAAAATGGGAAAATGAAGCAGAGTCTGCAACACCATCATCTTAAAAGCACAAACCCTGAGGATAGAACAATTCACCATATACAACATCAAAACTGGCACAAATCTCCACCTCTTCCAAACTTGACTTGGTTTTTCCTTCTGAACAGATTACGTTTTTGGCAATATCTCTTCAAACTCCTTAAAGAGATTACAACGCCGTGTTAATGAGCTAAAAGAGAAAAAATGTTTTTGCTATTGAACCCAACTTTAAAGTATAGTTCATCGCATTCATCAATACACGGCCATGATCTGCTGTTTGTTGTCACATATGGTTAATTGGCCCTCGACAGCTTCCGTAGATTTGACTTCATTAACAGACTTTCGACTTTTATCACGATGTAGTATTTTGAGTTTATTTTCAAAATGTTGACTTTAATCTCAACATTATATCGAAATTTAAACTTTATTCTCAATATTTCAACTCTATTCTTGATTTGCCCAAAATTCTTTTCTCCATCAAAATTGGCCCTAATCTGCTTCCGTTGGCTCATCAGGGAGTAATATAAATCATTTTATTTTCTCTAACTATTAAGGTATTTACACGATGGTAATAAATAGATAATTAGGATTGCCTACATCATTTCACAGGAAATTTGGCAAACCTTTTTACCATAATGTGGAAATAAAAAAGCAATCGGTGAGGTTGGTAAAGATCCATTAAGTTAGAATGCTACAATGTTGCACTGGAAGTGAAATCTAAACTAAAAAAAAAAAATGAATTAATTGTTAAAGTTCTACCACTCATGAAACAATTTTTTTTAAATGTTTCTTGTCAAAGCAAAAAGTGTGAATCAGTCTGAATATGTCGGTAAGAATTACTCCAGAGACAAACATTTTTAGAACCATTTTGTTGTACCTGTTCATTAAAGTGCCTAATTGCCCTGATTGATTAGTTATCCATGCACAAATATTCCTTATGGAGTGTTTTTTGAAGGTTACCACTTAGCTGGAATAGAGATAGTAGCTTAATATGCTCCAGGTGTCCCTATGAGTCCTTGCCATCAGGAAGCAGCCGTCTGGTTGACATTGCTCTAAATGGGTCACTCCATTTGAGAGGAAGATTGAACAATAAAGATCTCCTCAGTTTCCGTAAGCACAGCTCACCAATAGTTCAACTTTGTGTATTTCAAGATAAAAACTACACATAAAAATGGCTTGCTGCATAAAAATGTCACGAGTGTTTTCTTTACCAGCCTTTTTGTTCAGGGCTTAGGTTAAATGTGTCGGAGAATTCCCTAGGTGAGAAGCCATTTACACACACACACACACACACACACAACTCAGCTATGAGTGAGACTCATAGCCACAGGCACAGCCATCTGTTTGAGCTCCTGGAAAATGGAACGCTTAAACGATATGGACTTTATACAAGCTTGCAATGTATATGTCACTTCAACACTTGACTTTCATACATCCTTGTGGAGTCAACAAGATGTGTTTGGGGTTTTCTGTTATGTCAATTAGGTAATGGATGGATGGATGGAACGTAAATTCAGAATTGTCTTAGTTTCATTATTATCCCCCGCCACAAAATGTGGAAGGGACATATAGGTTTGAGCTCCGTCCGTTCATCCGTTCTTGCGTCCGTTCGTGCGTCCGTCCGTCCAAGTTAATGAGGACAGCTTTTCTCAGACACCGTTTAAGATTGGATAACCAAAATCAGTGTGTGGCTTCAGGGTATTAATACCAATCTACGGGAATCTCTTCCCCTAGATTGGTAATTTCCTTGTTGGCGTTTCATAATAAAAATGTCTATTTCTGACGGTGGCTGAGGAGCGGCGTCTCCATGGTCTGTAGATGCGGCCATTACAGACGAGACCTTGTTCGCTCTCGTGGTTAGGTTCACGCTATTATATGATATAAGCATTAGCAAATAAGTAGGTTTTGAGTTTAGTTGCTTTTAGTGAGAAATAAGGAAACACCTCCACATAGAATGGCAGACATCTGTTTTAAGCAGCTATGGTGAGACATTCTTCAAAAATCACTGTAATACAGTCAAATGGGTTGTATATCAGGGCTGTGAATGTCCGCGACATAACACATCCAGAGTTTACAGTAGCGGTCCTCCTCAGGTCACAAAGCACTGCCATCTGTTCCTTTTCCTGAACTGTTTATTTCTGCTTCTTTTTTTTAGCAATGTATTATGAATTCATGAATCCTTGGCCTTCCCTTGGTTCCCTCTTTAATACCTGAGCACTTATATGTTAGCGATAAACTAATCAGGTTGATTTTTTGTATTACAGTGCCAGCACAGCTCTAAAAGTGAACTTCGATGTGCGCCCAGAAATGAAAAAACACATGGAGATCCTGCCAAAGACTGGTTTCATCCAGGCTCAGTCAGCTTTTCACGCTCAGCTGAAGTTCATGCCAAGGTAAGAAAGGATACACACAGGATGCATTGATAATAGAGTCATTGAAGCAAGGATAATCTTATTTTAGACTGAGCTGATTCAAATTCTTTTAACCTTCGTTGGAGGTGTCAGTGGTCTAAAATAGGAGAAAACATTCTATATTTTCTCAGCCTTTCTTCTTGATGACATTTATATTTTATTGTTAAATCAGCATTGAATCTTAATGGTTACTACCATAAGAATAGATGATGAGGGGATATATTTCACCTTTAGTCAATACTTTCAATTACATCTTTACTTATCCATGTTCAATTACAACTCACTTACGTTTACATTGACTAGCATTTTTTACAATTACAATTAAATTACAATTTTTTTTATCCTCAGAAATTGAAATTACAATTACGTTCTCAATTACTAAAGTGCAATTACAATTAATCACAATTACTGAGCCTGAAATAAATCTCTTATAATAACAGGTCCTAAATCAGCTGTAAAATACACTATAAACAAATATCCATCGTCTAATTTCTTTAATATCTATTGGTTACCTTGTTAGTTTTCCTGATCAACAAAAAATATAGGTTTTAATTTTTTTTGGTCTTGGCATCTGAGTTTTTTTTGTGTTCGTATAGCCCTACAATTCAATTTTTCTTATCGGTAAAATGTGAGAAATTTTATTTTAAATATATTTTAATAATTGTTAATTACATATGTGTAGAACTGTACATAGAACTCAAACATGGTTCCACAGTTTTGCATTAAAATATAAGTGCCATTATTTTGAGAATTTTCATGGCAATTACAATTACAAAATCAATTATCTAAACTCAATTGCATTTTAATTACGATTGTGACAGCAACACATTTTTCATATATACAATTACAATTAGATTTACTCCATAACTGTAATTCATTATCAATTACGTGATTAGAATTATAAGTGACCACAACCCTGGACACTACTACCTGTGCCAAGGAACTCTCTCTTTACAGGTCATTTTTGGTCCTATACAACATGTGACAGGTCCGACACACACTCAAGGTCACACTTTGTATCCAATTATCTCTAAAGGTGTTGATATATCTGCTGCTGATGTAATAGACTTAGCTCTATGATCATATGATCTGGCTTTCTTGATGTAAAGACTGCAACATTGTTCCCACCTACCTTTATGTGTCTTGAGAAAAAGGGACATAAATAACAACAGCTGTGCAAAGTTAATGGAAGCCACAGCCATGACGCCAACTTTGAGTGTGGAGGCGGCTGATATACTCTTGGATGAGGTTATTTATTAAAAAATCTGTAACGTCATAGATGCTGTGGCTCCAAATCAAAAGTAAGAGAAAAATAAAACAGACATAAAACTCCTTGGATGAAGACTGAGATAGGGCAGAAAGTCTAATCGAGTTGTAGAAAAACTGAGTCTAAATGGAGTAAAACAAAACTCCAAATTCCATAAATGTGAGAAAAGAAAGTGAGGCAGCAATAGTTCTCTGTAATTATTAACAAAGGCATCAACAACTTTTAAACATTGTTCTGACATGTTAACTAGTCAATCATTGGTTAAGGTATCTAGTTAACTAGTGCATACAATTGTATGTTTAGTTAGTGAAGGCTGTAATGCTCTCTAGCAAAAATGGCTTAAACTAGTGAACTAGTAAGCATTCTCACTAGTTCACTAGTTTAAGCCTTTTTTTGCCCTTACTAGTAATGTTATTGTTAATTTAAAACGCTGACAACTCTGTTTAATGTTTTCTAAATGGTGACTTCATAAAAAGAACATTGAATATCCTTTTTTTTTAAATACGCTAGACAAATAGATTTGCCTTGCAGTTAATTATCACCTGTAGAGGACTAGTCAAGTGTTACATTTGACAAAAGTTTATCCCCAGTCAGCACACCTGTAATCTGAGGGCAGGCTTTAGATAATGGTTTCTAATGACTTTAAAGGACATGGTAATTCTTTCCAACAACAGCCCAGGATCTATATTTAGGTAGAGAGGCAGCCATTTAACTGTGTTGTGCACAGCACGAGAGTGGACATGGACGCCCAGGGCAAGTATGAGAGGCACGCAGAATGTAAAAATCTGCCTGGGCTCTATTATTTTCCTGCCCACTCTCTTTGTTTCTTGAAACGCCAACAGCTTAACTGCTGAGAGAATAAAAGTAGCACAATATCAAGAGATAAAGATACACAGATTTTATTTAAGCCAGGCAGAAATTCAAAAGTTTATATTTAACATTAGTCTTTATTTAGAAGGTTTTTGCATCTAGAAATCAAACGATCAGTTATTACGGTTAATTAAAGATGACATTTACTGCTGATTTAAATCAATACAGATTACGTATAAGATTATTGATTAATTTATTATTTATCATTGAGGGGTCTAAGGTTTGTGCATATTTGATTTATTTGGTATATGTATATGAGTTGTTTAATGTGCATCAAGTTTAGTATTTAAAAGAGAAGGCAGAATTTTATTTGGACATTTATTTTTAGAATTTGGTTTCAAACTGTGTTCAGTGATAAACTCTATCTGACTTGTCTTGCCGTTTACATAAAGCTTGTTTTTGAGACTTTTTGTAGTTAAGAATTACTGACACAAAAAAGGCCCATAAGCCCACACCAAAAATATCAAAAACTATATTTTCATTGATTAGGGAGCCTAACAATGTAACCATTAGATAGGAAAAAATTAGATGATAGATAATTATTTTTTATGTATTTTACAGCTGATTTAGGACCCGTTATCATAAGAGATGCTAACAGAAAGCTAACACAAGAGGAAGGTTACATTTTATTAGGGTATTCATTTCAGGCTCAGTAATTGTGATTAATTCTTAGTAATTGAGAACATAATTGTAATTTTATTTCTGAGGATAAAAAAAATAATTGTAATTTAATTATAATCTCTCTTTATACAAGAGACAACTGGGAGAAGATGCCACTGAGTGAATCAGCAGTGGTTTTAATGTGAGGATTAAAATCCATCTTTTTTTTTATTTGGCTCTCTAACATAACTACAGCTTCCACCCCCTCCTGACTCTCTTCCTTCCTTCTCTATCACACTTTCACTCTCTGTTTTTGCTTCTGCGCTGTCTTCTCCTACTCGCTCTCAGACACACTTCTCCCTTTATTGTCCTCTCACACTGGTTGTCAACTAATCCACTCTTTGTTTTTTCTCCTATATTCTTCTTTACTGCGTCTCTATCTACGCTTTCAATCCATTTCTTCCTCTTACTCCAATAAGATCTACTGTATCTGCTTTCCTTTATTTTGCAACCATCCATCACTGCTTACTGGTATATGTTTTCCCTTATTCAGTTTAACAAAGAATTACCAAAATGCAGAGGTGAAAGTAATGGATTCCAAGTACTCACGTTACTGTAATTGAGTTGCTTTTATGGGTACTTGTACTTTTTTGAATATATTTCTAAATCAGTAATCTTACTTGTACTTAAAGAGTAACTAAACCCCTGCTTTCTCCTGACTTGCCACTAGGAGGGAAATTTAAAAAATGCCGTGATTATGGGCGGGGCTCCTGGAGCAGTTAAGACACGCCCAGTCTATGCTATAAAATCTCCAATGAACAATCTATGCGATGCTAACTAGCTACTCATTACTCAATATACCTGTCTATTCACTCTTCTCTCAATCCAACCTACTTACCACAGATTGTAGAGCCCACAGGTAACAGTTTTTATAAAAGGGGCGGGGCTAACAGTGCTTGTTTGTGACGCAAGATGGTCCCAAAACGTCACATGACCTTTTTCTCAGCCAATAGTAAAAATCAATAGTTATAGCCGAATTTCAACCCATAGAGGGCAGTCACTCTGACATTTTACAACTAAATATGACAAATACTTGTTATTGAAAATGTTTTGGGGTTTAGTTACTCTTTAAGTATGTTTTGATAAGAAGTACACTAATTCGTTATATTTCTACACCAAACCATTATTTTTGGTAATTATTTTTTATTTCCAAATGAAACATATCTATTATGTTCTTAGTTGTGCCATTTCTGATCAAAGCCCAGCTACTTTCTTGGTTTCATGGTTGTGGTTTCTACCTATTACGTTGTTACCCACATGGCACATTTGGCATGGCACTGTTATAGAGTTCATAAATTTATACTTTTTTTTTTTTAATGTCAAATTGAATTCATTGGTGGTATTTTATTTTAAAAAGAATTGTACATTTTGACATATCTTTTATTTTATACCGATGCCTTTGTGGAAATCTTTATACATGAGATGTTTACTGTATGCAAGGGAACCGTGGCAAGATTTATTACCAAAAATAAACGTGGGGGGTGAAAAAAAGTAGTAACTTTTACTTTGAGTACTATTTAATTGAGCTACTTTTTACTTGTACTTAAGTATTTTATGTATGACTTACATGTACTTGTACTTGAGAACAATTTCAATCAAGTAACAATACTTCTACCTGTGTAGCATATGTCAGTACTCACTGCCAAAAACTGGCCTTAGTTACTCAAGTTAAATATTGCTATATAACTAACTTGGAACTGATTGGAAGAATCACACACCTAAAAAAAAACTAGTAACCTAATTTTTAGGAGGGAAACCTGAGTGGCAACCAAAAATTAAAAATAGACCACCTTTCAGAAAACCATCACAACGTGTTATAAAACTTTTTTCTAGAGGTCTAGAAATATTTGTGAAAGACAAAGTTGTAGAAAACCAACAGTCGGAGAAACAAAAACTATGTTAAGCATAACGATATAGCTCAACAGCATCTTAAAATAGACTTGTTCTGTTGAGAAGGAATTCACATGTATGAGACAGTGGATGGAGAACAGCTAGAAGTTCCAACATGTCAATAGAATTGGACCTACTCTGAGTGTGTCATCTTTGTCATGGTTGGATTTTGCCCTCCAGTCTGTTGATTTATTCTGTAGGTTTGTTTTTATTCTACGATCAATGGTCTTCAGTATACTGTATCATTTAAAATGACATTGTCAAGTCCTCCGAAGGTAGCCAGTGATTGGATTTCCATATTTTAGTGAGCACCACTGCTTTAATTATTGTTTTATTCACACACACACATGAGGCATGGCTAAATGTGGATCCTAAAATGACTCACAGCCTTCATTCTTCACACAGGTGTTTGCTTCATGTCTTACGGTGAGCACATATCTGGCTTGTGGCTCTGAGGGATTGCGTTCTAGCTGCCTACATCCTTCAGCGTCTTTCCCTTTGCTTCATCCTTCTCCGCCTGTCTTCCTCCACCTTTATTTGTCACCATCCAGCCCACACTTTTCACTCACATTATTCATAGCATTTCTGCACAGAAGCTAACCAACGAATTCCCTTTTCTGCAGCTATAGTGGCTCGAACGTTTGTGACCTCGCTTTTTGACCAAGAGAGATGCTGCTCATTTACAGTTGATCTGTATTGGTTTTAGATATTAGAGACCTTTTTCTCAAGTTTTTCTTGGGTTTACTTTTCTAGGTTTTGGTGCTTTTACTTATCAGATCACAAAGGTTAGAAGCAACTTTGTTTGCACTTTGATTTAACTCAGACTCTTTAGTTAAAGCTCCCTGAAATGGTGCCAGAAATACTCAATACAATTGTTCATGTGGATTTGTTGGGTTTTTTCTTTGTTCTTCAGAATTCTATGTTTTGATAGCGCTTCGAGAGGACTATTGTTGTCATTTGTGCTATATATTAATTGAGTTAACTATTATAATTATGTACAGTGGATACAAAAAGTGTATAGGTCACATTAAAGGTGGAAAAAATTGTGAAATTATTTATCTTGGTGTAATTTTTTTACATCACAAAAACCTGACATTTGAACAGGGGTGTGTAGAATTTTATTTCCACTCTATATATATTTTTAATTTATTATGAAATATAGTATTTTATATATTACTTGTTCCCTGTTATGAAAATGTGTTATTTTGTCAGAATGATTTGGGGGACAATGGGAGCAGATCAGGGCTGGGCGATATATCAAGATTCAAGATATGTTGAGTTTCCTATTTCGGCGATATAGAACATTATATTTTTGCTCATAGAAGCAAAAATTGTTTGCACTTTGATTTCAGACTCTTTAGTGACCGTTTCCCAGCTGACTTCCTTCGATCATGTTCAAAGTCAGCCATTTTTTATTTTGGAATTCCTGTTGTTAGAGTTTGACTTCCTGTTTTGTTATGGTGAACTAGGTGGTTTTTAATAAGCTTTCTTATAAATAGTGTCATATTATGATCTGAGAGGCCAGTAATAAGATTCTATGTTTTTAATCAGATCTATCAGGGTTTCAGTCTTTCTACTGACTCATTTAGGTCCATCAATCAGCTGTTGGTATTTGAATTTCTTCATAATTGATTTTAGTTTAGTTTTTTCCATTTTTTTGTAGAGAAAAAGAGTGCCTTTAACTTTGATTTAAAAATTAAATCCCAGGCACTCCAAATTTACATTTATTTCAAACTTTAAAGTCTTAAAATTCTCTTTAATATAGATTAAAACACCACCCAAACTGCCTTTTAGCGGGTGTAGCAGGCCCAGTTTTAATGCAACGTAGGGGGATATATACTGTAGATCATAGAAAACTAGAGAAGCTATGGAATAAACACATACAGTTTGGCTAAACTGCTGTGTTCAGCTACTTGAATATATATATTGTGTGTGTGTGTCTTTTTTAAAGAATGTATCCAAGCCTCTCATTCAGGGCGTGATGATTTGTTTTCAAACTAATGAATTGCATCTGCAGTTACTACTCACTACTTAAGTTGTTTTTTTACTCAGATACTTATTTTTACGAGTACTTTTTCTACTGCTTGAGTAATTACATTAGAATAGAATATAATAAACCTTTATTGATCCCCATAGGTGAATTCACGCGTTGCAATAACACCATAGAATAGCAAAAGTAAACAGTAAGAACAAAAATAAATACCAACATAGGATAATAGTGCATATATACAACTGTAGGACAGACATGAATTAAAAAAAGATAAATAGAATAAAATAAAATACAATTTAAAACAAAAACTAAACAACAACAACGGCATAAAAAACACAACACTCATCAATTATGAAGTAATAGTACTTTTACTTGAGTGCCGTTGTTGTTTACACTACCCACCACTGCTCATTTGAGATCAGACTTTAGATGGCCACACCATGTTGCCTAGCTCCCTGGGTCTGACCCCTCTGTGCACAGAATCTGAACTTTGACACTTTATTTTTACAGCACAGACTGATGATAGCATCATCTAGAATAGGATCGCTTGTTTGCTTTGAGGTCTAATCTGTAAAGAGCAGGCGATGGGTTCAGCAAGGGCACTTCCGGCCGATAAAAGGGAGATTACAAGGATGATTTACTCCAGATTACACTGTACTACTTACTTATACTCTAACTGTTAGTACTAGGCTCCCAGCAGCAGATGGAAACCTAAAATGTAACGTGGGTTGATTGAAAACAATGAAGGAACACTCACACGTTTGTCAGAATATTTTCATAGATTAGTTCTGTAGGTGGTTATTTATTTTTATTTTTGCTTTTGCATTTGTTTTGACAAAGTGGAGAAAAAAAAAAATCCTTAAGCCTCTTAATCCGCTTCCTAATCCTGTTGGTAATCACTTTTTTAATGATGAAGTGAAATCCATACAAGATTCCTCATTGAAGAGACATATTTTTAACGCACTGCATTATTGTTAAGACTCTTTGAAATACTATTTTATTTGTTTTTCTTAGCATTTTGGAGGCTCTTACCATTGTCACCTTTAAGATTTTTTTCACTTTTTCATCATCGTCATTGTTAAATCCTTGCTTTGAGTATGCACACTTCTCACACTTTTAGTTTCTTTCCCTCATTTATTTGATGCAGGTGAAAAACCTTTAAACAAACAAACACCACTTTAACTATACAAGAATAAATATAATTAATACATCATTGAAAAAACAGGTTACAGAAATATGACATGACAATTACAGTAAATAGCCTGTTTAGCAAGTACTCAATATATTAAATACATTTACATTAGAATAGAAACTATTTGAATGGAATTATTAACCATTTCCAAATTAATCATTGATCCTAAAAAACATTCATCAGGTCACTACACTGAAATTATACACTAAAGTAAGGTTATTCAACCTTGGGGTCATGACACCATGTGGGGGGTGGTCTGGAATTTAAATGGGGTCGCCTGAAATAATTGAAAAAAAAGCTACTGATTTACACTTTAAATGTAATCATTTATAATATATATATATATATATATATATATATATATATATATATATATATATATATATATATTATCACTAATAATAGCTACTCTGTTTGTAACACAGTTTAACAAACATGATTTAAAAAAAAAATAATTGTAGAAGGAAAAATAAAGTATTTTGTGGTCACGATACAAAAAATTAAAAAACTTATACTAGTTCACTACTAACTGATTCTTAACACAGCACACGATTTAACAAACGTGATCAAAAACTAATTGTAGAAGGAAAAATAAAGTATGTTCTGGTCGCCAGAAATTTGTGATATTAAAATGGCGTCGGGATCCAAAAATCTCCAAGTTGCAAAGTTACATCTAAACACTATTAAATGTCCTCAAATGATCTTCAACTGGAATTAAAGCCTGTGTTGGAGAATGACTTTTAGACTGTGGATAATCTGGCTTCAAAGGGAAAAACATACGCAAGTAAATCTGCACAGACAGGACATTTGACAAATCTGAAAACCTCATCCATCCACACAATTCTTTCCTGAGCATATGGCCCTGGCGAGACCCCACCAGGCTTTTCCACTGTGCCCTGCCAAAATAATTCAAGAGTGACTCTCCAGCAGCGATTCTATTAGTGAGCGGAACAACAGTGCTGTCTTAAATACACCCTCTGTGCTCGTTGCTTAAGATAAGAAGAGAAAGACATTTAAAGAGCATTATATTTTTGGGGGGAGGGATAAGAAAGATTTAGAGAACTGGGTGACTTCGTGCAGCAGCGTGTTTAATTAACTGTTTTAAATCACCACACAAAAAGAAAAATCGAATGAAGGAATAGCTTTATTTGTCATTACACACTCAATAGAGCAACAAAGCAACAACATTTCATTTCAGTTTCATCCCGTCCAAAAAAACATGAAAAGACAATCACATAATCACATATAACACTTATAACATGGGAGGACAGGAGCGGGAAAAATGTGGTTTGCCCCGTATTTAGATGAAAAAAATGGGATAAAAATAGAAGGAGAGGTGAGGGGGAAAAGGCAGGTTTTAAACTGAATTCCCTATTGGATAGGAGAGTGTGACAACTAGAAAAAAAAACCTCCTCGGCGTACATGCACAAAGCAAAATGGATCTGGGAGAGGGGTGTTGGGGGAGGGGCTAGGGCGTAGAGGAGGAGAGGATTTCCCGGGTGTGCAGGCACTTCTGGGCGCTCCACGACGCCTTCCTAGCTTGGAGGGGAGGGCGGAAAAATCCTTAGAAACCAATCCTCGTTTTTAACAGATTTAAAAAATGGAAATACGTATTTTATAAAAAGCTTATTAGGAAAAACATTTTGTTTTCTTTTTCTGCGACTGGTTTTGAGTTGACTGATTTAAAATAGATTTGAGACATATACAGTAATCAGAGCTGTATATAGGACTGATATATTCTACTCAAGTAGAAGCACTGTTACTTGGTTGAAATCATACTCAAGTACATGTAAGTCATATATAAAATACTCAAGTACAAGTAAAAAGTAGCTCAATTAAATAGTAGTCAAAGTAAAAGTTACTACCGTAGTTAGTTTCACCCCCACGTTTATTTTTGGTAATAAATCTTGCCACAGTTCCCTTGCATACAGTAAACATCTCATGTATAAACTTAAAAAGGAAGAGACCAAATCTTAATTATTTTCTACAAAGACATCTGTACAAAATAAAAGATTTGTCAAAATTATTTTTTTCTAACAAAATATCACCAATGAATTAAGTTCAAAAAATGTATCAGGCTCTAAGTATAGATATATTTATGAATTTATAACCTAGAGTCAATGCTGTTTTGGCGCGGTACATTACATTTAATCTGATCGCTTGACTATGATGTGATACATTTGGTTGTTGTCAGGTCATTTCATTTTTGTAGTTTCACAATGTCCGTTGATCATTTCAAAACAAAAAATAATAATTTACTCAGTAACGGTTTGGTGTAGAAATGTAACAAATCACTTCTTTTAAAACATACTTAAGTACAACTAAAATCACTGATTTAGAAATATATTCAAAAAAGTACAAATACCCATAAAAGCAACTCAATTACAGTAATGTGAGTACTACACTGGGTATGAGTCCTGGACATGGTTTGTGCTGTCACAAAAAAAGGTCTTAATTCATTGCAAAATTCAACAATAACAGTGCAAGAAAAGTGTTGAAAAATGTTTGTGTGAAGCATGTGCAACTCCAATGTACATCTTGAAACTTGATGTTATTGTATTTGCAAATTATTGTAATGAAAAGCAAAAATGCATTCATTGTAAATTTTAAGAAATGTGGAGACAGGACCAGCTATAAGGAGGCATCAATAAAGTCAGCAAAATGATGGTCCATTGTTCTATGAATCTGTGATAACCACATTTAATTATTCTTCTGAATATGATCCACTGTTATCCAGGAAGTTTATTATTTGTGCCATAGTACATAGTCATCTTAAAGATGTAAATCCTTGTTTTAATCAGGAAAAAATGGGATAAAAGTGACAAAAATGGTGGAAAAGGTAGTGAAATGGGTTAAAAGTGTCAATATTGTAACAATTAGTTGGCAAATAAAGTTGTGAATGTGGTTAAATTGGCAATAATAAACATGAAATATGGTGAAAAGAGGTTAAAAGTGACAATAATGGGTCAACATATGTGACATTAGGTGGAAAAGTGGTGGAAAATGTCTTGAAAGTGGAAAAAAATATGCAGAAAATGCATTGGAATTTGATGGATTTAAAAGGAGCAACAATATGGCAAGAAAAAGTGATGAAAAATGTGTTAAAATATGGCAAGTTTGATGTAGTTGCAGAACAAGGGTAAAAATAAGCAAAAAAGGCTCAATTTGTTCAGAAAATATTTGTAGCTTCTTAAAGGCATCTGCTGACCCCCCTTCCAGTGTCTCCTCACCCCAAGGTTGAGAACCCCTGCCTTCGAACACCCTCACTTTTAAAATACTCACATCTGGATAGCTTTAAAACCACTGGAGTTAGGAACAGAGAGGGAAGGAAAAGGAAGGATGAGTCTCAGAGACAGAAAGAGATTCAGGTTAGATGAATCTGAGACAGAATACATTTGGTATATGACCGTTGTGTGTTAGATACATGCATATACATCTATGTTATGTATATACATCTATGTTTAGCATGTATCTGATCCTGTTATAAAACACTGGATCAGATACATGCGAATTTGAAAATGGATATTGAAGGACTGGAGTTTTACATAAGCCTGCATGACTACTGGTCCTCTTTGAATCATACTTACGTCTCCCATCACCATGGCTACAACCTACAGTAGTGTGGAGGCGCACTCTGCATCTCCCTCCCGTTCTCACTGCCGAGCAGAGCCTACAGTCGTGGGTTAAAGTAATGCAATGGGTCTTTAGGTCTGAAATATATCTTACAAACTGATTATTATCTTGTGGCATTTGACTGTTTCTATCTGACAAGACTGAAAGGTTTTCTTTACACGTTACATTGGCAACTGGCGGCTCTTGGTTTAATTTTGTGCGGCTCCCAAAACTAAATTGTAATTTAGTTGGAAGTTATTTGAAGCCCAATATAACACATAAAACTCCAGAAACACAGAAAACAACAGCAAAATGGACAAAATGTACACAAAAGTACGCAAAATGTACACAAAGACACACTAAACAACAACTTAAACACAAAATGACTACAAAAACAACAACATATACAAAAGGACTTCAATTACACACAACATGCCAACAAAATTGCACAAAATGACAGAAAAATAAACAGAACGACAAAAAACAAAACAAAATGACAACAATAACGCAAAAATATAACAAAAACACACATAATGACTCGCGATACTGACCTATTGTGTCGTTTCATGTCATTTCAACAAATAGCCCATGCACTTCAGTTTAAAAAAATTCTTATTTATTAGGCTCACTGTGAATTTTAAGTTTTTTTCTGATTAATACTTTGTGAGATTTGGCCAATTTAGTGAGAGGGTATGTGTCGATTTCTGCTTGTCCTTATTTTTCTTATGTATTCAGCTTCCAATATCTCAAGAACTGTATCACATAGGAAACTGAAATTTGGTATGCTAATACAGCTCTACCTCCTCTCTCAGAATATATTAAAAATATCTGCTATCCTATCTGGTGGACATGCCAGCCCCTCAATAGAAGAAAAAAGTTTGTTGGGGTTTGGGTCTGGAACATGTTTGGACTTTCAGTAAACAATTTAGCATACGCCTCAGCTCCCTGTAATTTGATCAGCTTAGAACTATGAACATAGACTGTTCACATCACTAATGATTAGTCACATATATGCATTGGTTCAGTCAAGGTGACAGTCTCTTGAAATACAAAGAAAAAACACTTTTTTTTTACTATTTTCAAATGGCACATAACTGCATCTGTTATAATTTGTAGTATAAAGATTACGATTGCGTTGAAATGACATGGAATTCATTCTGCAGCTGGTTGTGAAGCAGTTAAAGCTTCTTTTCATCAAACTTCTCTTTTTTTCCACAGACACTCTCTTGCCAAAGATGCTGGAGAGTTTTTCGACAGCGTTACAGGGGTCCTGGAGGTCCCAATGACGATACAAGTCATAGGCCAGGTTTGTGTACCTATATGTCACGTTGCTTCCACAGTATCCATGAAGACAATGTAGTTATTGTGCAGTACTTGTGACCTACTTTGAGCCAAACAGAGGCAGAGCCACTGAAGTTTGTAACCTATTTTACAGCGAACAAGCTAATTTTATCTCCACCCCTAAGGCCCATTTACTCCGTCGCTAATAAGCCAAGCGTGGTAAAGGTTATTGTATGATGTGTCCCTCAAAATGTCTTTCATAGCTCATAATGTGGGATCACACATATCTCATGTATTTTCTTCTTACATATCAGCTGTGACATAACTATTTTATCTGACTAAACAGATTTGAAGTCACTCGGTATTAAAACACAAACATTTAATAATGTAGAAATCAAACACAAATGTTTTTTTTTTTTTGTTGTTTTTTGGGGGTTTTTTAAACCCAAAAAAACAAAACTTTAAAACCTGACCTAAAACCCATATTTTTTCCCCCTAATTTAATGTGGGTGCTCCGCTAGGTTCTGTAACTTCACTCTTAAAACAGGCGGATTTGGACAGAAACCATCCTATTGATCTGTTGATGCCATTGATCTGAGTTAATGGAGCAACAGAGTCTATGAATCAGTCAATCAGCACCATTTGAAAATGATCTATTGAGCGTCATCCAGCAGGTCTGAGCTCCTGAGTAGTCACGCTCACCCTTATTTGTGAATATTGTGCATGATGTGTACGCATACAGCATTACAACTGGTGAAAAATTTGATAGTTTGGGGGAATTGCACATGTTAATGGAAAAATGACTCAATAGCGCCCCCTTGAACATTGTATTGGCTCCCAGCTTGGACTGATAACATCATCACTGTGGAACTTCTATAAAATTCTGTAGAATTCTGTAGAAGGACCCAAAATAAACAGGGTCATTTGTTGAGTGCTGACATGACTCAGCTCTTTCTATTGCTTGAAAAGCATGATTATTTATTTTTGACACATCCTCCAGCTGCGATACAAATGTTTACTGGATCATAAATAGTTTGTCTCTAAAGAAGCTTTGTTTCACATCAATGAAAATAGGACTCACAATTTCAAATGTTGGCCTATGAATATTGAAAATAAATGTGTTTGTGTGGACTGTTTCATTTAAGAGATTTTGTGACGTTTTACCAAAATGTGAAGAAGTCAGAGATCTGCACTTCATCCTCCCACTGAGATATGAAGAGTGAATGCGTGCATAAAAGCTTTGCCCTATTTTAGCAAACAAGAACAACATATATTTGATTTATTGTGTTTCATTAAGTGAATAATTCATGTTTGAGAAACCACAAACTTTATGGTTATTTTTCATTTTAAAAGAAATTGTCCCTTGTTAGAATTTTATTCTAATTATAAAAGAAATATCAGCTATTAACCTCAAAAACTTTGTCTTCAGTCAGAATATGAAAAGACAAGATTAGATTTTAACAGTAATGCAATTTATTAAGGAAGAAAACAACATTTTTGAGGTTTTTTTTAACAATGTCTGTGAAAAGGAAGCATAAACAAAAGACCAAAGGTTTGTGTTTTTCCTTTTGTTCAGGTTCAACCCACATGTTTCACCGTCCATGCAGTGGTGACCTCCTCAGACCTGCAGTTTGAACCCTCAGAGGTAGACTTTAGATCCTGTTCCATCTACGACTCAGTGAAGAGCAGCGTCCGCATCCACAATCTGTCCCTCCTTCCTCAGGAGTTTGGATTCTTGGTTCTCCCAGAGGTACGGCTAAAAAAACAACTGTGAATCCCTCAAATCAGTGTTAAATTTTCGTCTTCAGGGTGTTTCATTTGCAGCTTCCTCTATCTGCTTTTATTTTGAATTTCGATACAGGATAAACAAAGACACTTATTAAGGTTCAAGATTTTTTTCATTTCAAAGACATACCATAGTTACTTTATTCATAATGTGTTATACAACTGAGTAGGCTGCATTACAAAAACGAGGAGGATGACAACAACTGTTACTACTATACTATAATCACTACTACTAATACAACTAGTTACTACTACTTACTAGTACAACTTTGCTAGTACTACAGGTATTTCTATTACCTCTACTACTATTACTACTTACTACTACTACTGCCACTGTATTACTACTACTACCATAACTAATAATATGACTACCTTTACTTCTACACTATTACTACTACTACTGTTACTACTTACTATTTTATAATTAATGTTATTGCTTGGCTAATACTAGTTAATGCTATGCTAATGTTAATGCTAATTATAGTTCATGCCATGCTAATGTTAATTCTAGGTCATGCTAATTCTAGCTAATGCTAATGCTAGCTAATGCTTGCTAATGCTAATTATGTTGCTTGTTTATGCTAGATAATGCTAATGTTTGCTAATGCTAATGCTCGCTAATGTTAATTATAATGCTTGTTAATGCTAGCTAATGCTAATGTTTGCTAGTGCAAATGCTCACTAATGCTTATTGTAATGCTTGTCAATCCTAGCTAATGCTAATGCTTGTTAATGCTAATGCTAGTTAATGCTAATGCTAAGTATAATGCTTGTTAATGCTAATCCTAGTTAATGCTAATGTTAATAATAGCTAATCCTAATCCCAGTTAATGCTAATACTACTTACAATGTTAGTTAATGTTGATGCTAGTTGATGCTAATGCTAATGCTAGTTAATGCTAATTCTGGTGAATGCAGTGTGATAGATAGATAGATAGATAGATAGATAGATAGATAGATAGATAGATAGATAGATAGATAGATAGATAGATAGATAGATAGATAGAGAGTATTCAGCAGCTATCAATGCACAAAGGCAGGTTAGTATCAAAAACAGGTTAGTGACAGCATAGTCTTTCAAAGCAGTACGTATAATGCAGTAAGATAAGAATGTGCGATGAATGTGAATAATTATGTGATCATTAAACCCCAATGTCACCCATTGATGGGTTGTACAGTTGAACTGTATGGCCAGGTGGCCCAAAGACTTCAAACCGTCCTGATACTTCCTCCTCATGTTGTTCTGCTCTCCTTAAATCCTGTGAATAAATTATGGATTCCAATAGAAGAAGCCTAATAAAGAATGAGATAATTACTGCATCAAAAAGCATAAATAGCATCACAAACTCTGGCTGATTGCTTTACACAGCCTGCAATCCATGCACCATTACAGGTATTTCATCACCTTTTTCTCGCTTTTATAAGTCAACAATGAGATGTATCATTTGGCAATTTCATTATAAAAATATTCCAGAAAAGCCCTCAGGGAAGTCAAAGTAAAATGCAAGCTTTATATGAAATGAAAGGAGTACAAATTGAGAACTAAAGTATTTTACTTTGTTGACTGACCTTGGGGTGTGTTGATTGTTGGACACCAAACACTGCACATCAGCACTAACACACCATTTCACTGTGAAGCATGGAGTGGTAGCATCATGCTGTCCGGATGCTTTTGCCAGCTGGCTCTGAAAGGCTGATTAATGTAGAGGTTGGAATAAACTTGACACAAGCTGGCAAAGTTTGAGCATTTTCACAAAGAGGAATCAATGGTGTGACAACACAGTATATATATATAAATATATATATATATATATATATATATATATATATATATATATATATATATATATATATATATTAGGGCTGGTATTTTAATGTGTTAATTGCGATTAATTAATTAAAGAAAAATAACGCACTAAAAATAGTTAAATTGGGGAAAAATGTTGCTTCTTGTGTCAATTATTGTTATGAGATAAATTCAGATTAATCTAGATTAATTAATTACAAAATCTCAAATTAATTAGATACCTTTCTTTAATCGAGTCCCACCTCTAACTAACTTGACTTATATTGTGTTCTCTTACAGTTCATCGAGGTCCAACCAAATGATGGCTTCGGTACGCTCCTCCCACAGGAAACGCTCGAGATATTTCTGATTTTCAGCGCCAAAAAAGCCAAAGAATACAATTTCCAACTCAGCTGCAAGACTGAAATAAACAGGTAAATATTGTACATCCATCTCAAACCTGGTTTGATCAGAGTTATAGTGTGTGTGTGCGCATCAGGGTTGGGGTCATTTGTAATTGTAATCGCGTAATTGATCAATAATTAAAATGATGGTGCAATTATAATTGTAATTGTAATTTTTAAAAATGGTTGCTGTCATAATCGTAATTAAATTGCAATTGATTTTATATTATTGACTTTGTAATTGTAATTGCCTTAAAAATTCTATGAAGCCTAACAAGGTAAGCAATGGATAGGAAACCATTTAGATGGTATATATTTGTTTTTAGTGTATTTTACAGCTGACTTAGGACTCGTTATCATAAGAGATGCTAACAGGAAGCTAACACAAGAGGAAGGTTAACTTTTATTAGGTTATTTATTTCAGGCTCAGTAATTGTGATTAATTATAATAGAAGTGATTTTAGTGATTGAGAACGTAATTTGAATTTACTTTCTGAGGATAAAAAATAATTGTAATTTAATTGTATTTGGAAAAAAATGCTGGTCACTGTAATCGTATTTGAATTGTAATTGAACATGGGTCATTTAAAATGTAATTGTAACTGAAAAAATGAATTGACCCCAACCCTGAAGTGCGTGTGCGTTTGGAATATCTAATTTTTTTATTGATTATGTAAAGTAAAAATGAAATAAATGCATAAACAGTACTTGTGTTGTTTGATCAGATAAACATCTACTGTTTGCCTCGTGACTAATTACTTGATTTTCTGTGTTTCCATCAGAGATTTTGTGCTGTGTTGCCGAGGCGTGGGCGTCCGCCCACCTCTGCAGCTCTCCCACTCTGTGGTGCAGTTTGGGGCCACAGCAGTGGGAGACCATTCCACCGCCATAATTCAGCTCATTAACGACCACACGTGGAGCACACAGAGCAAGCACGCAGGCACTGCTGTCACCACAGACGATGTGGTTCCTGCCGTCGGCCCCAGGATGTTCTGCTTTGTGGTACCAGAGGACTCGGGCATTAGCGTTATTCCTTTGGCTGCAAGAATTCTACCAGGAGAGGTGAAGCACAGCACCTGCTATTTATACACACAGAGTTTACTCATTGCCTTAATACAGTACGGACAAATAGAAACATGAAAACATTGGCTGTGTTCGAAATCGCATACTATTGTGCTAAGTCTGACATCAAAATGAGTATGTAGTGCGTTCACATTGGGTAGTATGGAAAGATTGAGTGTGCAAGAAACACCCAGATGTATACTATTGTTCAAATCAAAACAAAATTGTAATTCATGAGGTTGGAAGTTATATGAAACCCAACACAACACACAAAACTCCAAAAACACAGAAACCGAAAGCCAAATGCCAACAAAAATACACAAAATTACAACAATAACGCAAAAAATATAACAAAAACACACATGATGACTTGAAAAACACACAAAAAGGCAACTCAAATTTGCCATATTGACAAGAAAATAGACAAAATGAATTCAAAAACCCACACTAAAGAACTACAAAAACGAAGCCTTTGTTGTTTAATGCTCAGATTGGTCTTTATTATAAATGCTAACATGAATGTTGATAATGTGGCCCTTGGATCAGATAACACATTTTTGTGGCCCCCGCCCTGTGAGAAGTTGACCATCTCTGCATTTGGGACATTTTTTAAGTATGCACGGTGGGCATACTACTCATACTCACCCGCCTCATAATGCATTGTGAGCGGAACGTAAATTGGTCCTGGGAGTAGCTTCAAGCTAAAAAGCAAACATCCCGTTGCTTTTCAAAATAAAAGCATCTCTTCTTGTCTTCCATTTGTTTAGTCAGTAGCACAATGGAGGGTCTCCGAAAATCTCTGAAATGTCAGCATGAAATATATTTCCGTGAGTTTTATGGATGAAATGAGCCCATGTTGATATTTTACTTGGTCATTTTCCCACTAAAAATGTTTTCAGGACTTTCAAAGGTGGAGAATCAACAGAGATATTGTATTTAGCCTCAGTACGCTTCAGGTTTTTGTTGTTGTACGTTCCAAATGCATCTTGGGAAACTTGGAAGTATACTTCAGTGAGAACGCTCATCATTCTAATCATACTAATAGTATACAGTAGACATTATATACTCATTGAGTGTGTAGTACGTTAGTATGCCATTTCAAACACAGCTGTAGCTTCAAATTTGGCTGCTGTTTCTGCTGCAATGATGTAATTTACATATTCATGTCCATGTCATAATTAACCTCTTATCATGTTAAGATCAGCACAGCATTGAAGAGCTTGAGCGCAACTTCCGTGTTAAGTCTAATCAATCAATCAAACAATCTTTATTTATATAGCACAAATTATAACAAAGGTCATTTCATCAAGATATAAAATTCATAATAATAAGTTGCTACATGAACAAGCATTTAGCGACAGTGAGAAGAAAAATCTCTGTTAGAACCAGGTTCAGAGGTGGCAGCCATCTGCGTTGACTGGTTGGGGTTAGTGGACAGAAGGACCAGCAGAACAGGATAGAGAGATAGAACATCAGAGTGTCTCAGACTAGTTGAGCCGTGATCCACAGATCAGGAACTGACATCATCAGCTTCACGACACCTGAAACAGAGCAGAGAGAGAAGGGAGAGGAGAAGGCACTGACTGCAGAAAAACATGATACATTATTATCAAGTCAGCCTGTCTTGGCCTTGGACCTCACTCCCAGTGGCCTAGTCAGCACTTATTATAAAAATGACCAATCCCTTCCCGTTTATTGGTAAACTAACAGCGACTGTAAATCTGACCATTTATAGACAAACCCATGTCTGTTCTTGCGGTTAGGTTATGTAATTATTTAGTCCTGTTTATGCAGACTGTGAATCATAATCAGCTACATCAGAATTTGAATCTCTTCCTGTTAATTGAACCAGTAAATGCAACCGTTTACAGACGAGCCCATGTTAGGTTATGTTTTGGATTCTGGCCACGGTTACATGGTGTTTTATAATTCGGAATTAAATTATTCTGAATAAAAGTGTTCTGCTTCATGTCTACATGGAAATAGTAATGCCGAATTAACGTTTACATGGAAAACAGGTTTATTTAACTTTATTCAATTCCGCTTTAGGTCTGGGGCTTGGGAAGGGTTCTGACTGGACAGGGGGCGAACGTGACGTATCAAGTCTATCACTGTACATTTTCATTCGGAATTAGGTGTTTACTTGGTCAGTTTAAAGAGGATTGAACTTATATTCTGAATTAAAGGGGAATTAAAGCTCTCATGTAAACGTGACCACTGTCAGGTCGAGGGGGAAAAAAACTAGTTGATGATCTATTCTAACTCCTACTCTTCCTCTATTGTTGTTCATGTTTCAGAGATCGATGCTATGAGGTTTGATATATTATGCATGGCTAAAATCTCACCATAGCAACTACTTTCAAATGCCCAATAGTCATCTTGAGCTAAAGCTATAACATGATTTACATATTCTTAGAATTAAAATCAATTTGTTACACAGATAAATACAAATACGTTTTACTTAAGCTTGTGAAGTCTGTACCATCTAGATTTATGTCAGAAAATTGCATATTTGTTTGTAGTGTTTTAAATTCAAAAGAAGTGTGATATCCTTGAAGTTCAGTCAGGGTGAACTAAACAAACACGTCCTAAATGATCTTCTTTTCTGGCGCTTTGTGCTATATTTGAAACAGTACATAAATGTAGTGCTAATTATGTGCAGCAACACATTTTGCCCTTGATCGACAGCAGCAGATCCACAATTATAACAATAGGCAATAATAGGTTGGGATCAAAGCAGAGTTAAATAATCTAAATATAACCACGCATCACTGAGCACATTCACATCACTTTGAAATCACTTCAAACATCAAGCACCTGTGAGAAGTGTTATTGAGGGTTGCACTGAACGGAGCATTTCCGCCCTCACCCTGACTGGCAGTAATGAGCCTAATCTGTTAATTCCAGTTACAGAAGTGACAAATATAATCCATTATTTTAGATAATTGGTTATTGACGCATTAGGACCCTGTGAGCTGGGTTTGAATCCAGCAGAAAACACCCCTATGGCTGCGTTCCAAATCGCATACTAACGTCCTACGCACAACACCAGTGGTTCCCATTCCCAACCCTTTTGGATCGTGACCCCATTTCTCTATCACCCCAAAGACTTTTTTCATTATGAGTAGCTCAGATATTTTTAATTATATTTAAATTTAAAAAAGTGAAATTATAGAGTACAGTTGTTTAAGACTGTCGTGTTTAAATTTTTTGAATAATTTAATGATGACAAAAATGTAATTATTGAAAAAATGTCAATATACATATTTTCATTTTTTTGTTTCTTTGAGGCATTTTGTGTATTTTTGTTGCCAATTCATACATTTCTCTATTATTTTTGTGTTTTTTTCGTCGTCTTGTGAAACTTTCTATTAATTTTGTGTATTTTTGTTCACATTTTATATATTTTTGTTGTCTTTTTGTGTGTGTTTTTTCCTTAATTTTGAAGAATTCTTTGAATTATTTTGTGTATTTTCATTGTCATTTCATACATTACTCTGTTATTTTGTGTATTTAATTTTTCAGTAGTCTTGTGTAACTCTCAGATAATTTATCATATTTCTTTTCACATTATATATATATATATATATATATATATTTGTGCAATTATTGTTGCTAGGCGTTGTTATTGTTCCTGCCTAGTTAGGGTGCAGAGAAAAAAAATCACTGTAAGTGACTAAAATTATATTATTAATGTTATGTTGACTTTTATTTGGTTTATTTTTTTAGTCCTATAAATTATTTTTCTCGCCACAGTTTCTCTAACTCACAGTGTGTTGACGCGCTCTAGTGGACCTTATTTGTAAGTGTATCTTACATTTTAGTTCCCACTGACACAGACTATTGGATGCTATTACTAACATTTCTTTTTAATATTTTCAGCATATATTCTAATTTCTCAGCTCAAGTTAAACTAACCCTTTCTGTGGACGCCTACTAAAGTATTTGGCTATTTATTTTAGCTCACAACAGTATTGAGATGTATTCCAAAAAACATTTTTAAACATGAAAATCAATGTATTTTCACAATCCATCAATTTTCCGTCCCGCTTGCTCCTTTTTTAGGGTTGCTGGGGGATGCTGGTGCCCATCTCCAGCTGTCATCAGGCGCTAGGCGGGGGTACACCCTGACAGGGTGCCAGTTCATCGCAGGGAAATTTATTTTTAATTGTATATGTTCATTCCCTATCCTCAAATTTAAAAAGTCTGATTAGATTCTTAGAATCTACAGTCTATGAAAAACGATCCTAACTATCCAGTAGCAGAAATAGAATTTCATAAAAGGGTTGGCCAGAGGGTAAAAAGAAACATTTGCTGGAAGAAAAAAATCTACAAATTTTGATGACATTTTTGATGCATTTATAGAGGTTTAAAAAGTAACAAAATGGCAGAATCTCATTTCTTCTATGTGGGCAGTCAAATTTAAAAGTTTAAACCTAAAACTAATAACGGCATTGTATGATCTAATATGTGGCTGAGAAAAACTGATATACACTTTTAGAGAAAACCTTGTAAATATGTATTTTATGCATTAAATGTCGGGTTAAAAAATCCTCATCTAGGTAAATGGTTTCAGCTAGTGATTCATGGCAATACACACCCCATAGTTGCAATTAAAACTTTTCTAAAAGTAAAATGACTTACTCCTGTTGCTCCTGATCCTTTTCAGTGAGATTTTAACGTATAATATTTCTCTATCAGAGATGTCGTGTCCAAGTAACGTTTACACCCAGACTACTGGAGCAGGAGATCAAAGATGAAGCTCTGCGTCTCTTCCAACAAGGACAGAGTTTCCTAAAGAAGGAGTTGGATAGAAAAGGGATGGCCACACAGGTAATAACCACACACATATCTACAAATACACAAATGCTAAGCCTCTTGGAAAGCCTAAACCACCGCACTGCGACTGATAGCTTCTGTTTTTTACTTCTGATGGTATAAACTCATCGTTTGTTCACAGAGTAAAGAAGAGATGGTCCCTGGATCTGGTAAAGTCAAAAAGACGTCATTGAATTCTGAAAGCAACAAGAAGTCAGACGACCTAAAAAGTGGCAGCTCCACCAGATCACGAGAACCTGTCCCCGTGCAGCCAGGGTTTGTAAAGCTTTATCCACTTCTGTTTGAAGTTTGCAGGTTCTCCTTGGGCTTCCTAGGTTTTCTAAAGGTTCTAACACTCATTTAAAGCCAGGCCCTGCCTAACAGCTGACATCAAATATCATATCTGTTATTTATTTATTTACTTAACGTCTATACTAAGACGAGGCTCACCTTGGACAGGACACCAGTCTGTCTTACACATAGATTTAGACAGTACAGTTTCCCCCATTCACCCTGAGTTTTATACTTCAACTAAGATACCAGATGAGATGAGAAATCCTTTATTCATCCCACAAGGGGACATGAAAAGACAATCACATATAACATGGGAGGACAGGAGCAGAGAACTGTGGGTCACCACTAAGGCAGCGCCCCGTATCATGTTTAGATGAAAAGTGGGAAAACAGGAAAAAAGAGGGGAAAAAGGCAGGTCCTAAACTGAGTTCCTTTTGAGGAGCACATGGTAGAACTAGTAAAAACCCCTCAGCGTACACCACAAACAAAACAAAACACAGTCACAACTCGAAAACATATCACGTCAATCAAATCAATCAAACTTTATTTGTATAGCACTTTTTATACATAGTGCAACTCAAAGTGCTTTAGTTAAAACTATGTAAAGTCTGAAACAATGTCCAGGATTTTAACTTGTGCAGAAGGAATTAAAGACACTGCTTGTAGTTTAGATAAAAGTTTCTCTTTTATATATATATTTTTTTATGATAATATTTATTTATTTATTGGACTGTGGGATAAATTCTGAGTAAATGGAGAACATGCAAACTAGGCCCAGGATGGATAGATCTATGTGTAATCTATAAGTTGGTCTTTGGTGTGTCTCCTGTCAGGTCAGAGCAGTAATAATAATAATGATTATTATTATTATTATTAATATTATTATTATTATTGGGTGTGTCTCCTGTCAGGTCAGAGCAGTAATAATAATAATAATTATTAATATTATTATTATTATTGGGTGTGTCTCCTGTCAGGTCAGAGCAGTAATAATAATAATAATAATTATTATTATTATTATTATTATTATTGGGTGTGTCTCCTATCAGGTCAGAGCAGTACGATCAGGCCAAAGCCTCCCTCCTGCTGTCCTTCACTCAGCGCTACAGAGAATACGTTGTTCCATGCTTCGTGTCAGACGGAGACCCTCCAGAGGACGACCTACAGGCTCAGCCAGCATGGAGGTAACACCACACACTGTTATGGCAGGTTCTACCATGTTTTATTGGCTATGGGAGGGCACTAGACTTTACACAGATGTAAACTTTTTGTCTGTTAACCTCAGGTGTCAGAAGGATTTTATTCATGACAAAAAAAAAATCACATACTGGTAAAATAAGTGTGGGACTAATCATATGTAGATCAGTGGTTTCTATTGCAATTCATTAGTTTTTGTTTCTTATATGTAGTGTACATACATTGGCCGATAATGATACAATACATTTATTTTTTAAATGGCAGTTGGAAAAACAACCATCTTTTTATTTGACTTATCTTTGGATATAATTACAGACTTACTCTGAGTATGATTTCTTGTCATACCACTCGTACCCTTGACGATACATTTTGTGACATTTAAATATCGCAATATCCTGTCGCACGATATATCGTCCTACCGTCAATTTTATTATTTATTAATGACAATCAAGTGTGAACCTGTACAATACATTATATATTTGGAATACCACTTAAAACCACATAGTGTTGTTCTATTTCTTCAGTTTTTCCCCTGATTCTGATCCTCCTTTTTTTCTAAATCTTTACATTCCTAACATCTCTGCAGCCCCATCAACACGCTCTACCTCACGCTCCAATGTCCTGCTGTGCAGCCTCCTCTACTGGTGATATCCAACAATGGCCACAATGTCATAGATTTCCATCAGGTGGTAGTGGGTGAGTCATTTCTGAGAGTTTGTTCACTTTTCTTTTCTTTGACTTCACATTCTGACACTTTTGCATGTGTTGTTTGCGTTATTGTGTTTCTATTTACAGGTGGGAGAGGAATTCAAAGGTGCACAATCCAGAACATCTCTAATGAATCTATAGATGTATCCTTTCATTACAGAGTGATCGTATATGTATATATGTATGTATATATGTATATTTCATTAGGGCTGGGACGTTGACGCATTAATTGCAATTAATTCATAACAGAAAAACAACGCAGTTAATCTTTCTCATTTCACAAATTCCCGATATACTCATAATACTGATGCACATAATATGTTACAAGAGACGGGAAAACGTGAGCGAAGTGTGTTTCGTTACCTTTTTGTATTTTTTGTAAATACCGGATGGAAAACAAAAATCCTATTGTGTACAGAAATTGTGCAAGAAAGAGATTATTATTCAAACAAAAATTTTATTTAAAATTTTATTTAAAAAAATTCAATTAATTGAAATAAATTATCATAATTAAATATTAGATATTAAAATCTAAATTTAAAATGAAAGCCAAAATTTAAAATCAAAGTTAAAATTAAAAAAAATAAGTGAAATTAACACCAACGAAGCACTGGAACATTTTCTCCATTAATCTCCTGTCTTGTATTTGTATTTGTAGTTTGTGCAGCAGTATTATTGGTATACCAGGAACTGTTCCATGCTGTTTGGAGTGCAAAAAAAAAGTGAATAACAGCGTTATTTTTCTGTAATTAATTAATTACAATTAACGTGTTAAAGTCCCAGCTCTAATATATATATATATATATATATATTTTAAAAAAGCTATTTACGATGCAGTATTGGGAAAAAACAGTTTTCTTTAACAGTTCTTAAGCTCTGGTCCTCTTTATTGGATGTTTGTGGCCCGTTTTCTCTTCTCAATGCCCTCAGAAACATCCGACCTGGAGAGAAGCACACGCTGGTGTTTGCATTCTGTCCTGCTTTGGCAGAAAAGGTACAAAATAAGAAACATTTAACAAATGCACTACTTTGAACATACTGTAGATGAGCCGTGTCTAAAATGTGACCTTGACTGTTCTTTAGCACCAGGACACGATAGAGATCCACTGCCAGAGAATGAGTTTGGCCCTGACTCTTTGTGGGGAGGGGGTAGCCCTCGCTGTCACCTGCTCCCACTCTGAAGGTCTGCTGGACTTTGGCCACGTGTTGGCACAGGAGAGCACGTCACAGGTCATCAAGGTCAGTCAGGACTCAGCAGGGTTTCTGTCTAAAGGAACAGGAAAACAATGATTTTCTGTTTTAATCTGAGGGAAAATGTTTGTAACGTTTCCTATAATCATTATGGTCGTGCTATTCCTGCAGTTACAGAACACGTCCATGGTTGCAGTAGCTTTCAGAACGCTGCTGGACAGTCTGTCACCTTCACAACAGCAGGGTGCAGCTGATTGGCTGGAGACATACACTGACCTTAAGGTCCAACCTACTGGAGGTAAGATTCATGTTGGAGTCAAAGATCAACTGCCTTCAAACACTTTATTTAGAAGTTATTAATGAGAATATATGGAAACATTATTAGAACATTGTAATAAAGGCTGTGTTGTTGCTATGTGGAGGTTTGAGAATATAATAATAGTAATAATAATAATAATAATCTTTATTGATAGAGCACAGTACGAAGTGCTGTACATAAAATAAAATGCACAATTGCTAATAAGGAGAAAAACAACAAAAGAAACAGCAATTAGGACAAAAGAAGATGTACAATCAGTATATGCTTTCTGCTATTATTATAATAATATTCTAATATATTTGGAAAAAGATAAATTAACTATGACATATCAACAAAACGACAAAATGCCACCCTCATAACAAAAGGAAATGTTTGTCTTTTTGAGAAAAACTCAATTATTTATTTTATTATATTTTAGTTATTTTTTATTCTATTTATTTCATGCAATTAACTTGTTTTTTTTTTCAATGTATTTGTTTATTTTATTTATCATTATTTTATTCTTTACTAGATTTATGTTTGACAAAAGCAAAGTATATAATACAGTTGTTTAGGATTGTGTGTTGTTTTCATTTAAAAAAGAATAGTAATTTAAAAAATGTCAAAATACATTTTCAATCAGTAATTACTTTCATCAATTACTAGACATTTCAGGCGACCCCACATAGGGTCACGACCCCAAGGTTGGAAAAACGCTGCTTTACATGATTTTCTTTCCAGGGTTGCTAAAGAACAACAATGTTAAGACTTGCTTATCTTTACCATTACTAACCTTCCTTTACCTTTATGATCCTATTAGAGACTTAAAAATAAAGACCTCACATTTATCTACTGTAACTATCTATATATATTAATTGTATACTCGATGTATTTTGCTTTATTAATCATTTCATACCTTTGTGTTGCACAGGTGCTTGTGATCACAGTGGAGACAGTGTGTTCAGTGTAGTACCAGCAGAGGGCAGCATTAGTCCAGGACAGAACCAGGACATCACTGTCACCTTCCATCCACGTCATCCATCCATCAATTACTTTGATAAACTCACCGTGGAGCTGATGAGCAAGGTCAGCACTTTTTATTTACTCTGAATTTGTTGTCAAAGGTTAACGCTACAAACCGTATAGTGCAATATTTTTTCTTATATTGCTTGGTTTTGACGAGGCTTGGGGTCAAAATTACAATTTTAAATTACAATTACGTCCTCAATTACCCATGTTCGATTACAACATAGTTACATTTATGTTAATTAGCATTTTCTCCAATTACAATTGGAATAACAATCATTATTTGCCCCCTGAAATGAATTACAATTGCGTTCTCAATTACTAAAACTCAATTACAATTAATCACAACCACTGTAGTAACTTTATTAGAGGGGAAAATGTAAAAAGAGAGGTCAGTGTTACACTCTAGTATTTTTTCAATGATGTTTTTTGATTTAAAAAAAAAAAAAACATTTAATTGCGCTAACATAAATAGCACGTAAACGCCCAGTCACTAGGTGTCAGTGAACGCACCATCAGACCATGTTAAACGACCTCACTCCTCAAAGCATTTTAGCTTTATTTTTATAAAACCTACTGGGTACTTTAAATATAATAATTGGTAATTGGGTACCAATTTTTTTGTAGAATTTAGGAACTTAACAGAATCAGAATCTGTAATTTTTTTTAAATGTAATTTGACAGTTTGATAAATATACCACTTGTTTCTGACATTGGTGCTTGAATCACAGTTAGTTACCATTTACTTCTTCTCGCTATTTAAAGAAAAATTTATTTCATACCATTTCATATTTGTTAAGGTGATATTTGTTATTATATGATATCGCGATGTGTATTGTATTGTTTAGTATTGTAATATATCGAATGTATTGCATCATGACATGTGAATCGTGACATGTATTGTATCGTCACATTCATGGCAATGTGCACCTCTACTTTGTTCCCCCTGACATTTAACCTTAACACAGATCCGTCTCTGTTCCACAGAGTCCGTTGTGTGTGATAAATCTGAGGGGCGGGGCTTCGTCACATAACATGTATGTGGAGGGAGGAGACCCACTGACGGTTCCCTTTAAATCCCTCCTCTCTTCACTCAGCCCTTATACACCTCAACTCTCAGGTATGCACGCCTCTGCCTTCAGGTTATTTTACATTTTTGACTATAACAGGTGTGAGACATCAGGATTAGGATTCAGTCGTGATTCGTCTTGAAGGGAGAAAATTATGCATAGAGCAAAAAGCCATAGTTGCTGAAATACTGCTTAAAAGAACATTGAAGTGTACTAATCTGGCAGTTATGTCAAAAAGAAAGCATGAAAATGTGTACATGGGTTTTTTGAGTATGCTGAATCCATTTAATTGGGATCCACGTTGGCAAACCACTGGTTCCCACCTAAATGTAAGAAATCCAAGATGGCCGCCATCCATATTGCCTATTTGGATATTTTGTCATAAATTTGGTTCCATTTGACATAGAAGCATGATCTCAGTGGTGAATTACAGGTTTTCAGGGTCAGAGAGTTCAATAATATAGAATATAATTCAATATATATATATTTATATATACCGTAAATTGTGCTCAAAGCAAGATCCATTCATATTGCGAATTTAAATCACATTATAACTTTGGTTCTGTTAGATGTAGAAACATGATCTTTGTGGCAAAATGTAGGTTTTTGGGGAAAAAGATTGTCATTAAATGGTTTAAAATATTGTAAATTGCATTCAGAGTACGATATAAGATGGTCACCACAACGCTGGTGAAATTGCTATTTGTTTGCAGCCATAACTGTGTGTGACAAAGATGACTTATTAAGGGTGAACGATTTGATTTAAATTAATATATGTATTTAATCCACGTTGTTAATCTGATGATGTGTTTATTGTGCAGCACTTGCCAACATGTACAATGAATAAAGTCTAACTTTTATGTAGATATCTGATTAATATTTAAATTAATGTAACAAATTCTTTTCAGAATTGAAAACGGTGGTTTGCCAGCATGGATCCCATTAAAAATGGATTCAGCATACTCAAAAACCCCCATGTACAAAAGTTGATGCTTTCTTTCATCTTAGTCCAATATTGCTACATATCTGCCAGTCTACATAACATTGTGAGATGACCTGAATATGTGTATTTTATGCTGTAAACTTTACCAACTGTTCCCAGCAGAGTCGAAGGTAATGGTGGGATCCAGCATGTCTGTGCTGGTGACCCTGAGGGCCACACACACCTCTGATTCCATCATTCCTGCATCCCGAGAGCTGCAAGTCGGCTGCGTCGCTTCCCAGCAGACGAGTAAGAAGGTAATGTGGTGTCAAAAAAAAATAAAGAATAACCCCTAATGTAGACATATGCAACGGGCAGCCCGGGGGCCACATGCGGCCTTTAAAACGAAATAAAGTTGGAAGTTATACAAAGAACGACATAACACACAGAAAACGACAGCAAAATGCACAAAATGGCACAAAAAAGTACAAAAAGTTACAATAAAAACACAAAAAGATTTTTTTTAAAAGCAAAAAAAATTTATAAAAACACAAATTACATCAACAACAACAACAACAACAAGGACTTCAAAGACACACAAAATACACAAAATGTCAAGAAAAGGACAAAAAGTGACAACAAAAACATTTAAAAAAACAATACACTTTTTTTTAGAAAACACTCAAAATGACAACAAAGACACATTAAACAACCACTTAAACACACAAAATTACTACACAAACAACAAGATATACAAAAGGACTTCAAAGACGCACAAAAGTACGCAAAAGTGACTGAACAATACACAAAATGACAACAAGAACAGAAAAAAATATAACAAAAACACACAAAAAGACAACGAAAATTTTCCATATTGACCGGAACATCTACTAATTAAATTTAAAAACGCACTAAATGTGTGTTTTCAAGCTTGTATTAATGCTCCGATTATTGGTCATTCTTCTGATTGTTGACATGAATGTTGATAATGTGGCCCTAGGATCAGACAGTCACATTTTTGTGGCCCCCACTGTGATAGAAGTGGCCCATCTCTGCCCTAATGTGTGAATCACATGCAGTAAATACAAATCTAAACAAATGTTTTAATGACATTAACAAACATACCTGTGTGTGTTTGTTGGTTTCTCAGAATGGAGAGTTTCACTGGGACAATGTAGCAGACCTTCAGCAGCAGGGCTTCAGTGTGGAGCCCAGTCAGGGCACCATTGAGGGAGGTCACACGTGCACCATCACTATCAGATGGACTCCACAACAAGGTTACAAGGTAAGGAAAGAGCTAGAGTCACATCTGTGTTAAACACATTCAAATGGAAGAATGAACCTGTCAGGATCAAAGGTCAAAATGTATTTATTAATGTTCAGCAGCCTGCATTTAAGTATTAAGAACCTTCTGTCGTACTTTATTGGGGTTTTACCTCGTTTTCCTTCAGGCTCACGTACACACATGTATGTGTCTGTAGACATACAGACAAGCATGACCAAGGTCAAATCCCTTAACTGCAGAACAGAAGAATTCACTTTTCCATCTCAGTCATGGACACAATATGTCTATTGTTGGCATAGGGGCCCCTACGGTGGGATTTTGATCCCCTACGGCAGGGGTGGGTGTCAAACTCATTTTAGTTCAGGGGCCAAATATGGTTTGATCTGAAGTGGGCCACAGATTTTATGCTGGAAAACAAGTATTTTCAACTTTATTGTGCCTTAGTTTGCACTTCTACGTATACAAAAAATACAAAACATGTAAGAAACCGACAATATCCAAGCAATGAGTGACAGATTACAGTCCCAACATTTCCTTAGTTGAGTGGTTGAGTTGTGACCAATTTCTACTAAATCAAAGGAAATATTGTGTAATAATCTGAGGAAAATTGAAGGATTTTGTAACAGTCGACAAAATGAAAATGACTGGCATCAGGCGATATATCATATAAGCGCTGGGAAAACTATGAGCCCCTGAAAATATTGTTGAGTTTCATTTACACAATGATTCCATTCCATAACAGTCCCAATATTACTGTGCGTCCCACATAATGCCTAATTTAAATTTGAAATAAAATGCTATTTCTTGTCTATAGAGTGTCTGAGTATTAATTAGTGGAGGACCTATACCAAACATGAGTAACTAATGACATTTATCATGACCCTTCACCAATTAAACAAATACATTTTGGGTTTAATGTAAGGCAGTAACAAAGATTAAAACAAATAAATAAATGTAAAAAACTCGCAAAATTTGGCCCCCAGAGAGTTATACATTTCAAAATGTTCTTGGGGGATGCGCCCAGACCCCCCTACAACACTCTCGCGTCACATGATCTCCCTACGCTGTGTAAAATTCCTGTTGGGAACCCTGCAATTAATTTATGATGTCATTAAAACTGGACTCCTCATTATTTGACCTTTGATCATTTATAGGTGATGATTTAAGTAAAGCCTTTTTTCTTCTCTCCAGGAGCATGGATGGATCCAAAGTCTTTAAACTGGTTTGATACACATACACAAACACATATTAATGTGTGTTTCTCTTGTTGTTCATGTTGCAGCCCCATGATGTGGTGCAGACGGACGTGTCTCTGACCCTAAAGGGCAACGAGACAAATGTGTACAGTGTCACTCTGATGGCTTGGTCTGCCTGACCACTGAGACCTCCACGGTCATTGGACAACAACCAACAGGAAGTCTGCTCACACATAAACACACAGAGAGAGAGAAAAAATAAAATGAATTTCACTTAACCTCGTCTACCCATTCATCCCTGCTATCCGCTCAGTCCCCTCAACCCCCAAAATAAAGGTTCCAGAGAGCGAAGGTGGTTGAACACAGACATGAACATTAAAGAACAGTCATGTGGAGACAGGACCATCTATGAGGGGGAATAAAGGGGAGAGATGTTTGGGGTCCATCCATAAAGTCAGTAAAATGATGGTTCGTTGTTCTATGAATCTGTGATAACCACATTTATTTATTCATCTGAATAATATCCACTGTTATGCAGGAAGTTTACTATTATATGGGCCATAAATAGTCGTTTTAAAGATGTAAATCCTTGTTTTAATCAGAAATAAAATGGGTTAAAAGTGATCAAAAAATGGTGGAAAAGGTGGTGAAATGGGATTTTAAAAACCACAGAAATTGGTTAAAAGTGGCAAATTAGAGTGGCCAAAAACGTGGTAAAGAGGGCTCAAAGTGTCGATATTGGTTTAAAAGTGGCAGAAATGGGTTGGGGTAATGTCATTTAAAAAGTAGGAGGAACAATTAGTTTTAACTGGCTAATAGTGGGCATGACAAATCATGAATGTGGTTAAATTGACAAAAAAATAAAAAATTAGAATGAAATATGGTGGAAAAAAAAGGTTTAAAGTGACAATAATGGGTCAACATGTGTGACATTAGATGGAAAAGTGGTGGAAAGGGTTTATACGTGCCAAACATGTCTTGAAAGTGTAAAATACAAGGTAAAAAAAAAAAAAAAAAAAAAAAAAAAAAAAAAAAAAGAAAGTGTAAAATACAAAAAAGTGGCAGAAATAGGAATAATGTAGCAAAATATGCAATAAAAAAGTAGCAAAAATGTGGCAAGAAAAGGTGATGAAAATAGGTTGGTATCCCTGGAGATGACACTGTAAACCCTACTTTCACCACTAGGGAGTGTGTATGAGACACACTGAGAGAAGCTGTGTTTGTTCTAACATGGCTGAGGGTGTGTCAGCTGATGTGAACATCTGTAAAGAAAAATCAACTGATCAAATGACAGAAGCTACTGCTACTGATGCTAACTGTTATTTAATAAAAGGTTCATTTCATGTCATTTCAACAAATGGCAATTTTTTACAAATTGTTCTGTGACTATTCCATAGGCACGCTGTACATTTTTGGTTTGATTTGATTAATACTTTTTCAGATATGGACGATTCAGTGAGTGGGTTATGTGTCGATTAACACGTGTCTTCTAATGTCTCAGGAACTACATTACATACAGTAGGAAACTGAAATGTGGCTTATTAATACAGCTCCACCCACTCTCTCAGAATATACAAAAATATCTGCTATGCTATACATCAATTCTGATGCAGAAATGTGTTCATAAAAGAAAGAATATTATTTAAAATGTTTAACGTTACTAGTGCAAAACTAAGACAATAAATGATTATAAGACACAGAGCTAAGCTACAAGGGCCCATGGTTTGGGTCCATAATAAAATAAATATGAAGAAGTTGTGTAAAATATTTTATATCCCAAAAAAAAAGAGTAATTTTTATACTATGAATTATAACAGAGATCAGATTTTCTATTACATTCTCACATGCAGGAATGGGCCAATGAAAATAGTAAAAAAAAAAAGTGTTTTTTCTTTGTACTTTAATAGACTGTCACCCAAGAACCAATGCATATGTGTTGCTAATCATTAGTGATGTGAACAGTCTATGTTCATAGCTCTAAGCTGATCAAATTATAGAGAGCTGAGACATATGTTAAGTTGTTTACTGAAGGCCCAAACATGTTCCAGACCCAAACCCCAAAAAACTATTTTCCAATTTTGAGGGTCTGGCATTTCCACCAGATAGGATGTATAGCAGATATTTGTATATATTCTGAGAAAGTAGGTGGAGCTATATTACTATACCACGTTTCAGGTTCCTATGTGATGTAGTTCCTAAGATTTTGGAAGCTGAAGGAAAAAAAGGACATATATCCCCCTCACTAAACTGGTTATATCTGAAAAAGTATTCATCCGACCAAACTAAAAATTCAGAATTGTTTTAGACCAAAGTGCATGGGATGTCCTGAAAATGTGTTGAAATAACATGGAAGGACCTAATAGTGGTTTTATTCTGTTTTATTATGGGAAGTGTGAGACCACATTTGGGTCAGTGGTTTAATCTTCACAGTTCAACAAAGAAAAAAAAACTAAATTCCATATCTTTTTACATGATTTTTTAGTCACAAACCATTGAAGAAACATACAGGTCATCACTACTGAGTGAGTATTAGAGCTCTAATATTAGCAGCCTAATTAAAGATAAGGCGTTTATGCTGCTTAATGGGAGCCTCACACATTGTCACTGCAGGAAACACTCAGCAGTGTCTGTGTCTGAGGAGGTGAACACTTAGTGAAAGTTAACCAGTCTATCTATCTATATCTATCTATCTATCTATCTATCTATCTATCTATCTATCTATCTATCTATCTATCTATCTATCTATCTATCTATCTATCTATCTATCTATCTATCTGTATCTCTATCTATCTATCTATCTATCTATCTATCTATCTATCTATCTATCTATCTATCTATCTATCTATCTATCTATCTATCTATATTCTGATCTCTATCTATGTATCTATCTATCTATCTGTATCTATCTATCTATTTATCTGTATCTATCTATCTATCTATATCTCTATCTATCTATCTATCTATCTATCTATCTATCTATCTATCTATCTATCTATCTATCTATCTATCTATCTATCTATCTATCTATCTATCTATCTATCTATCTATCTATCTATCTATCTATCTATATTCTGATCTCTATCTATGTATCTATCTATCTATCTGTATCTATCTATCTATTTATCTGTATCTATCTATCTATCTATATCTCTATCTATCTATCTATCTATCTATCTATCTATCTATCTATCTATCTATCTATCTATCTATCTATCTATCTATCTATCTATCTATCTATCTATCTATCTATCTATCTATCTATCTATCTATCTATCTATCTATCTATCTATCTATCTATCTATCTATCTATCTATCTATATTCTGATCTCTATCTATGTATCTATCTATCTATCTGTATCTATCTATCTATTTATCTGTATCTATCTATCTATCTATATCTCTATCTATCTATCTATCTATCTATCTATCTATCTATCTATCTATCTATCTATCTATCTATCTATCTATCTATATATCTATCTATCTATCTATCTATCTATCTATCTATCTATCTATATATCTATCTATCTATCTATCTATCTATCTATCTATATCTCTATCTATCTATCTATCTATCTATCTATCTATCTATCTATCTATATATCTATCTATCTATCTATCTATCTATCTATCTATCTATCTATCTATCTATCTATCTATCTATCTATCTATCTATCTATCTATCTATCTATCTATCTATCTATCTATCTATCTATCTGTATCTATATCTATGTATCTATCTATCTATCTATCTATCTATCTATCTGTATCTATATCTATATCTATGTATCTATCTATCTATCTATCTATCTATCTATCACGAAACGATACGATACGATACGATACGATAGATGCTAATGGGATTGTGTGAATGATACCAATTTTTTTGTGAATGAAAAATAACACATTAAACCATCATACAGTATATACATTAAAAATAGAATAGTATGTGATATGAGGGGTAGTTTTAAATTTGAGAAAAGGAGTTATAAAAGGTAAACAACAGTTTGTGAAGATGGAAGATAATGTTTCTAAAAAATGTATTAACAAACCGCTGCACAATATGTGTCACTTTTGGCTTTTCCCCTCTAAGGGACAGCACGTGTGAGTGAGTTCTGTAGTGTGGCTTGTTTAGGGGAAGGTGTGGGTTTGTCATGTTGTTCTGAGAAGTAGCAACAGTAGTAACTCCAAAAAAAAATTCTAAACTGTATATCTTGACTCTTGATTTATTGCCCCGGCCTAACTGGGAATATATACTGTACATCTAAGTACCAGTATAACTAGTGCAGACATGGGCAACTGTCGGCCCAGGGGCCACATGTGGCCCTCAGTCTATTTTTTTGCGGCCCCCAAAGCCAATCCCCAAAAATTGTAATTCAAGAAGTTGGAAGGAATATGAAACCCAACATAATACATACTGTAAATGCACAAAGTATACAAAATGACTAATAAAACGTAACAAATACAGACACAACAACCACTTAAACAAGCAAAATGACTACAAAAACATACAAAACATCAACACATTATTAACAAAATTACACAAAAAACAACAGAAATACATAAAGGTCACCCCAAAAATGCACAAATGAACAACAAAAATGCAGAAAAATACACAAAATTACAAAGCGAACACAAAAACATAACAACACACATAATGACTAAAAACTGACAAAACATCAAAACCACAAACAAAGACAAAACGCTTTTTCCCATGTCAATGCTCTGATTGATCATTATTCTAAATGCTGACATAAATATTAATCTTGTGGCCCTCGAATAATAATAATAATAATAATAATAATAATAATAATAATAATAATACATTTTATTTGCACTTTTACAGTGATTTTACAGTGCGTAAACAATAAGTAAAAATACAGAGGCATATAAATAAGTAAAAACATAATGCAATAAACAATACATTTTTTGAATCCCTGTCATAGTGGATTCAATCTCAGCTGTTGACATGTTCTTTATTTTTCCAAAGGACATGATTTACATGTTTTATGAATAGTTAAAGAGGATGAAAATATAGTTAATGTGTAATTAAAGCTTTATTACATTCACAGGGTGTTTTTAATGAGTCATAGTGAGTAAAGTGCAGGTCTAGAGTTTATGTAAACAGCAGATGTCAGCACTGCCTCTCAAACAACCACCAGCTCTGACCTCACACAGATACATGTGCTAAGCATTTATCAGAGAGATTACACTCAGTCAGATTACTGAACACCAACCTGCCTATGAAGAGCAAGGTCATTATGAGCTTAGCCTAATGTAATGTTTCATCAAATACATCACATCATATTAGGCAATATTTCTGCTGCTGTTTAGCCTCTTTTTCTAATCTGATTATCTGATCTGATCTGATCTGGTGTTAATTCTGTCTGATATAGTGCTACTTAACATCTCTGTTCTGCTGTGTGTGTGTGTGTGTGTGTGTGTGTGTGTGTGTGTGTGTGTGTGTGTGTGTGTGCGTGAGTGTGTGTGTGTGTGTGTGTGTGTGTGTGTGTGTGTGTGTGTGTGTGTGTGTGTGTGTGTGTGTGTGTGTGTGTGTGTGTGTGTGTGTGTGTGTGTTTAACAAACGCTTCTTCACTGAATCAATGAAAGACGGATGATAATGTAATTGCATTATGGGTTATATCATGGGTTATAACCCTAACCCTATGCATTATGTATTCTTCATAGTGATGCACGATATTATCAGCACTAGGGGTGGGAACCTCTGGGTACCACACGATACGATACGCGATACAAAGCTCACAATAGCGATTATCTCACAATATGACGATACTGCGATTGTCGATGTATTGGTCAGAAATCAATCTACGATAATCTATAATATAAGAAGAAAAAAAAACATTGAGTGAAAAAATACAATTTCTTTTTTATATTTTTGAAAGACAATAAATGGAAAGTGTCCTATGAACAGTGACACTATTTTAGTGCAACGTTTCTGTAAATAAGTGTCAACATACCAATGTAAATGAATAATTATCTCCAATAGTGCTTTCTGTAAACAATAAATAGGGTCTTTCTTACCAGTGACACCATTATTGTGAAATATTACAGTAAACAATATATTGGTTCCTTCAACAAACAGTGACAACATTTCTGTGAAGACGTATCTGCACATTTTAGTAAAAAAAAGAAAAAAAATTGATAGTGGGAGCTAAATCGATAATCGATCGTGCAGAAAAACATCGTGATATATCGCCGTATCGAGATATCTCCACGCTCCTAATCAGCACGTTATCTGTATCCGCCAATATCGGCTTCAACATGAAGTTTCTGATATCAGCCATTCCGTCGATATGACTAACCAATAAAAAAAGAGGCTTTGCTTCCTTGATCGACCCATAGACATCATATATAAACGCCGCCATATCTTGTCAAAGTCACTCATTTTGTGTGGATTTTAATGCAAAATCACACACTACGTCTAGATGTATAGTTGAAATACTGACTATGTGTTCCAGCTGAAATCTGGACCCATCGTTCTTGACTGCTTTCAATTATTTTTCTTACACCCTTGATTATTAGTATTTGTTTTTTAATAGGATTGGAAAAACTACTAAACAGTTTATATACTCTACGAACATGAATATTCATATTTAAATTTGCCTTTTTTTCCTTATTATTATTGTTATTATTACACCTGTTCTGTCTACATTGGATTTTATTTACTGTGAGCTGTGAAGTACTATCCTACCTAATCTTATAGATATATCATGTCTTTCTAATTTGTATGTTAGACCAATAATGTAATTTTCACAGTTCACATGTTAGTTACAGTATATTAGTTATATTATGATGGCGTAAACTTGAAGGTGTTTGGCTGCTCATCCTGAATACGCACAATAAGCCCTGGGTCTCCCTTGGGTGCCGTGAATAACTGCTGCTGGAGCTTCACAACACATGTATGCAGGGAGGGAGGGATGGGTGTAACCAGGGGTGACTGAGTCTCAGCAGCATTAACCCGTGCAGCCCCAGTCCCAATGGAAACACACATACAACACAACTCATGAACCATCAGCGCCTTTATAAACATATTTACTAGACTTTATGTTTCAAACACACGTCTGAATTAAAGCTTTTACACCAGGAGTGAATAAGTATAAAAAAAACCAACAACAGATATTACAGTACAGTCCTGTTTTAGGTACTTTAAGTATCAAGGATGGGGTCAATTTCAATTACATCTTCAAATATCCATGTTCAATTACAACTTAATTGAGATTACGGTGACCAACATTTTTTCCAATTACAATTATTATTTTTTTCCCCTAAATTGACACAATTAATGAGCTTTTTATTCAAAAAGCAACACCCATAGAACGTAATATTCCTTGTGTGTTAGCTTTCTGTTAGCATCTCTTATGATAACGGGTCAGTTTTGACCCATGACTTAAAATAGCTGTAAAATACACTAAAAAGTATTATCTATCATCTAATTTGTTTCTCATCTCTATGCTACCCTGTTGTACTTCCTAATAAATGAAAATATTAGTAATCATTTTTCTGGTGTGGGGGCGTCTGAGCCTTTTTTCTGTCAGTATACCCCTAGATTTCAATATTTTCTTTAATGATCTTCAAGAGAACTGACAGGTATTTGGAAAATTTTATATGAAATGTATTTCAATAATTATTTACATTTGTGTAAGCAATAGAACAGTAACATGGTTCCCCAGTTTTGCGTTTAATTAAAATGTTAACGACAGTTTTTATAGAATTTCATCCCAATTACAACTACAAAGTCAATTATCTGAACTCAATTGCAATTCATTTACATCATAATCATAATTAATTATCAATTACGTGATTGCAATTAGAATTGAACCCAACCCTGCTAAACACACGGACGACAAATCCTCAGAAAAAAAGGCGTAACTTCTTTAAACTTTTACGTCTCTAAGCCGCTGAGAATATTTTCACTTTTTATACATAAACAACCCAGAATTATCACTTATTGTAACATTTCTACAGGTTTCTGAGCGGTTTTTTTTTTATACATGAAGTATCAGCTCTGACACAAACACACACAGTGTTTTCCTCATAAATCAGAGCTTATTGTTGCTGCTGCTACTGGTCCCAGTCGAACCAGTGCCTCCAGTGCTTTCCTATCTCAGAGGAAAACATAGTGTTCCACATCTCTAAGTAACGCATTAACCCTCTGAGCATTAACCCTCCTCAGAGCGCTCCAACACTTCTATGTGATCATGATAAACCCTTCACTGCACTGATGGTTCACACTAAAACATGTAAGATAGTATATACAGTAGATCTCTGGCACACACATTTATCACTAATGTTGGTATAAAAGAGGATTCTGTTCACCACAGGTCCTATGGGTTACATTTTTTACATTTCAGTGTCCATCTTTTGACAATAATAATAATCATGTTTGCTCAAAGTACTCATTAATGTACAAGTTTAGATTCTCTTTATAGAGTCTGAGATGTTGAAGCACGTCACACGCTCTTATTTTGGACTGAAAGTGAAACAACAATAAGAGTTTAAAATAACAGGAGCGAAAACCACAAGATTTTCCTTAAATTCCTTTCAACTTTTACATAAACAATCACAGATCAGACGTTTTTTTCTTTCTACTGACAAGGGCTTTGATGATTAGAAATGTAAGATTTACCATTAGACGACAGAAATAAGGATTTTAGGTGTTTTTTTAACAGTGCATATTGACTTTTTGTTTATCTGTTTCATTCAAGACATTAAAACAAATGTATTTCTCCTCCATGTGGAAAAAAAGAAGAAAATATGAATGAAAAGGAGAAGAAAGAAGTAAAACAATATACAATATGATATAATTCAAATCACATCAGAAAGGGATGATTCTGATCCTAAATCAAAAATATATAAACACAACACCAATGATTTATCTCGAACCCAAATTAAACAAACAAACGAAAACTTTAAAATGTGAGTCTCATTAGGTGAAGTTTTCGTTTTAACTGCAAATTCAGATTTTGTTTTGGTCATCGTCGACTAAAATGTAGTTTTAGTCCAAATGTTGTCATGGGGACGATTTCAGTTATATTCTAATTTTTAGGCCGGTCTACGGGACTCAAAATGCCCTCACTTTGTCGTTGTCGTTGTCGTTGTCGTTGTCGTCGTTGTCGTTGTCGTTGTCGTTGTTTGAGCCTGATTTTTGATTTGGGGCCCCAAAAGAAAAAAAAACTAAACAAAGTAGATTTCTCATTTATTTGCAAGTCAAATATTACGACGGTTGGTGATACTGAATCATTGACACATACCAATATATAAATGGGGCCCATTACCCCGTATGTGTCACGGGGGTGCCAGGGGGACCCCGGGGGCCCCATTTTTCAAATGACCACTCCTCCGTTAGTTCTTATTAAATCAGAATGCAGTTTGATATGAATACTCTATGAATGAATATGATGAGATGCTCGGAGCCCTGTTTTTGAAACGGGGCCCAGGGCCCCACCCCCATTTCCAGTCATTTCCAAATGTATGGGAACATAGTCATGTGATATGTCGTTTCAAAGGTAATTCAACATAGATTATGATTATCCCTCGCACAATTTGAGTAGGGGCCCGAGGGCCCACTTACCATTTATTAAAGTTGTTTTCTCATTTAATTGTGAGTCAAATATTGTGATAGTTGGTGGAAGCGAATAAATGACACATACCAATATATATATGGGACCCATTACTCCGTATGTGCCATGGGGGCTCCCGGGGGCCCCATTTCTCAAATGACTACTCCTCTGTTAATGCTCATTGAATCAGGCAGTAATTTGACATGGATTTTCTATGAGTGGATGTCAACAGTCTCTCTGAGACCTTTTTTTACTTGGTAGAACTGAGTCATTTGACTGAATTCTCAGGAACGCGGAACGGAGATGTTCCGCGAGCCCGGCCGTAGTTCATCTGAACTTGTTGGTCAATTAAATTACATTAAAAAATTTAAAAAGATACATTATGTATATACATTATACAAAATACAGATTTTTTAAAGATTGAATTACCATTTATTAACCTGCTATACATGGGATGATATTAATGTTTGTAAATACACACAGACAGATACAGATTTGATGTGATCAATGCATATAAGATCATATAATCACATGAGATCTGATTGGATTTGGTCCCATGTGACCAAATAAAAGTTTCGTAATTATTAGTCGATGAAAATATGAATTATTTGAATATGTTTTTTGTTACTATGTTGTTGTTTTTTTATTTGTTATAGTCTTGTTATTGTCACTTAAAAAAAATGTAGCTGATGAAATGAGCAGTGATTAGATGCTGGTGTAAATGGAAGATGAAACCCTAAAGCTCTGTCCATCAACTTCCTGCTCTGGGTGTGGTCTCTGCCTCTTCATCCTCCTCTTCCTCTAACAGAGTGTTGACTCAAGGAGCAGCAGAAAGATGATGATGATGATGATGATGATGATGATGATGATGATGATGACGATGATGATGATGATGATGATGATGATGATGATGACACCTTCAACCGAAAACCAATAGACAACAGAGTAAAAATGAACACTCCAAAACCAACACTTGCAAAAAAAAAAAAAAACCCTGAATGCTAACAACAAACGCGTAATAGATAATTAATTACAATTATGGCATAATTATAATTGCAATTTTAAAAATATTTTGCCGTCGTAATTGTAATTAAATTGTAATTTAGTTAATTCATTAACCAATGCTACACTCAGAAACCAGTAACACCAGCTCAAACTAAGCAGCATTTGCAAACATACAGTAAGTCAAATATGCAAAGCACTAAAGTCAACAGCTTAGAGCGACTGAACAACAGTTATTTTAGTACAGTTTGTTTTATCCAATCACAACTACTGCACTAAAGCTGAGGGAAATCAGAAAAGCCTCCAGCACTCACCACTCACAGGCCTCATCAATAAGTCAGGAGGAGCCCCACCCTCATATACAGTAGATATGTGGAAGAACAGAAGACAGGCAGTATGAGGTGCTTTAGTACACAAATGACACTTTTCATTATTTTTATCACTGAAAAATGTCAAATATCATTAAAAAAATAAAATAAAATACATGTAACATCATATTAATCAAATGTAAAGCTGTAATAATTAGAGTCGTGTGGTTGAGGCATGAGAAAATAACATTCCTTAGCAAATAGTCTGGTGTTTCATTAGAATCGTGAATTTGAAGGGATTGAGATATACATCTGAATTGAAGCAATTGAATTGTAACGTAGTTGAAAGAATATGTTGCTGTTGTAATCGTAATTGAATTGTAACTGAGTACAGGCAATTGACTTTGTAATTGTAACTGGAAATGAAAATTCTATAAAAACTGTCAATCATAATTTTAACGCAAAGCTGGGGAACGATGTTACAGTTCTGTGAACAGTACACATCTGTAGTTAATAATTATTCAAATATGTTTCATATCAAGCTTTCCCACATTTTACCATTTAAAATAAACTGTAATCAATGTCAATTACATTTTAATTAAACGCAAAACCAGGGAACAGTGTTACAGTTCTATGGATTATACATATGTAATTAACATGAAATAAAATAGGTTTCATATCAAGTTTTCCTGTACATTTTGAAAAACCTTTTATTTTATACAGATGCCTTTGTGGAAAATAAATGAAGTTCCAATTGTGTAAGATTCAAGATTTGTCATTTTGGCGAAATATAGAAATTATTTCTCAATTTCCGTGTTTCATGGTGTGTTGTGTAGTTTTGAAATAGTTTTAGTTTAGTTTTAATTACTATTCACTTGTTCTAGTAAGTTTAAACAACAACAACAACAGCAACAAAAATGTATTCCATACCATTTTGTACTGGTAAATGTGTTAATTGTAATTATTGATTAGATTATATTAGATAAACTATATTCATTACTTGGGGAAGCTCCTGCAGGGAAATTTAATTTCTAGCAGTATTACAGGAAAAAAAAAAAAAGAAAAGCAGGAAACAGAGTTGAAATAATATATGAATACAGAATAGAGAGAATATACAAAAAATTATATATATACAGTATATATATATATATTTATACAAAAAGAAAGACATAAACAAGGTATCGTGATATATCATGATACCTTGCTTATCGCGATATATATTGTATCGTGAATCGTCTCGTCACATAAGTGGCAATGCACACCACTATATTATATGATATACTGTAAAATTGCTTTTATCCTTTAAGATGTTCACATAAACGTGGAGAAAATTATCTGCTTTGTATTCATTCACGTGTTTTTGGACATTGGGCGTATTTACCTTTTTCTTTTTTTGTATTTTTCTGTCTTATAATGTATTGCACTGTTTTTCATTATTCTGTTTTTATTGTAACGTGTTCTTGGGTGGCCTGAAATGTGCTTTTAAATTAAATTAATTATTATTATCATTACTATTATTATTGAAGTAAACGTAGTTAACAAAATACAGAAATTATTTGTCAATTTTCGTGTTTTATTGGGTGTTGTGTAGTTTTGGAATTGTTTTGACGGGAAATGACCAGTACCTGGCAACAAAAGCGCTGACAAATGCTCTTTCAGAGCTCACAAATGATTAAAAATGATTGAAATGTCTACATTAGTGTGATTACAGTTGAGCTTTTGCAGGTAGAAACCGTGTTGTAGGTGTATTTCGGTGTTACCAAAGATGGCAGTATACCATACTATTTCCTGGTGTGCGGAGTGGTCGCCGACCGGCCCACCGCCGTACGTTGTGACGCTGCCGTAACGTGGGGTTTCCCAGCGCTGAGTGCAGGGTTACCGCGCCCATCTGTGCTGTTTGATGGCCGCAGGAAGAAGCCGCTGAGTCCCGCTGCTGAAGGCTGAAAAAACAGGGACGACGACGGAAAGGGCTCGACTTTTTCTCGGGGCTTTTTTTGTTTGAGGAGGAGTTTGCACCGACACGGAGGAGTGCTGAAGCGGGACTGTGAATCTTTTATTGGGTCCGAGTGAACGCCGTGTCGTCTTGTCTGTGTGCCGGTGTGTGTGTGTCCTGTCCCCCCCCATCGGCGGGTCAGAAACTGGGTTCGGGGAGTGCCGCTCATCGCTGGCTGAACGAGCTAAACCTGGGCCGAGACACAGCTGAGACTTTGCTCCTTCCAGTCAATGTGATATAAACTGCGGATACACTCAAGTGATAGCGGGTAAGCATTTTTAATTCCTATTTTATATTGAGAGATTCAGGAAATGCGTGAAGAACCGAATGGGTTAAACCGGGCTGAGTGGCCCCACCGGTGCACTTAATGCTATCATTAGCCCCCATGTTTGGTGGTTATTGCAACCAATATATATTTTTTATCTGAAGATACTTGACGCCTCGTTATGTATTTGGGTGAAATCAGTCACATTAGTGTTCATATATAACGGCCCTGTCGGCGAGCTAAGGGTTAATGTTCACTGCTAATGCTAATTAGCATGTTAGCCACCAGTACCCCCTCCTCCAAAGTACGAATATAACCAACTATAAACACAATTCAGTCCTGCATTAATTAGGTTAATAATAAGCAGAACATTAAAACTGCGATGGAGCGTTTAACTTAATTTCATACAAAAGATTTTTTTGGGCGTTTAAACGGAAAACATTCCACACACATTCAGCCTTTGGTCGATTAACCCCTGTCAGCGCCAACACTATCTGCAACTTCTGGACTCGATTTAAACGTGGACGCACATGATTTTTTTAAAGACAGATTTTTCCAGAAGAAGTGCAGTTAGCTTGGATTAAAGGTATAGTGTTAAAAAGATGGCCACTCCAACCTCCACCCCCACTGCTCGGTATCTAGTCCGTGTAAGTTAGCCAGCAGGGGCCACAGCCTACTGGCAAAAAAAAAAAAAAAAAAAAAAAATGGCTCCCAGCAAATCACTGGTGCAGTGTTGTTATTACAGGAGGAAACGTTACATTTTGGTCATTTATTCAAAATACATGCGGTTGATTGCATGGGCTAATAATTTACATTGGTGCAGTTTGCATTTGCTTTGCAAATAAGCAGCAACAGCTTGTGTTGTTGTAAAGAAACACTGGTATTAGTGTTTGCCTGGGTGTGGGTTCTTGTTATATCAAAGTTTGGCAAATACTTTACATGCAAGAGCCTTTATTTGAAGTGTAAAGGTTATCTGGATTAATTGGTGGATGTTTTACCAGTCTGAAATGTTCTGTTTTTTTATTTTTGTTTACTGTGACATTTACCGATAGAGCTGAAACTAGAGAACTAATCGATCACAGTGGTTTGCACATCTGTAATGTAGTTTGAATAAATGACAAGAATAGAACGATGAGAATCGCCAACTCTAGGATCATTGTTGCTAAACCGTCGACCTGTATTTAAACTAACACCGTTTACCGGTGTAAAGACGGGGATTGTTGTAATTGGATAGAGACGATCTGTTTATGTGGATCGTGGCGGGTGTTCCGGGGCAGGTTGTCGCCCCACCGGGCCGCTGTACCGCACCGCTCCCCGGTGAGCCGGATCTCGGTTTGCCTACATTAAACCATGCAAACACGGTGATCTCCTGGGTTGAATGAGGAATGGTTCGATATGTCGTATTTAGAGGCGTTCAGCAGCGGGTAGGGCGTCCTGTCGCAGGAAAATGTCGCTGCTTCACCGAGTGCTAACCGGTAGGGCCCTCACGCTGCATCTGAACCGCTGTCGGCTGTATGTTATCGATTTCTAGTTATTTAAAGGAAGTGTCGGCAGTCCCCCCTCCTCCCAAACAGAGCTGGACGCATGTATTTGCTCACAGAGCTGGATTCATTTTGCCGTATGCGCCCCCTCCCTCCGCCTCCTCAGATGAATGGGTTCCTGTATTCAGGGCCCAAGCAGCTGCAATGAACAAGATGGCGTTCAAAGCCTTTTTTTTTTTTTTTCCATCACCGCCTTTTCTCAGACAGAGGCAGGCAGCTGCCCAGCATCGGATGGATTCAGCTTTGGCAAAGGATAAATCTCTGTTTGTTTTTTTGTTTTTTTTTCATCATACCCTAGAAAATGCTCGGAATGCGTTTATGTTAGGAATCTGGTCAATGCATCAAAGAATTCCTGGTCAGATCAATTCAATGTGTGTTACCTCACAGGACAACATGGTGGGGAGGTGTAGTACATCTGTTTTTGTATGACATCACAGTTTATTTCAGTGGTAATGTATTCTATGAGAGTAATTAGTATTTCAAATAACCTTTACATAAAGCAGTGGTTCCCAAGCTGGGATATGTGTAGGCCTAGGGGTACTTGAACACCTCTCAGGAGGTACACATTTGTCAGTTTATCTTTTAACATTATAGATTTTTTAAAAAAAATTTTTACATGCACATGCTTTTTTTCTCTCTCATCTCATCAATAACAATTTGTGGCACAAGTAGTTAAAATAAAACAAAAAGTGAAGTTCAAATTCTAAAACAAGCAAAACATCAGAAATAAATGAATAAAAATACCTAAATTCTAGGTTCATGTTGGACGAGACAGGAAAGAGTTTAGAAGAGCCTGCAGACACAAATAAGGGGTACTTGCGTTTAGGGGTGTCCCGGTCCAATGTCAGCCTGAAAACGAATATCGGATTCAAATTTCCACATTTCCGATTTTTTTTCCCAATTCACTTTTTAGTTTTTCTATTCAATTGTAGAGTACTGTTGATATTATGTTGAAAGTTAAAATAATGTAACCAATTGGTTAATAATAATTGGGTCAGTTTTTCTCATACCTGCTGTTGTTGACTATTGGTCTCTGTTTGAGTAACATCACTTGATCAAACCTTTTCTAACATTCTACTCTATAAAATAAGTAATAATAATTTTTTTATCAAAGAAAAGAGAGAGACAAAAAGTATGTATGATTCATGCTGATATCGGATCAATATCGGCCGATATGCAAGGCTGCAATATCGGTATCATATCAGAAATGAAAAAGTTGTATCGGGACATCCCTACTTGCGTTAAAAAAATGAAGGCTTAGGGGTACATGGGGCAATAAAGTTTGGGAAACACTGATCTAAGACATAAAGCTAGGGCTGGGCGATATAGACAAAAATTCATATCTCGATATTTTTTCCTTAAAATATCGATATACAATACAAATCTTGATGTTTTTATGTCAAGAGTCTTACCATAAAGACAATTCTTGGTCAAATTTGCTCACACATTTATTAACAAACAGTTGCACAATATGTTTCACTTTTGGCTTTTTCTCCAAGAGGGGACAGCACGTGTGAGTGAGTTCTGTAGTGTGGCTTGTTTAGGGGAAGGTCTGGGTTTGGACGCACTAAGAAATCCATCAAACTGTGCTTTTTACGGTGTTCTGAGAAGTAGCAAAAGCAGCGACTGCTAAAATGAGTATTTTAATCCAAAATAAGATATAAAATAAAAATATTTCGATATAGGTGATATTGTAATTTTCTATATCACCACAATGGTAAAACTAAATATATCTTGAATATCGAAATATTGCCCAGGCCTACATAAAGCATGATGTAATTTCTATTATTCCCCGGTGAGTACATTATTTATATTAAATGTTAATATTTTTTTCATCGTTCCCCAAAAAATGCTCGGAACGCGTTGGTATTAGGGCCATGGACACCTGACAACACGGTGGGGAGGTGTTGTACATCTGTGTTTTTTGTATGACATCACAGTTTATTTCAGTGGTAATGTATTGTATATGAGTAATTATTATTTACAAATTAATTGTCAAATAAAATAACCTTTATCTAAGGCATAAAGCATGAAATAATGTCTATCACTGCCCGGGTGAGTTAATCATTTTTTTTATTAAGTTTTACAATTAGAACCTAACCCTACATATGCATACTCCCAGATTTCATGTTGTATTTAAATGCACTGTTTATTAGGGGTGTGCATTGCCTCAAGATGTGTACAGTTTTCTATTAAAATTACAATATAGCCTATATCAGTATGTTCTTATTTTATATCTTGTTTTATATTAAAATACTGATTTTGCTAAGTGCGTCCTAACCCAGAACTTCCCCTAAACAAGCCAATCTACAGAACACACTCACACGTGCTGTCTGTTAGATGATAAAAAGCTCAAAGTGGCACATATTGTGTAGCCGTTTGTTAATAAATGGGCCTGTGTAGCATTTTGCATCAGCAAATTTAACCCAGAATTTTCTTTCTAGTAAGACTTTGAGTTAAAAATTTCAATATTGTTATCGTATATCGCCATTTTGAGAACAAATATTGAGATATGAGTTTTGGTCCGTATCGTCCAGCTCTAGCATTGCCATGATTCGCATGTCACTATACGATATATCCCGATGCTTAACAATATGATATACATTGTGATATATTGCAATATCAATAATTACAAATTTCACCTTTACAAGTACAAGCAAGTATGAAATACAATTTGTAAAAAAAATAAATAAAACTTGCAAAAACAAGTAAATGGTAACTTACTGTAATTCAAGTACCAATATCAAAAACAAGTGGTATGTTTATCAAACTGTCAAATTATTTTCCAAAAAGTTTAAGTTTTGTTTCTACAACAAATTTTGGTTCTAGTAAATTCTTAAATAAGTAACCACTAGGGATGTAACGATTCACTCAACTCCCGATACGATTCGATTCACGATACTGGGTTCACGATACGATTCTCTCACGATTTATTTTACGAAATGGGACTGTAGACAATTTTTTTTTGGGGAAAAAAACTAGAAAATACTGTACTATTTTCCTTTTATTTTTCATTGTCAAAAGAATTCCTTGATAAACAATTCAAAACAATGCAATTTAACTAAAAATAAATCTTGAATGAAATAAATAGTTATAATACAAATGAAAATGAAGCCTATTAATTTAAATTCTGGTTCTATAATAAACAATGCAAAACTGCATAATAGTTGTTTTTCTTTTTAAAAGTGCAACTGAAAATGTATTTTGTGCCTTAACAATTGGACTTTAAAAAAAAAACCGTGATTACACTGATTTACGTCATATTTGTTTGGACCAGCAGAGGGCACTGGTAATACAGTGGTCGGTTGGCATGCAGATATCTTGCAGTGAAGGAGAGAAGCTATGCTAGCAGACAGAGCTAATAGAAAAACGTGACTTTTACAGATATTAAAGTAATATTACAGATATTCTTTTGGTGCTTAAGGGGTAATGAATCATTTATTAACATATTTAAGAGTAGAAGGCGGCCAGAAAGAAAGTGTTAGCAGACTCCGCCCGCCGCCTACACCTGTGGATAGCGCCCTCTGCTGGTTAAAAAAAGTACTGCGATTCAATTTTCAAAAAATTGAAATCAACCGTAATACCTATGAATCGATTTTTAACTGCCTTACGATTAATCGTTACATCCCTAGTAACCACATACATCTATAAAAGTGTCTAGTATGTTTTATGAAAATAAAGTGCAAGATAACTTCCATCTAAAATACATTGAGGAGTGAGGTAGCTTAACAAGGTCTGATGTGGTTCACTGACACCGGGTGTATACGTGCTATTTATTTGTCAGCGCAATTACATTTTCTTCTTTAAAAACATGATTAAAAAAATAGATTTTGGATTTTTTTTTTTGGATCGATACAATAATCGCACTGTAAAATATTGCGATATATTGTTGAATCGATTGTTTTCTTACACCCTGATCTTGAAGGTCCACATACAGGTACATGTATCATTCTGTTTAAACTTATCACATGTGAAATTCTGTTTATTGACGTGTTTTTATTTCCATTGTTAGGATGATTTGTGGCTGCTGAGTTCACTGCAAAATACCAGAAGAAACATGTTGACAGGTCCTTGAAACTACTTAGTATTTCAGAAGCTGGTTAGCCAATATTCAACTGTGCAACAGCAATGTTAAAGAAGGTGTTCAGCAACACTGCTGGTGTTTGTTAGCTTTGGCTGTGACATGATGACCAGCAGCCATTTCTAAAAAACATTTTAGTTGATGCCTGTTTGACTGTCAGTAGTCAGTGGTGCGTGTCTGAGACTGAGTCTGTGCACATTTGAGCTCATCATTATGAGTGTCACCACCAGATAATGACCATGTGTTTGACATCTGAATCATTAGTCTTTGACACCAGGTCTTTGTTTTAAAACTGGGATTGTTATCCTGTTGATGGCCATTTGCCCCGTTTAATCTGTAAATGTATGATGTGAATGGGATTATATTCTTACTCCACGGATTTCACTCTTGAGGATTATGTGGCTTTACGCAGTGATAGTGCTGATTTATTTTTCTCTCTGACATGATTATACGTAAAGTTCCTAGTGCTGAAAGTGCATCTGAACAAGCAATCTTAACTCAGTCCCCAGCCTGGCCTACAATACAGCATTATTTATATTATGGTAAATAACAAAAGTATGTTTAATTTTATCACTACATTGTATCAAGTTCATACATAGTTTGTTGCATTTACTGACACTGACACAATCAAACCTTGTTCAGGATGTAGTACCAGTATCATAGCTAAATGTGCAAAAGTTGCCAAAAGCCTCATTTACCATTTAATCTCAGTTTAATTTAAAATAATACACATGTAATAACATTTATTTATATAGCACTTTTCAAAAGACATGTTACAAAGTGCTATAAGGCAGCTATACATTAGAAAATAAAAGATATAAAGTTTTGGTCAGAGATTAAAACAGGTTAGAAGTTACTAAAAAGCAAGAAAGGCTCTCTGATAAAAGTATGTATTAAGTGTTAATTTATTTTTATAAGTTCAGATTTTTTTTACCTATAATTTTTCTATATTTTTATTATTCTTTACACAAGATTTGAAAATAAGCAAACAGACTTGAAGCTACTCTGAAGCCAAAATGCATCGGTATGGAAATGTGTGCATTAACACAAATGTTGGTATCATTAGTTTTCAAAAAAATTTTAATGAAATTATTTGGCACTGCATGATTTAGAAAAAAGAAGTACTTTTCTTGTCTCACAAAAATAGGGATACACCTTTTTTTCCTGCTTTATTTCAATTCATGTTCTAGAGAAATTAAAACTATACCTCTTGACATTTGTCATAATACTTAATCACCATTTTCCAACTTTTTTAAAGATATCAAAAAGGTTGTGGATGTATTGTGATCCATAAATTAAAAGCACAATTAAGTGGTAGTTAAATCTGTTATTGTAGGATGTACTCTTTTTCACCAACACCAACCAGCAGACCCCTGGATGACCCTGAAAAGGATGGATGGATATTTCTCACCAAGAACTAGTTTTTGCTGCAGGGTCCCATGCTTCCTTTAGGTCCTGCTATTGTCTGACAAAGTGAGCAGCACTGGACCATGTCCCCATGGCAGACCCTGTGGGTGGTGGGTTCACAAGTCTTCCAACACATGGCCCTCTAATGTTGCCCTATCAGGCTGGGACGAGTTGGTATACCAGGACTCTACACAAACTTTTCCAGTGGTGGCACTGGTGTGACCAGCTCTCTCAACAGGGGTTGGGGCGGTAAGGGGTTTACAGCATAGCCATTCATGCTGATGAATAGTTGACTTAACTAGCGTACCATAGTTTTTAGGGATGTAGCGATTAATCGTAAGGCAGTTAAAAATTGATTCATAGGTATCACGGTTGAGATCGATTTTCTGAAAATTGAATCGCAGTACTTTTTTTAACCAGCAGAGGGCTATCCACAAGTGTAGGCGGCGGGCGGAGTCTGCTAATACTTTCTTTCTGGCCGCCTTCTACTCTTAAATATGTTAATAAATGATTCATTACCCCTTTAGCACCGAAAGAATATCTGTAATATTACGTGAACACCTGTAAAGTCACGTTTTTCTATTAGCTCTGTCTGCTAGCATAGCTTCTCTTCTTCACTGCAAGATATCTGCATGCCAACCGACCACTGTATTACCAGCACCCTCTGCTGGTCCAAACAAATACGACGTAAATCATTGCAATCACGGTTTTTTTTTTTTAAAGTCCAATTGTTAAGGCACAAAATACATTTTCAGTTGCACTTTTAAAAGAAAAACAACTATTATGCAGTTTTGCATTGTTTATTATAGAACCAGAATTTAAATTAATAGGCTTCATTTTCATTTGTATTATAACTATTTATTTCATTCAAGATTTATTTTTAGTTAAATTGCATTGTTTTGAATTGTTTATCAAGGAATTCTTTTGACAATGAAAAATAAAAGGAAAATAGTACAGTATTTTCTAGTTTTTTTCCCCAAAAAAAAAATTTGTCTACAGTCCCATTTTGTAAAATAAATCGTGAGAGAATCGTATCGTGAATCGAATCGTATCGGGAGTTGAGTGAATCGTTACATCCCTAATAGTTTTGTATGAACTAAAGACTGACAGTGACTCGAGATATATTTGCAAAATATTTTAGTGTTGATATTAAATTTTTAACAGGCCATTTCTTTTAGGCAGTGGCTATCCGTACGGTTGCCGTATAAATATACCGACATTCTATTCGTATGCAGCGCCCCTCATTGGGCAGTTTAGGTCACGTGACTAAGACTAAATCTAACTGTAAACCTAACCTAAATTGTTGCGATATAGGGTTATAACCTAACCCTAAGACTCTACGTACGTGTACTTGAGTAAACTTACCAATAGCACCGGGGGTTGTCCATACGGTAACCGTACAAATAGACACTTTCTTTGTTTTAGATAATTTTACAAGAAGATGTAACAATTTTTTTCTGAATAACAGCAAAGCATAACAACAGGTATCATACATTCTGTTTTTTTTATTTTGCAGAAATACTGTACTTAAATTAACTTAACAGTAGCATCTGCATTGCTTCACCCCATGGAATTCATTTCAGAGGGGTCAGCTCTTATAGTGGGGTCTCCTGGCCCTCTTCCCCTGGGCTGGGAGAACCACAGCTGAACATCTGGCCTGGCATCATAGTCCATCAGTTCTGGACCTCAATGCTGATTCTGATGAGGTCTTTCACTGTACCAGTGTAAGACTGACCCTTGCTGCACGTGTACGCTCTATCACTCCCCTCGGTGCGTTTCTCTTTATCCCAGGTCCGATAAGCGCGCTCCAGTACTCCGCTCAGCACGCTCTACCCCGTCCCACGTCCGCTAGGCGTGCCCCCCATGTGCTCTGTTGCTATGCGTGCCTGGACTCCCTATTTCCTCCCGCACACACCTAAAAAATACTTGCATATGCAACCGATTTGATTGTAGTCGCGAGCCCTGTATACGTTACATGGGCTACCTGGACACAAGCATCGGCCCTTGGTCTGGTTTCTGTAATCCAAGAAGAATATATGGAAAAGCACTGAAACCTGCGTTGTCTAGAAAAGAATAGTTCACTTAAACTTACCTAAAGAAGGCAATATTACACAATCTCTTGCGTATGGATGTGCAATACATCCTGATGAAATTGTTTAAGATGTTTTGCAAGAAGATGAGTGTGAGCTGAAATATAGAATATACAGAAAAACTGTTGCTCAAACTTGAAATGGCAGTAAAAACAAGGAAAATCCCTCAAAAAATGAAACCACTGATGGCTTAAAATATACGGAATTGACACAATTACAACTAGATATATATTCAATATTGTTTTATTAGACCCCAAAAATCCCTTATTGGTCGGACTCTCAAAATGACTACATGTTTTGTTGATGTTATGTCTGACACCACTCTGAGCCCCTTAGGTTGATCTCAACTAGTTACCTCGAGCTGTAACTTTAGCTGCATAAACCCTAGCATATACTCACATGTTAACTGATGATTTACTGTGTAATTTATGGTGTAATGTAGTAATTTTAGTGTAATATAAAATGTAGCTCTACTTACCTCAAATCTTGTATCTTTTTGTGATTTGCTAATTCCATTGCTTCAAATTGCAATTTTGATATCAAAATGATTACTGTAATTTGATCAGTTTATTTAAAAAAAAAAAAAAATGATAGTGATTCTCAGTTGAACTCTGTAGAAAGTTAGGACTTGAGGTAGAATAGGGTTAAAAATAAATAGGTTTATTGTAACCCTTGTGGGGTGGGCGATATGGAAAGTATTTCATGTCACAATTTATTATTAAAAAACCACATTCAAGATGCTATCACAGTTTTTTCATTAAAGGTTCAAACATACTTAGGTGGACACCCGCAAAACGGAGTACGCCAGGTCAATTAAATGTAAAGTCCAGATTTCATGACCGTGTGAACTTCTCCGCGTAGTTGGTGTCCCTCAGAACACTGCCCGGCATTGTATCGACCTGCATTAAATGTAACATCGACCAGTATTTCACCCTCCTGGTTAAACAGAGCAGGAGAGGAGAGGCTGGCAGACAAGCTACGACTGTAGCGACACCTTTAAAACACGTCCCAGGAGTACAAGGACTACAGAGAAGCTCTAAGATTCGTGGGACATGTAGGATTTTCCATTTTCATTTTCTTCCAAGTTTTGATATTGAAATGTGTTGAAAAAGCGCCAAGGAAACCCTATTCCTGCAAATACACAAAACAGAACGTGGCGTACCTGGTCATATGACGTTAGGGTACCTGGTTGCATACCCATTTCTCTCAGAGAAAACAGGACGCGGTATGTGAAGACAGAAGAGGAGAATGAGACATTTCTAAGCATTATACTTAAAAAATTATTACTGCTATATTAGACTTGAAATAACAAAGGAATAGAGTGTTATAAGGAGGTTTGGAGAGTCCGTCTTTCTGCAGTGAAGCCTCGCGGACCGAGAATTCACGGGAGTTACAAGGCTCCTGCATAAACGGCGTTCTATGGAAACACATTCAAAGCGCAATTACACTTTGTCAAAATTTTGAAATATCACTTTTATTTCGTGAGAATCTGTTATGGAAACCCAGCTATAGACGCAGGCGGTAGAGATAGCGGATCACGGAGCAGTTACGCATCCAGTGGAAATTCGGTGTAAGCCATTGTGCGTGACACCACAATGGAGACTTTTCCTGGTGGTACGTCCATCATTGTACCTTCATTACCTACAAGATGTGAACGCATTTCGACTGTTGTTCATGCTTTAATAATTGTGAGGTGAAATATCTCAATATTGCCGAATCGATTTTTTTTTCTTCCTCCACACTTAGTATACTCTGTCATATTGCAGTTTCTGCTTGATTTTGTTTGAATAAATTTAAATCGTAATAATCACCATAAATGTAAAATGATTGCCATGTACGTTTTAGGAAGAGATTTCAGTTTGTTTTCTTTTATCAAGGTGCGAATTAGACCTTCTGTTATTGTCTTAGATTTTCCCCAGGATCAACCTTAAAAAATGAGAAACTACATCAAACTTTGCTCACTCTGCTAACGTGTGTGTAGTTTGACTGTAGCTGCTGTTATGTATGCATAACTTCAGTCACCACAGACCTAGAGGTGTTTGCCAATGTTTACAATAGTCAAAGCCAGAGTGGCAGAAGGGCCGCTTAGTGACCCACAGCACGCCTGTCATCACATATTGTTAAAGCCCAGCAAAAGCTCATCTTGCTCTGCTTTCAGCACACCGCTTTAAAGACTGAGAGTTAACGAGAGCAGCTGGTCACACTCTGCTGCCACAAGGAAAATAAATGTGATCAAACCCAAAAAAACTTAGCTTAGTGTGAAAGACGGACAGTATTCCAACTTATCTTCCTCTTTAAAGCAAGAAAGGCCCCAGTCACTTGAGCATAAAAGTGGGCCTGCTGTCATGTGACACTTCACACACACTTGTTCCTCTCTTGGAAGCATAGTGAGAAAACACAGGAGGAGGGGGGTGGAGGATTTTTATTGCAATCAAAGGAGAGTATTTTGTGTCGTAAATAAAGTCATGCTTTTGGCTTTGGGCTAGCCTGACCTTTCATACTGTTTTTCAGGCTTTAAAACAAAATCTCACTCATTCATTTCCCTTTATAAAAAGACGATTGTACAGCTGTCCCAAGCACAAAATGTACTGTGTATGTGGCAGTACATGACTGTTTCATCCTAAAGTATTTACACATTTTTATTGATCACTAGTAACATTACAGTAAGTATTATCAGATAGATGCTTTTTTTTTGTGCAGATAGTTGCTTTTTTTGTTGTTGCTTGTTTTTACATTCAACTTTTCCACCAAATGCTTTAGTGACACCGAGCTCTGTCACGTTGTCGTGCACAACATCATGGAATGTTTCGCTAATCAATCAATTAAACTCCACAGTCAGTGCCATTGATGTTACATGTCCTATCGTCATAAAATCTGTGCACTTACAAAGGACATTTATTCTGACATTAACTGTGTGTTAGAAAACAAACAAAAACCACAAATTTGGTCTTTGAACTCTTAAAGATAATCCTTTTTTGTTTATTTTCAGTGTTTGTTGTCTGCTGATATTTTTTCCCCTGAGTGCACAACAAGCCAACTGTGTCAGCTGGCAATATGACGGAATCTTCATGAGGCTTTAAAAAAAAAAAACCTAGTCAACTTTGTCTGATTCTTGGTTTGATAATATTCTGAGTCAAAATCAAAGTATTTTTGATTTCTTTCAAAATCAGTTGTCCCGTTAAAACAGCAATAAAAAGGATTTTTTAATTTTTTTTTTATTTTGATATTTTGAGATGCACTATTTTGAAGAAATGTCTTATTTGTGGTTGTTTTTAAGATTAGAAACACACTAGTAGTTGTAGGTCTTATTTGTATCAAGAGTATTGAATAAAAATATTTTAATCAAATATTTTTTCATGCTGAAGTTTCATTATGAATAGTTACTCAAGCTATAGGTCCTTGACAAATAAATACTCACACTGTATAGACACGCTTTTAAAATTTAAATGAGGTATCATGAGGGAGCCGCAGTAATATTGGAACTGTAATGGACACGTGGGCGCCCCCAACTCATTAGTTTTATATGATTCTATTGTTTTATTTAGTTTTAATGTTTTTGTTAAGAATATGAAGTAGAAATTGTGGAAATTGCCATATTGGTCAATTTGTCACACTTTCTGGTCATTCTGTCATCCGTTTTTTGGTGAAAAATAGCATGTACATGCGTGGTATTGTTCCATTGTGGCATTTTTGTGTCACGGTTGGACCTGATTTTAAATAAAAAGTGAGAAAGAAAAAGTAACGCATCAGATCGTTTTTTTCTGCGTCATTGTGATTTTTCTGTTTCAGGACGTACTTTTTTTTATTGATTCCCTCTCTGAAGCATTCAACTTAATTTATGCAATTACAATGCCTTGATGTTAGTATGGTTGGTACACAGTCAGAGTCATAAATGCAATGCTATTAATAATAGGCATAATTCTTTCTTTCGGTATTTCCGTTTTTGGCCTTGGCTATCTTGTTTTCAGTTTTGGCCAGGAATTGTCATTTTGGTGCATCTTAAAAAAAAGTGTACTAGATTTCTCTTTGTTTGCACATCATTTTGTGACTGTGAAATGCTATTAGGCATAATGTTGTTATCTCAGACATTTGCACCTTTTGCTGAGTGCTACAGTATATTGTGATCAGGGCAATGCCAGCTTGTGCATCTTCACTAGTCGCCTCAGGGTTTTGCCCTAGTTTCAGTGAAGCAAAATGGGTTACAGTGCTCGAGGCTCCTCACTTTAAGCTTAGTTTTTCTTCTTTGGACACATTAGAATTTAATGTCAACCTTCTGTTTAAAACATATTGAACTTTTCTAAACTTTTTGGCCACCACTTGATAGGCAACAGAATTGTCCAGTATATTTAAGTGCTTTTACAGACAAAACAATTGCACTTCAGTGTCTGAAACAGCATTTTCAATAATATTATAGTTGCCTAAACACAACTAAAGGATGAGTACAGCATAACTTGCTTATTTAAATCAAATTCCTTCAGGGATCTGTAGCTTTATCTGGCAATAGACGCATTCTGGCAATAGAATCACAATGTCCAAAACGGATGTTAGTGAGATGGGGCATTTTTGGGCTTTAAAAAGAAACAAATTTTCCTGTTCTTTTGTTGGTACCAAATCCAATACTAGTCAGTCAGGGAGATGCCCATTGCCCACTACTACTAAGATTGTCTTGAAAATGACAGTGAGATTGAATGAAGCTTTTAAAAGATGTCCAGGAGCTATCCTCCTCTTTCTGCTCTCCCTGCATCATTGGCCCTCTTGTTCCTGCCTCCTTTTCGTGCCCTGGTTGTGTTTCAGCTACATTTGTCATGCATCACTTCCCAACAGCACTTAGGCAGACCCTCACCCACCCACCAGACCAAAAGAAAACACACATACACACACACACCGCGTATGAAACTAGTAAGATTCATACGGTTCACTAAAACAGTGGTTCTCAAACTTTTCAGCCCACAACCCCCAAAATAAAGGTTCTAGAGAGTGGGGACCCCCAAATTAGCTGAAGGTGGTTGAACACAGACATGAACATTAAAGAACAGTCATGTGGAGACAGGGCCATCTATAAGTAGATAAAAAGGAGAGCTTATTTGGGTCCATCCATAAAGTCAGCAAAATGATGGTCAATTGTTCTATGAATCTGTGATAACCACATTTATTTATTCATCTGAATAATATCCACTATTATCCAGGAAGTTGATTATTATTTGGGAGATAGTATCTACCTATAAAAGCAAGGGAGGTCTGTGTGTGGATGTGTGTGTGTGGAGCAAATATCTCCCAGACGTGGTGCGAGTTCGACCTGAAACTTGGTCAACGGGTTCCAGATACCGCAAGTGTGTGTAACTGTTATTTTGGAGTAATTTGGTCATTTCCAAATGTTTATTTTAATTTTATTTCACTTCTGGACGGCCCCGAAATGAAACCTATTCAGCTTTTGACCTCCGGGTGTGAGGGGGCGCTAGCGCACCATCTATATTTATTTCACAGCACAGCTCACTTCCGGTGTGTGCGTGAGCTCCTGTGGACTTCTCTTTTCTCTTTTGAGGATAAATACTTTTTTACTGTTCTGTATTTGGTGATGACATTTCGAAACGTTTATTTTCATGTTAGTTTGACCGTTCGCTATTTAGACCGGACAGACCTCACCCGGAAGTTGTTGACGGCAATGGCTGCTGTGTTGAAAGCTGCACATTTCTCAGCAGCGCTGGTGTTCGAGAGAACCAAGGGAGGAGATTTGTCTCTCTCTCTCTCTCTCTCTCTCTCCCTCTCCCTCTCCCTCTCTCTGTGTGTGTGTGTGTGACCACCATTTAGTCCGGTTACAGTCTGTGTCACGACAACCGTCCATTGGGTGGTAGTTACTGCAATGCTGAGTCAGATCAGTAAACGATGCTACATATAGTGAAGCCCACCTGATGAAAATAGATACGTTTAGTGAAAGTTAGGCAGGCAGAGACACACTAAACAACAACAAAAAATATGAAAATAAGTCAAAATACACAAAACTAAATATTTATACAAAAATTACACAAAAGACAACACAGAAAAATACACCAAATGACAACAAAAACATGAAAATGTCTCAAAATACACTAAACTAAATACATACATTACAATACTGTACATTACAGAAAAAAATATAGAAACGAGTTAAAAAAAAAACAACACATTTATTATGTGCATGTCTCATAGAATTAAACCAGGGAAATTGCAGACTCTATTTTACTTTGCACCTGCAAATATACCACTTTATAATGCTACAGAGTATGTTGTTATTATTATGCCCATAATTGACAACTCTTCTTAAGTTCTCACTATATGAAAACATACTTCCGACGGGCACTGTACTAGTATAGTTAAAGATGTAAATCCTTGTATTAATCAAAAGTTGCAAATTAGAGAGGCCAGAAATGGACAGAAAAGGTGGTAAAAAGGGTTCAAAGTGTCTATTGGTAAGTGGCAGAAAAATGTAGGAGCAATTGCAGTAGTTTAAACTGGCAAATAATTGGCATGTGGGCACAAATCATCAGTGTGGTTAAATTGGCAAAAATAAGCATGAAATGTGTAGAAAAAGCATTGGAATTTGATAGGGATGTAACGATTCACTCAACTCCCGATACGATTCGATTCACGATACTGGGTTCACGATACGATTTTCTCACGATTTATTTTACAAAATGGGAATGTTGACAAATGACTGAAAAATATTCCTTTATTTTTTTGGGGAAAATACTATACTATTTTCCTTTTATTTTTCATTGTCAAAATAATCCCTTGATAAACTATTCAAAATGATGCAATTTAACTAAAAATAAATCTTGAATGAAATAAATAAAGGAATAATACAAATGAAGAAGCCTATTAATTTAAATTCTGGTTCTATAATAAACAATTCAAAACTGCGTAATAGTTCTTTTTCTTTTTAAAAGTGCAACTGAAAATGTATTTTGTGCCTTAACAATTGGACTTTTAAAAAAAAAAAACAAAAAAAAAACCCAGTCATTTTACTGTATTTACGTCAGATATTTGTTTAGACCAGCAGAGGGCGCTGGTAACCCAGTGGTCGGTTGGCATGCAGTTATTCCACCAGTGAAGAAGAGAAGCTATGCTAGCAGACAGAGTTAATAGAAAAACCTGACTTTTACAGATATTCACGTAATATTACAGATATTCTTTCGGTGCTAAAGGAGTAAAGAATCATTTATGAGCATGTTTAACAGTAAATGGCGGCCAGAAAGAAAATAGTAGCAGATTCCGCCCGTCACGTCCGCTTCTGGAAGGATTAATATATAGCGCCCTCTGCTGGTTAAAAAAAGTACTGCGATTCAATTTTCAGAGCATCGATGTGAACCGTGGTACCTATGAATCGATTTTTAACTGCCTTACAATTAATCGTTACATCCCTAGAATTTGATGGAAACGTGAGAGAAATAGGAGTAAGGTAGCAAAACGCATTTATTAAAATAAATAAAAATTAAAGGCATCTGGCGACCCCCTCCCAGTATCTCACGACCCCAAGGTTGAGAACCCCTGCACTAAAAGATGATCAGAAATCTAATGTTCATCAGGAATATTAAGGTTTTTCTCATTTACATTTAAAATTTTGCCCTTTGCCATTTTCATAAAGTTAAACTTTTAGACAGAAAAAAAAATCTAACATAGTTACTTGTTTCCATATCATACAATCTTGCACCCTACTGTAGGTCAGCACAGCTTGTTGTTCTGAACTGCTAGCTGGTAAATTAGGCTTTTCTTGACTGAATAATGAGTTTTGGTAGGTAGTAGAACTAGTCACTGGTTAAGCTGTCACTGCCTTTCAGACCAGAGATGCTGAGCTAATGCATCAATTTGCTTAACTTAAGTGAAACAACGCAGGAGTGGAGGAATGCTCTTAAATATTGCAGCGTTTTCTTCCACCCAGTGATGGAAAAATAAATGATGTGCTCTCACTTCTCCAGAGTGGTTTTCTGAAAGCTGTTCTCATTGCATCGGAACCCTTTGTAAGCCAGAAATAGTTGTTTTTGAGTCATTTTCTATTTTCCCAGCCCGTCTGTGTGCTTCTCCAAAAACGTCTGAAAGATAAAGAAAAAAACAAAATCACTCTCAGTGCAAACTTCCGCCAAGTTTCAAATCTTTTTTGTGAGATACTGGCAATAATCTGAATCAGTGATCCTGACCATGGTACCAGGATCATTCACACTGTAAAGGCTTGTGAGAAGTTTCTATCTCCATTAATAACAACACACCTAGAGCTGGGCAATATGGACGAAAATTCATACCTCAATATTTTTTCTCAAAATGGCGACATACAATACAAATCTCGATATTCCTAACTTGCAAGAAAGACACCCCCATTTATTTTGTTGTTCAAAATTGCGATGAACTACGCAATCTGGATGAAACTCTGTGGTGATGTTTAGGAGAATACTAATCTGGATTCCCTCCAAAATTTGATGGAAATTTCCGTAGCGTAAAGTCTATCTTCGTTAATAATATGTCAAAATCCGTCACATACTTTTGACATAACCATGATAACAGACAAAAAAACAAACCTATAAATTAACGCCAATAAAAATATTAGTATGACCCCCCCCCACCCCCGGTGGAGGTAATGATGACTTGTGATGGCATGACTGTATCATCTCATTGTGTTTAAAATACAATTTTCAATTCTTGTTCTCTCATTTTTGTTTTTTTTCACCAACCTCATTGGATCTGAGCTACCCTATCATCTGAAATTCAATAAAATACCATTATTCACATTTATAGGTCTGAACTTTGCACATCTACTGTATATAACTTCGCTATGATTCTTTTGTAGGGGTGTGCATGGCCAGTATCAACTATCAAAAACAAGTGGTATGTTTATATTCATCTGTCAAAGTAAATTTTTCAAAAAAGTTTAACTCTTGCTTCTACAACAGATTTTGTCTCTGTTAAGTTCGTAAATTGATTTTTTTTTTTTTTTTAAAGTAATCACATACAGGTCCATGTATAAAAGTGCCCAGTATGTTTTATGTAAATAAAGTGGCACTTATGGACCGGATGTTTATGTGCAATGCATATTTTAGTGCAATTAAATGTTTTTTTCCGTTAAAAACATTTTTTGGATAATTTTTTGGATCGATATGATAATCGCATGGTGAAATATCGCGATATATCCCAAATAGATTTTTTTCTTACACCCTTATTCTTCTGAGAACTTTGTGAGAAAGTGTTTTCATGTCCAATACTGTATGTCTCATCATATTCTCAATCGTCATATTTACTTTCTTGTGTTGAGTCAGTACTTATTATTTGTTTACCAATGTTAGTTCTAATCAAAGCCTGAAGAAGCTAATTTGGTTTGAAGTGTACATACTACTCATACTGCTCATCCACGCTCTTCTGTCCCTTTAGTAATTTTAATCTTTGTAAATGTCTGTTAGTGTGAGCCTGTCTGTCAGCTTGTGTAACCTGTTACTGTAATGCAGCTGACTTAGCAGCTTAGCAGCTTCAAGCCTGGTTGGTCATAAGGAATCAGTGGTTGTAGTGGAGGGAAATCAGTGAAAAGTAAAGTGTATACAGTGGTTGTTGCCATATCCGCCTCATGTTTGGACGAAAAGGGGAAGAGACGATGAGCCGTTAGGGCGACGCCCTTTGGAAAGGAAATGCCTGTTAAGAAAATCTGCATGCTTTAGTAGGTGAAGCACTAGCATTATCATCTGCACAATGGCTGTTCCATTAGAGTTTCAGAGCGTTTAAGAGAGAGTTTTAGTGGGTCAGTTTTTATGGGTTCATTCAAACAAATGTCAAGTCAACACAATTGTTTATAATGTAAAAATAATAAGTATTTTTGTTCATATTTAACATGAAGTAGTGTTAAGATGAAGGCTGTATTAGAGGAGAACCAAGGGCTGCTTGATTATAGAAAGAATAATCACGTTTTTTTAGTCATAATTAAAATCACGATTATTTGTCATTCAAAAAGTTATTTTTTTTTTGTATAAAACAATGTAAAATATATTCTTTAAGCATAAATAAAATTCTTCGAACACTAAAATCAAGTATGTTTACTTTTGTACAAAACAAAACACTTCTTGCACGTGATGCGCCTATATCATTAAACCCAAAGTGATTCCTTATCAGAGAATTGAACTTGTTTTGTTTTTTACGAAGCGTTTTTGCTGTTCTTCTCCTGCCATGTTTCAAGACCGCTAGCAACAACTTTCCTTGTGTTGGCCTGCATGCTAGCTTTAGCTTTGATAGGGGCGGGGCTTAGGAGCTTGCATACACGAGCATTAAACAACTCAAAGTTAGTATTGATCGTTTTTTTCTCGTGTGTGCCAAGCTTTATTCTTTGTAGATAATCTAAATCGTGGAAGTTTGTTTTATTTAGCAAATAAAACGTATGTAGAATTAAAAAATAAATAAATAAATTTTTTTTTTTATGTTTTTGTTAGTTTTGGAATCGTAATCGAATTTCGATTATGTAGCATGATTTTCATCAAAACAGGAAAGTGCAAGGCTGTAATTTGTACTCATTGTTAATACATTAACAACCTGCAATTGCATATCAAGCAGTGTCTCAGAAAGTACAGCTTTGATTTTTTTTCCTGAACTTGTAATTATTAAGAAAATTAATGAACCAAACAATCTCATGTTTAAAAAGTTTTAAGAAAAAAAGAAAAGAAAAATGTGAACATTCTAAATCAGGGGCTTCAAACTCATTTTAGTTCAGGGGCCAAATACGGAACAGCTTAATCTAAAGTGGGCCACAGATTTTCTGCAGGAAAATGAGTAATTTCAACGTTACGTTATGTATACATAAAATTTTAAATATGTAAGAAACAACAATATCCAAGCAGTAAGTGACAGATATCAGTCCCAACAGGATCTTCACTTTAGTATTTATAGTTTTTGTGACCAATTTTTATTTAATAAAGGGAAATATTATTTAATATTTTTAGGAAAATTTAAGGATTTTGTATGATTTTTGAGTTTTTTTCAACGGTCATAATGAGGTATAAGCACTAGGAAAACTGTGAGCACCTGCAAATATTGTTACTTTCGTTTTCTCTGTCATTTTAATTTTTCCTGCGGGCCAAATTGGATGCTTCAAAGGCTCCCGGGACTTGAGTTTGACACATACTGTATGGTCTAAATGAATGTCCTGAGTACTTTTCTTTCATTCTGCAGAGCTTCATGAGTGTATGGAGTGTTACATTCAAGGTCCGTGTGACTGTAGGAATTAATTATTTTCATGTCGGACCTGAACTGTATCTAGCTGAGTACCGTGTCCACCTTTTGGACTTAAAGTGGATCATTTGAATAACCCAGGTCTCCTCTGCTACTGGTTTTATGGTTTGTGTCATGAAGGAAATCCACTATGATGTCACTGTGTGTTTGAAGCACTGAGCTCAGTGAGATGGAAGGAAGACAGGATGAAACCTGCCAGAAGGCTCAGGGTGGGGCAGCTGGTATCCAAGCAGGGAGGGAGTCAATTATTTACACCCACTATTCCTATAGTACCTTTACAACACAAGCAACCACATCAGCCCCATATAAGAAATGTTACAGTTACATGTTACTCAAACACAAAATGGTAGAACTGTCAATAATAATATGCTATATTCACAAAAATCAGCAACTGCTGTAAGTTACTGATTCTTTAGTAGGTGATTAAAAATGTAAGGCATTTCTCAATCGATCAAATGTGTTTTGATGAATGTCATGATTTGGTTTTAATCCTGGACTGGCATGAGTTGTTACTCTTTTTTTTTTTTGCACTTTACATTGGAAAAATTGGTCTTATTTATGTTAGTGTTTATTATTTACTCGAGTTGTAAAGGTTATACCCAGCATGGACCCACATTTTTTTGGGTTTGTTTTTCCTTTACAAAAATATTATGCAACTGTCTTATCCGACAGCACACTAAAACTCTAAAGTTCTTCTCTTTTGTTGTTCAGAAAAAGCTGAAAGTGTGTTGTGGTCGATTTTGACCTTTAAAAACATTGTATCGTGTTATTTTTTGTTTTTTGTTGAATTATCAAAACCCGCTGGAGGAAGGAGACACAAGGTCCAGTGAGAATGTGATGGCAGTGCCAGGAGTGTGCTAGTATGATTTTTACATTTAATATATATATATATATATATATATATATATATATACATACACAGGGAACATACAAAGCCAATATTTAAACAGCAGAAATTTTTAAAAGTACAATGTACAAAGCTCATTTAAAAATCGTACCCACAAGACTGGACAAAAAATGAAGCATTGAGAGAAAGCAATTACAACTTGTGAAGAATAGAGATATTCGAAAAACCCAAATTGAGAACAGTGACAGAAAAAAGGTGCATTTCAGTTCAGGGTCAGACTATGGAACACTATAGAATGACGTCCAAATTATCAAGATCACCTAATATGTTCAAAAAGAATGTGAAATGTATTATGTTGAAGAAATATGAGACAGGAGTGTAACTGTATTGTGCTTTTAAATGAGATGCGACAATGAGTTTGTTGCAGTTTGTTTAATGTAATTCATCTTTGCTTTCTTTCTTTTTTTCAATGTGGAGAAGAAATAAATGAGTTTGAAAGTCTTGAATGAAATAAGTAAACAAACGAACAAAGGGATGGATGGGCCAAAGATCTGAAAACAAAGTAAGAATAGGTTATTTCGTTCATTTCTAAATAATGGAAAGCTGTAGTATTTTTATTTATTTATTTTTTTTTTTATCAAGGGGTTAATTAGCTGCTCCCCTTCCAATTGCCCTCTGCTTGTTCAGTCTCATTAGTCTAATCTGGCTCTGTCCTCCAGCTTGCCTCTCTTGCCTCTATCCCCTCGTGCACCAGGACATCTCGCTGCCTTCTTCACTCCTCCTTATATAATAAAGGCCATTTGTCCTCCCAAGGTATCACCAGCTTTGATTCATGTTGGGTTGTGCATGTAGATTTATTTAGTTATGGTGGATATAAAACTGTTTCATTTACTATAAAGGGTTTGTTTTTATCCTTTTATGCCAATGTCATTTATTCATTACTTATTGCAAGAACGCTATTGTACATGTAAGGAAGTGTGTTTGTTACAAGCATGCGTAAAGGATGCTTGAGTGTAAACGTTTAACTGTGTAGACGTCCACACTCCACTGCCAAAACACTAGTCCAATTTTTTATATCAATGACGCAATAAATGAACAGCAGTATGCATTTTAAATAATGTAAGTATGATATATGTAAAGCAACATATGAAAAACATACCCACAACAAGAACATTTTTATTTAGGCTTGGAACAAGTATTTGTATAGCACCGCTTTTTCATACACAAGGTTATTCAGCGTGCTTTATATTATTCAAGAAGTGCAGTAGAAAACATTAAACATTTTAAGAAATTAAGAAATTATACAAAACTTTCATTCTAAGGCTGTGCAATTAACCAAAATTCTATTACGATTTTTATTATTACACTCATTGATTACAAAAATAACTTAATAAAAAAAAATATTTCGAATAAAAAAAAAATATATTGTTTGAATGTATAGAGATCATATTTTAGGGAAAAAACAGTTTTGTCGAAATACAGATTCTTATTCTTTTGTTTAAATTGTAAAGATTTCTTTTAAACTAATTTATTTTGTTCTTATAACCTTCTTACAAACCATTTGAACTCTTAAACCAAAATAAACTGCACAATTTTTAATTTATCACCATGCAAAGTGGAACAAAAATATACATGAAATGTTTTAAAGTCATAAATACAGTGGAAAAAAATAGAGGTGACTTTTCTTATTTAATGAAGTGTATCTTATGTTCCTGGCTTGAAATTCACATATTTGTGTGTACGTTTGCATTGCGGTGTGCACGCGTTGTGTGCGCGCTGCTTTGCCTGCCGCTCTGTGCAGAGAAACATGGCACCATTTGATTTTACGTGAGTCAGTACCAGGTTGTACAGAAGAAATTTGATAAGTACCGAAATCATTGCCCATCCCTACTGTTATGATCAGATCAGTTATTTTAAACGCACTGGTCGGTGATTGGCCTAAAATAGCTGATCGTGTAAAGCCTGCATTTAAAAGTGAATGTATTGGAGGTGTTTGTAAATGAGTGTATCTGTTAATTATTACATGGCTGCTTTGTTTGCATAATCAAACAGTCAATGCTTCACTACTTTGCATTTAATAATAGGTGCTTTTTCCCCATCTCCCTGTTTAATGTGATGGTCATGTTGAACATTATATTACTGCTGCCTGTGGATATGTACGTCTATCGTCCGAATGCTTGATTTAGAAATACTTGGAAATGCCACACATTGTCATTTTTAAAAGCAAAATGTCTAAGAAAAAAATTGCAGGATATTCAAAAAATTTAGTTTTTTTCAATTTTTTCTTAAGTCTTCCACAAAGTTCTACAAAATGAATGAAAATTAATCACAAAATACATTCGAGTACATTTAGGTGATATGTGACTCATTGCTTGGATAGTGTCGGTATCTTACATACTTTTCATATCATTTAAAAGTGGAAGCGTTAAGTAGGGCATATTGTAATATAATGTTTAGTTTTCCGCCTATTATCAGTGGCCGACTTGAGATCAAACTGGTCCGTATTTGGCCCTTGAACCAAATTGAGTTTGACACCCCTGCTTTAAAGGCTTGGAATACATTTCTTTGTCCATTAATAACAGTACAGTACGTCCAAATGTGTGGATACTTGTGGAACTTGCTTAGTGGATAAGTGAGCATCAATTTCGTCAACAAACGGTCAGTTAGCAACAAACCCTAACACATATGTGTGTATAATGCTGTGCCATATACGGATATATATTGTAGTGCCATATAAAATTATCTACCATACGATATAACCTATTGTTAATATCAATATTTTTGATGTGTTGTATTGGTCCGCTGCGTTGCTACGTTAGCATGAAGCAGGCTAATGTAATCGCAGCAACGCTACTACTTTGCGGCAGCGTGATTACTTCACCCGGGGATACATCTAAATGAATTAATGATTGCACTTTAATGTGCACTTATTTTATGTGCACATCTGTTAATGCACAAAATACATATAGCATTTTTACTTTTTAAATGGTAGAGCATGCATACTTGAATTTGTTTTGTGTTAATGTATTTAATTGCACTTTATTGCATTCTTACAAAATTGTTTATACAAGATATTTTGAATAGAATTTGTCCATTGGTAATTTGTTTTATTTTTGATATTACGTTGTGTTTTATATCTCGAATATGGATTCATTAAATAAAAATGAGAACAATAAGAGGAAATTGCATTGATTTAATGTAATTTAATAAAAAATACTGTATCGAAATATAACATTACCTATATCGTGATATAACATTTTGTCCATATCGCACAGCACTGCGTGTATATATTTTTGTAAATGTAAAACCATACAGTATATAAAAGTAAGTATTGAATAAACGGTCAATGGTGTGTGCGTGCGTACAGTTGGATTACACTTCCTCTTCTTGTCACTGTGTTGTGCTTGAGATGTCAGAGCTGATAGGAGTGGCTGGAAAATGTTAAGTCTGCATCCCTCCTCCTCTTTCTCCTGCTCCTCTCCTGCCACCTCTCTAAAAATAGCCGACAGAAAGAAGGCAGCACATTGGAGGCTGCCAGTAGTTTCAACACTCCCACCACCAGCAACAGAGAGAGAAAGAGTCCTCTGAATCACACCTCTCAAGCTAATAATATATATCAGTTAGAAGCGCTGCCGTCTTTTACACATTTGTCGTTGTATTCATTTAAATTTGGATTGTTTGAATTAGATTTTTTAAATAAAGAAGTTGACCTATTTTTTAAGAAACTAGTCAGGTAGCGACTCAATTTGACACAGTACAATTAACTGCAGTGTATCATTCTGGCCATTGGGTATTTAATCTTCTATCCAGTATAAGGGTGTAAGAAAAAGTTAATTCGACGATATATCGCGATTTTTCACCACGCAATTATTGTATTGACCCAAAAAATTTACAAATTGATTTTTTTAATTATGTTTTCTTAATGAAAAAAAATATGTAGTTGCGCTAACATAATAACAGACCTTGTTAAACTACCTACTCCTCAATGCATTTTAGCTGGAAGTTGGTAGCACTTTATTTTCATAAAACATACTGGTATTTTTTTATAGATGTATGTGGATGATGAGATGTTACTTTAAAAAAAACAAACTTAACAGAATCAGAATCTGTTGGAGAACCAAAAGTTAAACTTTTTTGGAAAATATAATTTGACAGTTCGATAAACACACCATTGATGAGATCATTTTTAAAAGGAAATTCCAAAAAAACCTAAATATATTTCCTATTGTCTCAATAATTCAGAAAGAAAGAAATCCAATAAAAACAGAAAAGCAAAGCTTTTTTTTATTCACTTATTTTCATCTCATCAATTCGGAAAAGCCTAAACTTTTTTTCCTCCAATGAATGCAACAAGCTTCTATAATTTTGTACTTGTAATGGTTGAAATTTTAATGTGAAATTATTGATATCGTGATATATTGTTTTGTATCAAACATATTGTATCCTGACATGCAAATCGTGAATTGTATCGTCAGATTCATGGCAATACACACCCCTAATCCAGTATTGGTATGTGTATGGTATTGTGTATTTTACCTGTGTGGGGGAAAAAGCACCATTAAAGGAGTTTCACACATTATTTCAGACACTTTGTGTTTGTGCAACTAAAAGAAGAAGCACAAACAATATTGTTTTCTGTTGTTTAGAATCATTGGCCAAGTGAATTTCTACATTGAATTAAACAAATGACTTCATTAATAATTTATTTACTAACCAGAAGCCAAACTGAGTAATCCAGTGTGCGATTACTGACTAGTGTGTGAATGGTAAATCATGTTAAGATGCAGACCCTAACCCTCAGAACTCCTGGGCCCTGGGAAAGTACCTCCACCGTGGAGAGGGGAGAGAAAAATACAGCTCGACACTGTTGACAGAGAGCACTTTAAAAGCTTTTATGAGCTGCTCAATGATGTTTCAGTCTTTTTATCTGTTGTAGAAATAACCTAATATTTCATTTAGTTCATAAAGCAATATTTGATCAGAACAAATTTCAAAATCTAAAGACTGGTGACTTAAAACACATGGTCTTAAAACACAGACTCTCTTGCTTTGATTGGAAGTTGGGCTTGGCGATATATCGAGTTTTTTGTTTTGGCGATATGGAAAATTACAATATTTCCAATGTAGGTGTATACATTTTATAGCTTATTTTGTTTTCGAATACTTGTTTTAGGAGTCGTTGCTTTCACTACTTCTCAGAACAGCATAAAAAGCATAGTTTGAGGGATTACTGAGTGCTTCCTCCGAACCCAGACCTTCCCCTAAACATTCATACTACAGCGCTCACCCACACATGCTGTCCCTTTTACTAGAAAAAGCCATTAGTGGCACATCTTGTGCAACTGTTTGTTCATAAATGGCATGTGTGGCATTTTGCATCAGCAAATTTAACCCAGAATTGTCTTTTGGTCAGACTTGAATTTAAATTATCGAGATTTATATCGTATATCACCATTTTGAGAAGAAATATCGAGATGTGAGTTTTGGTCCGTATTGGCCAGCCCTCAGTTTTGGAAGGCAGACCACACTTAAAGTGTGAGGCCTAATATGGGGCAGTTTGATATCTAATGGTCCAAAGATTTGATGAAAAACCAAGTAATTTCAACATTATTTTGTCTTAGTTTGCACTTCTACATATACATAAAATATGTAAGAAACCAATGATACTCAAGCAATAAGTGATAGATTTCAGTCCCAACAGGATCTTCACTTTAAATTTCCTTCATTTGGTGACAAATTTCTATTTAATTAAGTCAAATATGTTGTAATTTGAGAGAAATTTAATGGTTTTGTAAGAATTTGTTTAACATTAGAAAATAACTGCAATTATGCGATATAGGCACCAGGAGTTTTGACTTTCATTTACACAATGGTTCATGTTTTCTGCGTGCCGAATTGGATGTTTCACAGGATATCCTGTATGATATTGCTGTAAGAAGTTTACTTTTATTATAATTTGGGGCTTAAGCAGCACTTTGCTATGACTCATTAAGCATGTCCAGCCAATCAGGTGATAGGTTGCCTCTAAGATGTCAGTCGTGTGAAGGATAAGGTGTTAATTCAGAAGGTCCAAGTACTGGATAGGACAACGGACTTAAACTGAAGCACAGAGAAACTAAAAGGTAAATTGTCATTAACGTTCAGTTTTTGATTTGATGGATCAGATAAGGCAGCAGTGATGTGGAACTGCAGGAGAAAGATGAAGAGAAAGTTGTCCTTGGAAGGATTTGGACCAAATTTTAGCAATCAAGTCTGACCTTTGTAGTCTAGTTTTCTACTAGTTTGTAACAGTTTAGCTGTAAAATAGTGGGCTGATCCTTAAGCTCACCTGCTGTTTTCTAGACGCTATTCCTCTATTTGAGAGGTTAGTGAAAGTGTGAGTGTTGCACGCATTGACCAGAGGATTGGGGTCACCGGGATAGCCACTGCTTTTAGGATCATCAGCAGGTTTTGTCTTAACCGGATTTGGCTGGAGGAGCTGAATCAACTGTGTCCCAGGATTACAGGAATGACATTGGAGCAGAGTTAAGTGTCTGCGGGCCAGATCCTCCACAGCTTCGTTAAACTCAGCCCATCATCACCAAGCTCCTTGGGTTTCCATTAGACGCTGGTTCTCCTGGTCTGCTTATTATTTACATTCCTAATATTTGTCTTATTTTTAAAGTATGTATTTTCTTTGCTGATTTTAACAAGACATTATTATTTAATGATCTATTTGGTCAAATTTTTGCTCCAGGAATTGCTAGTGTGATGGAGGGGAAGGGGCATTATCTAAATAGTTACTTGATTTAACCCTTAAACAGCTGCTATTTGCTTGTTGCTTGGTAACCATTTCTTGCTGAAAAGGAAAAATGTTGAACTTCCTACAAAGTGAAATCTTGCACTTCTGTCTGTGCCTTAACGTTTGGATTTAATAGGCACTATGTGACAGGGCTAAATTCATTATTAAATTATTATATTTTTTAGAGCCAAAGGATAGAATTTTTATCACGCAAGTCGTTTAATTCACTTCTGAATATTCAGCATCTGGTTAAAAGTGTTCATTTATTGTCGTCCTCAGATCAGCAAGAGTCTAGACGGCGGAGCAAAGCACAGCATTAGAAGAAGAAAATGAGTGAACTGGATCAGCTACGCCAGGAGGCTGAGCAACTCAAGAACCAGATCAGGGTGAGTCTACCAACTTTAAATTAATGTGAATATCCTACCTTTTCAAATTTTTCTATTAAAATTCTGGTTCTATGCTTTAAAAAAAAGTGGTCTGTTTTAAGATGAAATGCTGTATATTTTCTTAGGTACTACTAAATAGTCACTACTAGAGCTGATTAAAAAAAAAGTGATTTATTCGATCTTGAGTTGATTTCATTGAAATTTTACAAAATCGATTCATAGGTGCTGAAATCGTATTATTTTTTTGTACTCTCTCTAACCTCTGTAGTCTCGCGCTATAGTCTGGCGTTAGCAAAGTGAAGTACTGCATGAGAGGACATTCAATTCAGTACAAATATGGCAGACAAAGCTCCGCTGGGTAAGCGCCCCAGCGTAAGGCAGAAGTTTGGAACCATCTTATTAATATCCAAATACTGAATCGTGATTAATTGATTCAAACACGTATTAATCGAAATCGATTCATGAAACTGGCCGTGATACCCAGCTCCAGTCACGACTAGTGAATCGTGATGCAGCGAAAGGCTTTTATCACTGAAACAACCTGGCCGAAATAGAATGTTGTGATGACACAAGCAAAAACTGTGGCCATGTTGTATGAATACGGGCCGTGTCTGGGGTGTGAACGTATTTTAAAATATCTGAGCACTAAGAACGTTGAGACAAACCACAGAGTGCTTCTCTCTCTTTATGTGCACACACCTCAGCAGCAACAACAACTCAGTGTCACTTACAGCAGCCCACACGGAGGCTGCTGCGTGCACATGAACAACACATGCACTACAGAGTTCTAGTGTAACAATTTCAAATCAAACATAATGTAAATCCAGCAGCAGTAATTACCTTTCAAGCAGAAAAATCACCAAATCCATCTTCTACTCCTCCAGACCATACACTGTAAAAAAGACGGCGCTCTAGCTCTGGGAAAGGGGCGGGCTTGTTAGCAACAGCTGTCAGACAGTCCATCAAACACAATCCTGGCTCTGATTGGATCTTTTTGCTCGGTCGTGTTACATTCTGACAATCTGCCAAAGGCTGCAGGAGCAGCAGGGGGTGGGGCTCAATGAGTCTGTTTTTGTCACACAAACTACTAGTTTGATGTAAAGCTGTCCTTACATAGTGACAGCTTTAGCAAATATGACAAAAAGTTACATTTACGAGTTGCAGACTGCACCTTTAACACTCAACTATCTGCTAAAGATTATTATTGTTGCATGTGAGCATTACTGCAGCAGAATGAGATTACTTCAGTATGAAGATGAATTAATTCAATATATTGTTCTCTAGTTTTTCTTGAAACTTGAGAACAAGAATTACATTGTTAAATTACATTCAACCCTTAAAATTGTACATTTTTTCACCTTTGTGTCAATGTGCTATATAGTTTGTTTTAACTACTGGTAAAACTAAAGAAGCCATAATAGTTGTATTACAATTGTTAAAGTAACATATTGTCTTTACTAATGTGTTGTAGGATGCCAGGAAAGCGTGTGCAGATGCTACCCTGTCTCAGGTAAGTAATATATTAAGTTTATCTAATTACATTTTAAAAGTAGGGTCTGTATGCGACTGTGTATCAGAGAAACTCTTCCTGTAATCTCAATCCCTTTAGATCACAGCTAACATCGACCCCGTTGGCCGAATTCAGATGCGCACCAGACGGACACTGAGGGGGCATCTGGCTAAAATTTATGCCATGCACTGGGGCACTGACTCAAGGTAATACCATATAACTTCATCCTGTTCAATTAACTTTTTTTATATTCCAGTGATAGATGTCAAAAACAAGTCAAGTTTTTTTTGATTAGTTCAACAGAAGGGTGATTTTGTGCTTTTTGTATTGCACTTTGATTTTGTCTAATCTGTAATCCAAATGAATAAATATTAAACCTCAGGCCTGTTCTAAAACACCCCCTGTCTGAAAAAACAGAGAAAATGGCTATTAAGTTAAATAAATGCACAGTAAGACCAATATTGTGTGAAGGGATGTCTGATATTGACTTTTTGACTCCTGAGTCAATACTGTTCCACCATTAATCTTGAATTCAAATATCAAGTAATATTTGAAATACACAGGCTTATTTCTCCCCCAAATAATGGGTTTAATCTGACAAATACATGATCAGCTTTTAGGGGCTGTACTACGAAGTTAGATTACCTCTTATCACGCCAACTTCCAGGAGTCGATCAGTAAGTGCTGTCTTACGAAGCTCGCTATCGTCTTATGGGGTTAAATCACCATGGTAACGTAGGCTGAATGACTAGCCTGGTTGGGACCAGGTTTTGTTCTGGCTCGGATGTTAGCGAGCGCTAAAGCCCCGCCTCCTGACCAATCAGATCTCTTAGAAAACGACCTGCCCATTGTTAGAAGATCCTGGTTGGTGCAGATCTGACAGCTGCGTTTACTAATGACATCCTTTATGAAAGATATAAGTTTATATCTGATGAAACCTGTCTCTCACTGGGTGAAGTCATTCATTCTTTCATTCATAAATACATACATACATTCATTCATTCATACATACATTCATTCATACATTCATACACTATAGTGAGACTGACAGCATCAACAGGAACATACTACAGTGAAACAATGTGCTCTCATCCCAGTGTGTGTGATAAATGGAGAAAAACGTGTGTGCTGTAATAAAGTGAAATTGTTTAGAGCGCTGTCTGTCTATCATCCAATGAATTAATATCATAAATAATCTCACGCTTTTACGCATTAACAGTGTCAGCAGCTTCCTGTCTGGGTTCTTTCATTCTTGCCTTTTCTGTAACAACAGTGTTGTTTTTGGTCTGAATTATGGATTTTAATTATTCATAATTTTAAACTTAAGCAACACCTAACCTGGTTGGGACAAAGTTATGAAGTGGATCAAATCTGAGCGAGTATAAAAGCTCCGCCCCCCTAACCAATTTTTCCTGGTTGCTCTTCGCTGTCATCATGGTTTTGAATTCATTATTTGTTTAGGATCATAAGCTAAAAAAAAAAAAGTCGCTCTGCCAGGTTTCTCCATTGTAGTGATTGGTCAGACGCTGCAATCTCCACCCGTTTTATTTGGCTTTGATTAGCGTGTTGTTATCGACCTTCGTAGGACAGCTTTCTCTGACGGGGAATGTTTGGTTAGGTGAAGCCCGCTAATGGAAAGATATCCCGGATATACTAATCTAGCTTTGTAGTATAGTCCCTTGAATATATATATATTTCTAAATTATATCAATATATACCAATGTTACATTATAATGCAAATAATATTAGTAGACAGATATTACCATTTCTAATTGCTTGACACCCCCCCTGCAAAAAAAAAAAAAAAATCAATACTTCTCTTTCTGGATGAGACTTATAGTTTTTATTTTAATAATAGTAATAATAATACACTCTTTATATATATATATTTTCAAAGCACATGTTACAAAGTGCTTTCCAAAGGCAGCTACTGTATACATTAGAAAATAAAAGATACAAAGTTTTGGTCAGAGATTAATAATAATACATTTGAATAATAATAATAATAGGTTTTTTTTATAATGTACTTTACATTTAAAACAAATCTCAAAGAATAGGAATAAAAGCAAGTTTACAAACCCCTCCAAAAAAACTCAGTTCATTTTGTAAACTGAGAGCGATATCAATGCATTCCATAGCAAGCATTGGGCTGTATCCTCTTCTATTAAGACAATATGGCGCTGAGTGTCTTCAATGTTTCTAAAAAAGCTGCTGTTTTAGCTTTTGTTGTCAAAGGTTTTGTTTTGGAGCGTCAGCTGCAGAACAAGCTGTAATTTGCTGTAAATTTGCACTGTAAACAGACTTTCTTCATAGTGGGAGACATTTCTTCATAAGATGAATAAAATGCTCAGTGAAATGTCTTTATGGTCTCATCTAGGGCTGTGATCTGGACGTTAGTTCTTCAGTGTCTCCTGGGATCAGAATGTGTCCTGTCTTTTAGTTCTAGTTTTTGGTACCTTAGATTATCATGGTCTAAAAATTATGCCTGTGATTGGCTGTAACGCTGTGTTTGTCAACCTTGAGGTTGTGATGATATGTTTAGTAATTGAGAAAAGTAATTACTGATTCTAAATATATCTTGACATTTTTTTCAATTATTATTCTTTTTCAAATTAGAACACCACACAATCCTAAACAACTGTATTCTATACTTTGACTTTGTCAAATATAAATCTTAACAAAATGCAGTATAGGGCTGCGGCAATCATCATCACGATTATTTTGATCAATATTGTAATCACAATTATTTATCATGATAGGGAAAAAATTCTGTTTTTATTACACATATTTTAAACAAACAATATGTGTACAGTTTACAGTGCAAAATGGCTTTAAATAAAAATACAGTATACTAAAAAATTTAAAAAAATTAAACCAAGGATTTAAAATGTACCAAAGGCTAACGAAATAAATACATTATTATAGAGTGCAGATCCCATATTTTCAATATAAATGTTGCAGACGATCAAATTCATTAAATCGTGGCAACCAAAATTGTGATCACGATTAAAATTTGATTAATTGTGCAGCCTACAATCTTGTTATACTTTGTATAATGACAATAAATGCATTGAATTGAATTGAATAATAATAAAATAAAATATAGTGTGTAAAAAATCTCAGCTGGTGCCTTTTGTCACTTTGTACACTAATCCTAGCCACTCTGTATTTGTTGCATAATATAACAAACATGATCAAAATTATTCTTGAAAAAAGATTTGTCTCCAAAAATTTGTGATTTAAAAATGTGGTCACGAACCAAAAAAGCTTGGAAACCACTGATGTTACGTTACACGTGGGTTAGTTTAAGTTGAAGAAATCAGTCCATACTTAAAAAAACACTTTCAGAAGTTTTAAAACGGTAAGTGTTGTGTTTGAGTTCGGCTTGTTTTAGGCAAAACACCAGCGGTGTAGGTTTAGTTTTGGGGGAAACCACAGCTGGTTAATATTATGGCTTTTTATGGAAACTTTCACATGCTATTGATATTAGTTTGGGCCAGGTTTGGGGTCAATGATATTTTTCTATCACAATTATGTCTTTAATTATCCATGTTCAATTACAATTCAGTTACAATTACGGTGATCAGTATTTTACAATAAATTACAACTATAATTTTTTCCCTAAAAGTCAATTACAATTACATTCTCAGTTATTAAAGTTCAGTTATAATTTTAATAACTTTTATTCATATTGCATTATTGTATGTGTTGTCGTTTTACCATCGTTACATTAACATTTTAGTGCGTTAATTACAATTACTTATGTGAAAGTCCGTCTAGGGACAAGAGTTGGAATTTATCAATAACTATAAACTCTTTGTTCAAAACGTCAGTTACGTTCACAGTATTGTTACAATGTAAAATTGTATTGTCCCTATTGAAACAAATTATATCATAACTTTAACCCTTTAACCTTTACCACTTGTATGGGTGTGACGATTCACTGACAGGTAATGGGAAACCTTGATATGAAACATAAGTCAACTTACCGTCGCTTTTTCTTCTGAATATGCCATGCCTGCTGTTTATCTGAACCACCTTTCCATATGCGTTGTAAACAGCAGTGCCGGAAAACATCACAAAGTTTTGTGAAGTGTCGCAAAGCCGCAAATATACTGTTTTTAGTAGACATTAAACAATGTATTCACTAACTATGGATAGATGGGCCACAGGTTGGTTGAGTTTGAGGAATGGGCCAGTTTTGGCATGTTGGATAATGCTGACCTAGACCCATGTTCGATATTATGGCACTTACTCCTGGACTGTATATTATCCTTTGGCTCAGTTCTTAATAAGAGCTTAATGTGATGTGAGGTGGACGTCTGTTATCCTTTGAGAGATAGTCCCAGTACAAAGCAGACGGTCCCTGCTTAATTATGTGCTGCAGTCGTCACATGTGATTGGCTCTATGCCAACCTGATATTTAAGATTTGCATGGTCTCTACAGTCCTGGATGTGTTCACTCTATTCCCTGTGTCTGTGTGCACTGGGACCAACACTGTGATTACTTCTGTTGGGTTCACCTAGATACCAGTGCACAGCTACAGATGGAGCTACCATGGAGCGTCTACCCAACACCAAACATTGAGAGTCAAAGTGGATTTATAGCAGACATTTAGCATTATTATGGTAATGTTTCATTTACTTATTTATTTAGACAACTTTTTTCAGGAAATGTAATCTCCTGACATGTTTCAACTGCCAACTGTTAGTCTTCCTCACAGGCATCTAGTGAAGACTAACAGTTGGCAGTTGAAACATTTCAGGAGATCAAATTTCCTGAGAAAAAGAGTTGTCGGAATAAATGAAACATTAACATATTATTTAAAAAAAGAAGACAAAATGAACTTGCTGGAATTAATTTTGCATTACTCACTGAAACAAAAATAATGACTAAATGAGTTTTATGGCTTAATTTAATGTATCAGCTGCTTTCTTTCCAGCACCGTTTTTTAATTAAATTCAAACATGATCATCCTGTTCAGGATATCTAAATTATCATGCATGTATCCACTGCCCTAATAGTAATACATCAGATCATTAGATTAATTAATACAGCCACTCGGTTATGTGGAAGGGATTTAATAGCTTTCTACGCACAAAATGTAGCAGATGTTCCTCTTTCGTCATTGAATGTAATCAAATATAGATTCCAGGTGGAGAGATGTGTCATTTTCCAACAAACCAGAAACATATTTAAGGACTCAATGACACACTCAATGAGTATATACTGTCTACATACTACAAGTATGATTGGGATGATAAGCGTTCCCATCGAAGTATATTTCCAAGTGTCCCAAGATGCATTTGGAACCTACAAGGACAAAAGCTTGAAGCATACTGAGGCTGAATATCTCTGAAAGTGACCAAGTAGAATATAGGCAGTGGTGGCCTCGTGGTTACAGAAGTTGGCTGAGGGTTGCAGGTTCAAATCCACTGTGGGACATTGAGCAAGTTCCCTCCACCTAATTGCTTCCAAGACTCTCTTGAAAAAGAGATTATTAATCTCAATGAGACTTTCCTGGTTAAATAAAGGTTAAAAAAAAACTTGCTCATTTGATTCATAAAACTCAAAGAAACACATTTCATGCTGACTTTTTGCAGATTTTCAAAGACCCTCCATTGTGCTACTGACTAAACTTCTGGTTCACTTCAAAACAAGAGCCTTATGTACAAAACAGTTAAAAAAAAAAAAACTAATGGAAGATAAGAGGAGATGCTTTTATTTTGAAACAGGGATGTCCCAGGACCATTTTATGTTCTGCTCATAATGCATTATGGGACAGTTGAGTGCATACAAATTCGATATTGTATACATCCGGGTATTTCTTGCGTACTCAATCTTCCCATACTATCCAATGTGAACGCACTACATACTCATTTTGACGTCAGACTTAGTATGAGTAGTACGTTAGTATGTGAATAATTTCAACGTTATTGAGTCTTAGTTTGCACTTCTACGTATACATAAAATACAAAATATGTAAGAAATCGAATAAATCCAAGCAATTACTGACAACAGGATCTTCACTTCAAATTTCTTTGATTTTGTGACACATTTCTTTTTAATTAAGGGAAATGTTGTATAATAATTTGAGGAAAATTTAAAGATTTTGTAAGAATTATATTATTATTTTTCAACAGTTAAATTAAATATGACTGCAATCATGTGATATAAGCACAGGGAAAAGCTGTGAGCCCCTGTAAATATTGTTGAGTTTCATTCACACAATGATTGTTTTCTCTGTCATTTATACTTTCACCTGCGGGCCAAATTGGATGCTCCAAAGGGCCAGATTTAGCCCCCGGGCCTTGAGTTTGACACACATGCAGGTCATGTGGAACACACTACATTCTCATTTTGATGTCAGACTTACTATGAGTACTATGTTTTCAAACACAGCCCTAGTCTGTTACATTAGTGTTTTATAGTTTACTGTTAAATGTCTAATAATAATAATAACACTGACAGTTATAAAAATACCACTATTTTCACTCACATTTGATTGTTTAACTCCCCACCACCACTTCTTCACTGAGCTGTTAAGTCGAGTGCTTGCATGTTGCACACAGCTCACTGCTTTGTTGAACATTACAACACCTCCAGCTTCCATGATGGCTCCTCAACAAGCCCCACCCCCCCACCCCCCTCACCTGTCAACCCACATATGTGGACAGCCAATAGGATCTCTCATTGCCACAGTTTATTTTCAGTCTTGTCATTGTCACTGATTTGACAGAACAAACACTTCTCTACCTGTTTTATGAACCATTCTCTCTTTGCACAATCATGACGTAATTACCCTAAAGACACTTGATCGCCTACGGAATGTTAAAAGGATTGTCAGGTTTCATCTTACTGAGTGAGAATGTTCTGGAGACTGGGTATTTATTTATCATGTGATTTTCTTTGTTTTCCTCAGGCTTTTGGTCAGCGCTTCTCAGGATGGCAAGCTCATTATTTGGGACAGTTACACCACAAACAAGGTAAAAACAACACATTAAATATCAAGGGTATGAGAAAAAAATGGTTTTGGTGACATATCTTGATATTTCACTGCACGATAATCGTTTCGATCCAAAAAAATGTCCAAATCGATTATTTTAATCATGTTTTTTTTTAATGGAAAAAACATTTAATTGCACTTTCATAGATTTATGTGGTTACTTTAAGAATAAGAAATGAATAAAAGCATTTAATAACTTAACAGAATCTGTTGTAGAAGCAAAAGTTAAGCTTTTTTGAAAAATGTACAATGACAGTTTGATAAGCATACCACTTGTTTTTGATATTGGTACTAGAATTACTGTTAGTTACCATTTACTTGTTCTTGCAAGTTTAAAAAAAAAAATTTTCTAATTGTATTTAATACTATTTTGTAATTGTTGTATATCGCATTTAGTATCGGGATTTATCGTATCGTGAATCATATTTTATCGTCAGATTCATGGCAATGCACACCTTAATTTATTATTATTATTATTATTATTAATTGTTAATACTGATGTACACTCAAGCAATTAACATTTGCCATGTTTTCAGTTAAAAACTGTAACAGTAACGATGATGCTAAGCTTGATTTATATAGTATAGTAGTTATTTATTGAAGTACGTAGCACAAAAAGCACAAATAAGATGAGTAAAATTAAGATGTATTGTCACGTATTACTTTTTTAAATTGCAAAACAAATATTGTGAGGTTCAACTGTTAGTCACCTACTGTAGTTCCCCAAATGGCAGTAAATATTGCTGGGCAATAATTAATAACTTTAATTGAATGAATCACATGATATTCTGTGATCAACTGAGGCAATAATCATTATTATGTGTAGTCGGGTTGATTGTTACGCTCCAAATGAAATGATATAAAACATGCTATAGTAGTGTATTTTGAAATTTCCACCTTCAAAATGCATTATTCCTACAAACTATTTTTTTTTTAAGTCAAACAGATGAGGAACATAAAAGGTTTTGGGAATATATTGTTAACAGTGTTAATTTTGACCGCAAATGTTGATATAATTTTTTTCATCTTTTTCTTTTGACTAAAATTCAAATCAGTTTTAGTCAAAATTGAATTATCAGTATTATTTCAAGTTATAGTCTCATTTTAGTCAACTAAATGACATTAATATTTTAGTCGACATTGCCTTCATATTGATCCAGTGTCCGTCTTTCTATTAGGGCTGGGCGTTTTGGACCAAAATTCATATCTGGATATTTTTTTTCATGCAAATCACTCATGATTTAAAATGTTTTAAATGATAAAAATGATCCTCAAGAAAACTGACTGGAAGACTTGATATGAAACATATTTTATTGAATGTTAATTACGTACAGTATGTGTAAGCCTCAGAACCGTAACATGGTTCCCTTATTTTGTTTAATTACATTTTAACTGACAGTTTTTATAGAATTTTCATTTCCAATTACAAATACAAAGTCAATTATCTGAACTCAGTTACAATTACAACAGCAACAGATTATTTCAATTACAATTACAATATTAATAATGCCATAATTGTAATTAATGATCCATTACGCGATTACAATTATAATTGACCCTAACCCTGCCAGACTCTCCTAGTGTTTATTTGGACCTCCGTGAGCAGCAGTTATTCCCTTAACATTCTCTCAGCTTGTGTCACTTTAAAATGACAAAGTGCTGAGTTCATTATAATCCACTCACAAGTGGTGAGGGTGCAAAGTGATACTATTTATAGTGTCTATCGTGCCCTTGAGAGGTTAAATTAATGTTAGAGACAGACTTTGGCACATGCCCTCCCTCCTCCGTCACTCGTCCATCTGTCCCTGCATGCATGCGTACGTACTATCATCCCATATTAAATGTCCCTCCTCTCCTGCAGGTCCACGCCATCCCACTGCGCTCCTCCTGGGTGATGACGTGCGCCTATGCTCCTTCTGGGAACTATGTTGCTTGTGGTGGCCTGGACAACATCTGCTCCATCTACAACCTGAAGACCCGTGAAGGGAATGTGCGTGTCAGCCGTGAGCTGGCTGGACACACAGGTTTGTCACCACATTCCTCTGTACATGTTTTATTTGTTTATTTGACAGGGACGATGTCCATGCATCAACATTACAGTAAATGTACCAGAGTTAGCCTTGTGCAGGGGTCACCACCATCCTTTTATTTCATAGGTACCATATGTTCTGAAGGGTTAATAGTTTCAAAAGCACTTTTTAAATACTGCATTTTCATAGTTTCACTTTAATTAGAGGCTAAACTAATAAGGAAAGCTAGCAGTAACTTCAACTTAAAAAGGTAGGAAATGTTGAGGTTTCAACATGAAACACTTTATTTCTCCTCATTCATGCAGTCGTTTCATTTTCATTACATTTCATAGAAAATCATGTTTCTATTTTACTAACAAACAACTTTTAACTCATTGTGAAACACTTAAAATTGAACAATTATGCCATATTTTATACACATCTGTAACACTTAAAAACATGTTTCAGTGAAAATAAACATTTAAAAATGCTTAATTTAATACTAAATCTTTATCACATGCAGCAGTATTTAACCCATTTAGTACTAATTACATCACTCATATGTATTTATATTTGTGAGTTTGAATCCTGGACAGTAAATTAGATTTTAGATGGAGCTCATTGACAAGCACGCCTGAGGGCCCCTCACATGATCCATGCGGGCTACCTGGTGCCCACGTACACCGTGTTGGTGACCCCTGGCCTAATGGCTGGTTTTAATCTGCTGCTATAAAAGTCACTCTTGAGACAAAATCTATCAATATCAGTACAATAAAAAAATGTCACGTTCTAAAACGGCATAAAAACATTCATAAAACTTCATAATTCACCTTCCTAAAAGTGTTTAAATTAAATTAATACATATTTTTATTGGGAGAGATTTGTCTAAAAAAAATTGACAAATATATGCAGGATTTTCACATGTTTTTTTTTTTTACATTTTCACATGTATAATTGAATAGTAAAATGGAGTTAATCTTCAGCAGAGACTTTAATGCTGCCGTCTGTAGGGGTGGTGCTTTCCACATATGTGGGTCGGGACATTTGTGTGTGTGAATCTGAGCAAAACTGTGTCGATCCACAAATGCACTTTACACAATCCACAAGCACAATTGAAGATTTACACATGATAATTCATGATAAATACACGCACATAAATTATAAAACGCGTGTAAATTGTGTATATATTTGTTGATCTGAAAAACATGTGAAAATCATGAATTGTGCTGTAGTTTTTTAATTTCAGTCCCTGTTGGATCTTCACTTGAAAATTATTGAGTTTGTAAGCAATTTTTGTGGAATTTAGAGGAATTTTATTGAATTGTTTGTAAGAAATTGCAACATTTGTGAAAAAAAAAAAGTAGAGTTCTTTCCTTAATTTGCAATTAAAAATGACTGCATTCATGTGATATAAACAAAGGAAAACTTCAAGCTTCTAAAATTAATGCTGAATTTCATTAAATTCAGAGATGTCTACAACTGGATTATTTGGTGATTTACGCAATAATTCATGTTATCTCTTCATAATTTTTACTGTCCCCTGCGGGCCAAATTGGATGCTTGAGTTTGACACTTTTGGTCTACGTACAACAGCAGCCAAAGCTTCTACTTTCTGTTTTGTCCTTTTTATAAACAAAATCAAGCACAGGTATTTCTTCGATTATGCATTTGGTTCTGTTTTGGTGCAAATTGTTCACATTGAAGCGTTCCAGTCACATGATGTTTCAGCCTCCATTTAAACCAGCCTTGTATCAGCTCAGGCCTATGAAAGCACTGAGCTCTGAGGCAATGAGCATTCATCTGATCAGTGTCACATGATGCAGGAAGTGTGTCAGCATTTTAGTTCCAGTTCCCTCGCTACGAGGGGTTGGGTGGGGGTGGGGCGGGGGGCATATGCACTCTGCCAGCTGGTAAAGAATGAATTATGGAAGCAAGTCATGAACCAGAAAATGCCCTACAGCTTTTTTTTTTCTCCCTCTGTGTCTGATTGTGAATCAAGTCGATTCATCTCCTCCCCTACATCCTGCTCACATTGATTTCTCAGAGGGCGTGGCCATGCTTTAGAATAGGATGCTTTGTTGTAAATAAAAAAAAAAAGACATGAAAGTACAGATGCATGTTGCTGTTACACGTTATATAGCAAATCTCTGAGAAAATAATGCTTTTTATGTCTTTTAGGTTACCTGTCCTGCTGTCGCTTCCTGGATGACAACCAGATCGTCACCAGCTCTGGAGACACCACCTGGTGGGTGTTAATATTACACCTCATATCATTCACTGCTCAACCATACATAATACGTAGTAGGGCTGGACTATTTATCAATGTTCAAGAAAAACCAACTTTTCTATTTTCACAATATAGAAAATCATCTCCAATATCGATATATATATATGTATATATATATATATATATATATATATATATATATATATATAGCTTATTTTGTATCAAAATACTTGTTTCATCAAAACCACAGTTAGATGGATTTCTGATTACATCTTTACCCAGACCTTCCCCTAAACAAGCCACACTACAGAACTCACTCACACGTGCTGTCCCATAGAGGAGAAGAAGCCAAAAGTGGCACATATTTGTTAATAAATGTGACTGTGTAGCATTTTACACCAGCACATTTAACCCAGAATTGTCTTTCTGGTAATTTTTGCACCTTATCTTTCGTTTGCACAATTTCTTTGTGTAGTCTTGCTCCTTTTTCTGCGTGTGTGTATAATTATTATTATTATTGTTTTTTATTAAGCCACCCTTTTTGTCGTCTAATTACCCCTCGGGGATTAATAGTGTTTTTCTGATTCTGATCTGAAGCTTACTTTGAAATAAAATGATCAAGATTTATATTATATTTTGGCGAAAAAATATCGAGATAAGAGTTTTGGTCCATATCGCCCAGTTCTACGTAGACGTCTTCACTACTGCACTTGATTAAAGAATAATTTGAACTGGAATATTTATAACAATAACATCATATATGATTGAAATTGACAGCAAAGTGTTTTTGTATGGTGGTTTTCACAAATGTTATGGTTATCTTATAGATTTAGAGAAGAAGTTTGAGTTTTTTTCTTTTCTCTTTTTTTTCCCCCAGCGCTCTTTGGGACATCGAGACTGGTCAGCAGACGACTACCTTTGCTGGTCACACTGGTGATGTCATGAGTCTCTCTCTGGCTCCCGACACCAGGCTGTTTGTGTCTGGAGCCTGCGACGCCTCGGCCAAACTCTGGGACATCAGAGAAGGAATGTGCCGACAGACCTTCACAGGCCATGAGTCAGACATCAACGCCATCTGTGTACGGGGACACACACACACACACACACACAACACAAGGCACGCTACCGTCAAAACTTATTAAGAGAACCTAAAAGTTAATAACTGTGGGCACAATTAGGAGCATAGGGCAGGATTTGTGAAATACAAACATTCATTTTAAGTATTTTAATGCTAATGAGTGATGAAGCGTTCAAAACCAAAAAAGAATGAGTTCACACACATTTCTTTATTGCCTTGTGCAGACTGTGATGCATTTTGTTTTGCAATTCTGGGGCTGAATTTCCTGCATAGTTCTGCATACGTGACGTCAATAGCTGCGTTTCCATTAAAAACGTGATGGAAACACCAGAATTGAAAAAGAAACACTCAAATATTACAAAGTTGTTTTTTTCATGAGGAGGAATTTCAGACATTTCAATATTGAAATTTGTCACAAAAGCGCCATGGAAACACCTTCTACGCAAATACACGTCACAGAACGTGACACACCTGGTCACATGACCACTTCTTTCCGAGTAAACATGGTGCGCTACGTGTAGACAGAAGAGGAGACCCAGATATTTCTAAGCATTATACTGGCCCTCATTTATCAACCTTGCGTGAAAACGGCTGTAAATCTGAGTTCACATTGTGTCGTACAACAGGACCAACATGTGATTTATGAAACACTGGTATCTGACCAATCCAAGCATATCAATGATAAGGTGTTGATAAACACGGCGACTGAATTTCATCGTCATTAACATGTCACGCATTCAAATATCCCTGGTTTGGAGGCCCTGCCCACTGAGGTAAAACAAAAATTGGCAAGGAACTCTGCATCCTCACAGCTGAGCAGAAGAAAAACAAAGATGTTGTTTTCAGTAGTGTGAAAACTGGAATTTAAGGAGCTCGTTTTAAACGCTCTGGAAGAGAATAACGGAGGCGGTGAACAGCGTTTGGACTCGGGCTGAGGTTTAAATTAAATTCTCAATAACTAACTTTACCATTGGCTAATGGTGGTTTAAATGAAATGTTAAAAGCGTAAATCCCTGCTTTTTGATCAAGACACTTCTTTAAATTTTAGTCAAGAAAAAGTAGACGAGTCAAGCTGATGAGCGCTGTATGCTCAGATTTGAACGTGCGAACGGTTAATAAATGAGGGCCAATGAGTATATACTGTCTACTATATACTATTAGTATGATTAGGATGGTGAGCGTTCCCAATGAAGTATGCTTCCGAGTTTCCCAAGATGCATTTGGAACCTACAGCGTTAAAAACTTGAAGCACACTGAGGCTAAATATTTCTGTTGATTCTCCACCTTTGAAAGTTCTGAAAACATTTAAGTAGAATATCAACATGTGCTCATTTGATTCATTAAACTCACAGAAACACATTTTATGCTGACATTTCAGAGATTTTTGGAGACCCTCCATTGTGCTACTGACTAGACTTCCAGTTAACTTCAAAACAAGAGCCCTATTATTACAAGATAAGAAGATGTGCTTTTATTTTGAAAAGGGAATGTTTGACTTTTAGCTTGAAACCAGTCCCAGGATGATCATGGGACGGTTGAGTATGACTAGTGTGCCCACTGTGCATACTTGAAAATTGTCCTGATATAGTATACATCTGGGTATTTCTTGCATACTCGATCTTTTCGTACTATTTAATGTGAACGCACTACATCAAGGGTCCCCAATCCTGGCCCTCAAGGGCCACTATCCAGCATGTTTTAGATGTTTCCCTCTTCCAACACACCTGATTCAAATGATGAACTCATCATCAAGCTCTGCAGAAGCCTGATAACGATCCTGGTCATTTCAATCAGGGGTGTTGGAAGAGGGAAACATCTAAAACATGCTGGATAGTGGCTCTTGAGGACCAGGATTGGGGACCCCTGCACTACATATTAATTTTTACGTCAGACTTACGGTAGTATGTTAGTGTGTGATTTCGAACACGGCCTCAAAGAAGACAAGCTGGGTGGACCAAACTACTGTTTGGTTCCGCGGAGGCATGTGCAGTGGTCTTGCAGTAAACAGTGACACTATCACTGTCACTATGGTGATTTATTTGTTGATTCTATGGACCCTTTTTAATGTAAAAACAGTGTAAAATGCTGCTTGTTTATTTCTTTAGTTTCTTAAGAAGCCAAAATAGAACCAGATCTTCATGATTCTATTGACATACTCATTCCTGCTGAAATATATTGACATCTTTATTCAGATTTGCACTGGTTCTCGTTGCAGTTCTTCCCCAACGGCAACGCCTTTGCCACGGGCTCTGACGACGCCACCTGCCGGCTGTTCGACCTCCGTGCTGATCAGGAACTGATGGTTTACTCACACGACAACATCATCTGTGGTATCACCTCCGTCGCTTTCTCCAAGAGCGGCCGCCTGCTGCTGGCCGGATACGACGACTTCAACTGCAACGTCTGGGACACTTTGAAGGCCGACCGTGCTGGTGTGTAACCCACAGTGTTTTAAAGATTCATTAATGACCATCTAACGGTGACGGGAGTATATAGAACAAACTATTTTGTGTGAGCGATGCAACTGTTAGAGGGGCCACACACACCCACACACACACTGATAACAGCACGTAGTACCTCAGGACCTTTTTTGCGCATGCGGGTTCGGACTCCAAGCTGATGGAAGATGCATTTATTGTGCAAATTTTACAAAAATATCCGAATTGAGCAATAAAGCCTGCAGTGTGAACGTAGCCAATAATGTCAGATCTGTGTAGAGTTCTAAACGTTTAGAAGAAATCACTCTAGCCGCAGGCTGTTTGGCTTTTTGAGCTCAAGTTGAAACTATGTCCACTTGAGCTTTTGTCATAACTGGTGTTTGGAAATTTATAATTTCTTACTTTCGAAAACGGTTTTTTCGAAGTATGTTGGTCAGTTTGTTTGTTTGTGTACACAATAGTGTCCTCAATTTTTTATATATCCACTTAAATTTTTTTCTGTGAATTGGTTTTTGGGCATAGATGAGACCATTCAATTTTTGTGAAGGTAGGTTCAAGATCAAGATCACAAAAAGAAATCAAAAATCACAAAATTCCTTATCTTTAGCATGGAGCAAAATTTCTAAAATTCATATCTCTGTCAGATCTTCATCGATTCGTTCAAGATTTTGCAGGATGATGTAAGTCTATGACATGCAACATCTGATCAGACAGGATTTGTTGTCACGTACTGAGTTTACCTCCGTACTGAGATTATAATCCTAACCCTAATCGAATCTAATAAACAAATAAAACATCCGTTCACTTTGAACACAAAAATATACTAAAATGAATTACGTTTTTAGCAAAAATTCATTTTTCAGTAGTGCGCATGTGCACATAAACTGTATGTGCATATACAATCTCAGTACGATGCGCAGTCGGTACATGACACGGGATCCGATCCAGATTGCTGACTCAGCGATTTTTGTAAATTAAAATTGGAAAGCCCATTTACGACTTTCAAAAATGTCTATACAGTTTGAATAAGTTTTGATTTCATTCAAATTTGGTGGATTGATGTCGGGTTGTGATCTCTATCAAAATGTCAAAACAGTCTTTGTTGAACGAGCGCTTTTATTTGTATTTGTTTATTCCACACGGTGTATTCTTCAAGGTTCTTGTCAGTGTTGTTATGCTTCCCTTACGCTGGGATTTTGATCCCCTACGCTGTGAAAGAGCATTGGGGGGATTTTCAGCTGTTTTTTACTTTTTTAATATGTACAGTCATAATAATTGTTGCACACTTGGACACAAAAGGGACTTCAGGTGTGCATGAGTTGTTTTAACTCTCTTTTTAATTGACATAACCCAGAAACAAATACGTCAGTCGCATCGTCTATTTACCTCAGGCGTGTCCGTAACAGTCCCAATATTACTGCGGGTCCCACATAATACCTCATTTAGATTTGAAAAGCGTGTCTTGTAATCAAATGTTATTTCTTGTGTCACTACAGTGTGTCTAAGTATTTATTAGTGGAGGAAGCATGAGTAACTCTTTAACTACATTCATTATGACCCTTTACCAATTTAACAAATAACTTTAGGCTTCAAAGTAAGGCTGGAACAAATAACATTTGAGTCATAAATTAGATCATTTTCAGGGTTAAATGCTGGAAATGATTTTAATGCTTTTAATTTGTAGCTATGGGAATGTGCCGTAAAATTAATCATCATCACCTGGATGTTCATTTATTAGTGTTTTCTGAGGTACAGTCACCAATAAGTATATACAATAACAATCACTGAGTCTTTTGTGTCGCTGTGTATGAAAGACTTATAGAAAATACACACACACACACTCACGAGGACCTTTTGATTTGCCCTTTTCCTAAAGAGCAACATCCCAGCTGTTCTTTACCCCAGACACCTTTATATAGAGCCTCATATAGACCATCCATGTGCAGTGTTGGAAAACCTGCTGAAAAGTACAATTACTACATCAAGATAAAAAGATGAAATTTGAGGCTTTGTGGTTTATTTTGGTCAATTTATAAAAAGTATAAGTTTTGGTGTTACACCTGGTGTCACTCGCTCCAGCAGTGACGAACCCTGTGGATCCATGAATACTTTACTGGTATCGACTGGTTAGTGGTGAATGAATCAGAGGATGAACACTTCAGAGTACACACACACACACACACACACAGTTTTGAACCTCTGATGAATGAAATATTGATTTTCATCCTTTAGGTTGAGCTTGGTGTTAAATAAACAACGTGTCTGCTTTGGATTCATCTTTCCATCCATTTATCTGAACAAAACAACCATTTCACATGATTCTCAACCTGTGGCTGTGTGCAGGTGTCCTGGCCGGGCATGACAACCGGGTGAGCTGCTTGGGTGTGACTGACGACGGCATGGCAGTGGCAACAGGGTCCTGGGACAGCTTCCTGAAGATCTGGAACTAGAGGCTGAAGGTAAAGGGAGGGATCCGTCATGTCACTGAGCTGCAGTGTTATGTTTAGAAGCTACACGCCTCATGGACCATTTGTCTTTAACGCCACCTGGAGGTGAACATGGAAGTGCACCAGATGCCCCTATCTTTAATTGTGTTTAGAATAACAGATATATGTATTTTTTTTTATCTCTTTAAGGTTAATAATTACAATATGGACTTTATTCTTGAAATATTACAACTTTATTCTAGAAATACTACAAATTTAAGCAGGAAATATGCCTTTAATCTGTTAAAATTACGACTCTAATCTAGAAATATTACGACTGTAATCTCATAAAATTATGACTATTCTCAAAATATCCAAATTTAATTCTTAAAATATTACGACTTTAATTTCAAAATGGTATGACTTTAATCTGATAGCATAACGACTGTTCTGATCATTTAAATTTTGTAAAATTAATCTCAAAATATTACAACTTTAATCTCAAAATATTACGACTTTATCTCAAAATATTACAACTTTAGTCTCGAAATATTACTACTTTAATCTTGAAATGTTAGGACTTTAATCTCGTAAAATTAAGATTTAATTCTCAAAACATCACAACTTTATTCTTGAAATATTAAGACTTTAATCTCAAAATAGTACGACTTTAATCTGATAGAATTATGACTCTATTCTCAAAATATGACTACTTTAATCTTGTAAAATTAAGACTTTAATCTCAAAAATTAGGATTTTAATCTCACACAATTATGACTTAATTCTCAAGATGTGACGACTTTAATCTTCAAATATTACGACTTTATTCTTAATATATTACAAATTTAATCTTGAAATATTACGACTTTAATCTAATAAAATTGACTATTCTTGAAATACTAGAAATTTAATCTGAAAATGTTATGACTTTATTCTCATAAAATTACAACTTTATTCTTGGAATATTACAATAATCTTAAAATATGACTACTTTAATATCTTAATACTCAGATTTCTCTGTTCATTTTAATCTCATGTTGTCTAATTTCTTGATGCTAATACACGTGCGCCTACTTTAAACCGACTAACGTGGTTGTTTTTGTGTTTTCCAGAGTGCATCCGGACTCCAAAGTTTAGTGGAAGACCATTCCAAATTCACAATGTTCAATTTTATTGCATATCCAATCTTTTCGAGGAAAAAAAAAAAAACACACCCTTATACTGACTCCAAACACCCCCACCCCTCCCCCACCCCTAAAAACAAACCAACTATCAAGGGCAAAATTCTTTCTCGTCTCTCTCTGTTTGTCTCATTTTAAAGAGCACAATTGTCTGTCACTCATTCAGCTGGCCCAGTCCTCCCAGTAAAGAAAAAGTGGGAATAAAAAGCTTGAGGATTTTTCAGTGATTTCTCCCGTAGTCATTGGTGGTCTGGTTTTAAGATCAAAGCCCACCTTAAACTGGTCTGAGTGAAACTAACTCTGAGCTTTTTAGCCACGTTTTCCTTTTATCTCTTTGTTTGTTTTTGTCATGGTGATGATGATGATGATGATGATAATGATGATGATGAGGAGGAGTAGGAGGAGACGTAGAAATGTCAGTTTAATAATTGTTTAAAATCGAGGATCAAAGCTTTGTTATATTTCCTAGTCTTTACATGTTTTAGAAAACGTTTTAGGTTGAGACTGAAACCCATTTGACACCCAGCTTTATCCCCCAGTACTGAGAACAAAGCGAGAGAATTCAGCTTGAACACACACACACACACACACACACACACACACGAGTCCCTTCTGTAAATTTAGCCCCCACTCCACGATACTTTTACCGTTTGTTTCTTTTTGGGTTTTTTTTTTCTCTCCAGTGTAGTCAACAAATCTTTGTTTGCACAAAAATTTAAAACTTTGCATATATGGAATTATTGTCTAAAGAAAAACGTTCACTAACCAAGCACATGCTGTCTATGATAATGAATGCTCATTTTAAAAATGGGAAAAAAAAGAAAACACACAAAAAAACAAACATTTTAACCATTCTTACACCTTTTTTTGTCTGCCAACAGTGTAGAATAATTAAATGAAGATTAAACCCATCAGAACATGATTCACTACCCCTCCTTATGGTTTTTGCCCCCCTGCTTCTCCCTCCCCCTTACTTGAGATAAGCTCCCCTGGGACCGGCGGCGTGACGTGGTCGCGTAGAGAAAGCCTCCTCCTTTAAACAGAGGTGCCCATTCCGTGCTTGGAAAATGCAGTTACTACTCTGTGAATGACATGTTGTAAAAAATCAATGTTTGAAAATAATGATATTGAAACTTTTTAAGTTAAAAACTAAAAAAAAAAAGATTTTGGTTGGTCGTCTGCCATGGGTGGGTTATCTCTTAGAATCGCATGCTGTAGAATTGCTTAAAAAGGTGCATATGGAATTAAGTCCTTTTGATGTTTTTCTTTAAAAAAATAACCTGTTGAATATATCAATACAATGGTATTTATATTTTGCTTTTCTTTTCTTTTCTTTTTTTTTTTTGATTTAGTTTTTTTTTTTTTTTGTTCCTAGCTCCTCCGTGCATACACAATTCCAGTAAAAATGTCAAAGCTATGCACTCGAGACACGAAACCCTGCAACATTAAAATGGTTATTGGTCCATACTTGGGAAGGGATTCCACTAATTGAGAAGCAAAATGTTTAAATAGTACACGTAACACATACATTCATTCTCCCTAAACATACATAATCTCAAATGGAAGATAGATTTTCATTCCTTCTGTAGCAAAACAAAGAAAAGAAAAAAAAACCTCCATTTACAACGAGAAACATTTTCTAACAGGTTTTTTTTCTGTCCTTTTAATATACACGAAAAACACCAGAAAAAAAAAAAAAAAAAAAAGTAAGTCTTGCAGCATCTGAACGGCAGAACTTTTCTTTTTGTTCTCCTTGTAATAAACACACGTTCTTTCTTTAGCAGTAGTGACATTTTTTTCTTTCCATTTTGTTTTTATTTTGATTTCTCTCTCTCTCTCTCTGCAACATTCTGTACAAAAGTGTGCTGTACTTGTGCGTTAGGCCTGGAGTTGGCAAAGAATGAAACAAAAATAAAAAATGTTAAAAATTAATTAAATTCCCTTTTATTCCTTTTTCTCTTTTTCCATCGAATAACTGTAGAGCTCTGCACCCCCCAATTTTCCCCCTTTTCACCTTTTGTATTTAATTTTAAAAGTCAGTCAGTGTACAACCGAAAGCTGGATGCAAGATAGAAACTATATTAAAATGTACTGTTATTTAAGATGTAATAAAAAGCAGTTTGAGATGATCTACTGTGTTGAGTGTGATTCACTTAGAGCGATTCCCACTGAAGCTAGAATGTTGCAGTTTGGTTTCCTTGTAATTATGTTCAAGTTAAATAAACAATTTCTTATTCACCGTTCACCCGTCTTTGCTTGTTCTCTTTACGTTACCATGACGACACCCATCTACCTGGTAGATCCCAAGCTTTTTTTTGGGTCGTGACCCAGAGAGGTTTTTTACTTTTTGATCATGTTTGTGATTTAATGTCACAAGTAGCGCTGATGTTTTTATACTGAATTTTATTATTTATTTTAAAACTAGATTTATATTTGACAAAGTGAGAGTGTAAAATACAGTTGTTTGAGATTATGTGATGGTCTTTTAATTTGAAAAAGAATATTAAAAAAAATACAAAAACATACATTTTATTATTTAACTATTAGATTATTTAATTTTTATACTGTATATTCTTTAACAGATTTATATTTGATGAAGTGAAAGTGTAAAATACAGTTGTTTTGATTGTGTGATGGTCTTTTAATTTGAAAAAATATTGAAAAATGTAACTATTCTATTACATTTTTATACTGTATATTCTTTACCAGATTTAAATTTGAGGAAGTGAAAGTATAGAATACAGTTGTTTCAGATTGTGTGTAGTTTTGATTTGAACAGAATAATTATTTTAAAAAATGTACAAAATATAATAATTTAACTGTTAAATTATTAAATTTATATATTGTATTTTTAATTTTTAAATAGATTTAAATTTGAGGAAGTTAAATATAATATATTCAGTTGTTTCAGATTGTGTGTGGTGTTTAAATTTGAAAAAGAATATTTTTTACAAATATTTTTTTATTTAACTGTTAAATTCTGAAATTTTTCTACTGTACTTTTTAAAAATAGATTTAAATTTGAGGAAGTGAAATAGAATACAGTTGTTTCAGATTGTGTGTGGTGTTTTAATTCGAAAAAATAATTTTTTTTAAATGTACAAAAATATAATTTTATCATTTAACTGTTATTTAATTTGTATACTGTATTTCTTTTAAAAATAGATTTAAATTTGAGGAAGTGAAATTATATAATGCAGTTGTTCGAGATTGTGTGGTGTTTTAATTTGAAAAAGAAAAAAATTACAAAATATAATTTTATTAGTCAATTACTTAACTAATTATTTTTTATACTGTTTTTTTACTAGATTTATATTTGAGGAAGTGAAAGTATTAAATGCACTTGTTTCAGATTGTGTGTGGTGTTTTTGTTTGAAAAACAATATTATTTAACTATTAAATTGTTTATTTTTTATACTGTAGTTTTGTAAACTAGATTTATATTTGGGGAAGTGAAAGTATAGAATACAGTTGTTTTAGAATGTGTGATGTTTTAGTTTAAATAATTTTAAAAATGTACAAAAATGTAAATATTTAATTCACTATTAAATTATTTAATTGTTATACTGTCTTTTCTTTAACTAGATCCATATTTGAGGACGTGAAAGTATAGAATACATTTTGAAAGGGAATAATCAAAAATAAATTACAAAAACATAATTTTAATCATTAATAAAAAACTACACATTTCAGGAGACCCCATTTGAATTCTGGGCGACCCCACATGGGGTCACGACCCCAAGGTTGAAAATCCCTGATCTACATCACGCTCACATTGATATATTTGAGTGGAATAGATGATTAGTGAGTAGATCATACATACAAAGCTAACGTCAGACTCCAGTGATCAAAATTAAAATATAAAATGTGCAAAAATCAAACCTCATTTCACTGCCTTTCACAATTAAATCCCTTAAAATGCTAAATAATAATAACGCAAAAAACTTGTTGAACGTGATTGAAAAAATTACATTAAATTAAAAACAATACTATATGTATTGTTGATTTTATTTTATGTAACTATGGATTTTTGTTTCTTTATTCTGTTGCTTCTAATATGCTATCCTATCTATTATATATTAGGTATATATATTACTATATTAGAGATGGATATATAAATATATAATTATTTTATTATATCTTATATTATTATTCTATTATCTATATTTATTAACTATTCCATTAATTGTTCTATTGATCATTGTATATGACATTTAAGTGCCTTGTTATCTGTATATGCTGTGCACTTTTGCTCAATAAATTAAAAAAATTGCAAATTGAAAAAAATAAATAAATAAAATGAAAAATGAAGTTGATATTTACTGCCACCTCATGGACAAATATTAACAGTTCTTTATGCAAACTGTAAGAACGTTCATGCAAAACGATTTTATGATTTTAAAAACCATGATGCAGCATCTCAACATGTGTCACATGGTTCAAACATTCTTTAGCTTGGAAAGTTTTTAAAACCTTTTTAATTTTCCTCGACAGTGGGATTAGGTAAACATTTAAAGAAGCTTTTTTCCCTGTGGGATTAGACTAAGTGTGTCTCCAATAGTGTGGATTAGCCAAGAAATAAACAAACAAAGCTTTTTAGAAGTAGAAAAACTCTAAAGAGACTGGGCCCACAAAAATGTGATTGTCTGATAAATTGACATTTTTGTTAGCGTTTAGAAAAATGACCAATCTGAACATTAATACAGAAAAAAAAACACAGGGTTTTGTCTTTTACTTGTTCTTTTTTGTCGGTTTTTGTGTTTTTTTTTTTTTTTTTTTAACTCATTTTGTCTATTTTCTTGTCAATATGGTGAATTTTGTTGCCTATTTGCATGTTTTTGGAGTCATTATGTGTGTTTTTCTTATATTTATTGTGTTATTGTTGTCATTTTGTGCATTTTTCTGTCATTCTGTGCTCATCGTTGGCATTTTGTGTGTCTTTGAAGTTCTTTTGTATACGTTGTTGTTTTTGTCTATACGTAGTTCTTTTGTGTGCCTTTGTTGACACGTTGTGCATGTTGCTGTCGTTTTGTGTGTTATGTTGGGCTTCATATAAATTTCAACTTCATAAATTACAATTTTTCTTTCATTTTTTGTTTTGGGAGACGCACAAAATTAGACCGACGGCCGCATGTGGCCCCCGGGCCGCCAGTTGCCTATGTCTGATCTAAAGCATAAAGAGAGAACCTGTAACTGTCATGAGGTCAGGTGATGTTTTCTTTATTTTCTGTGGTCACTGAGTGTTTATTATTCTAATCAAATGTCTGAAACACTTGAATTCACTTGTGTCCACATGGAGGAGCAGCTGCTCTGCTTTGATCACCTCCTGTATGTCACTGCTCCTCCTTTTCCTGTGTCCAAAACATCTGCTATTTCATTATTTATCCAGTCATCTGTTCAGGACCATTAACTATAACTGCTGATCCTCTTCATATAGTTCATTTAAACATATAGAAATGTCCCAGTATATTAACTAAATAACACATTTTGTGATAACCTGGCCTAGTATAGCCTAAATATGAATATTTTCAGCAAATAGGGTTTATTTATACATTAAAATATAACAATAATAGAGGTGATCCATACAATATTTTGGGTAAAAATATTTCCAGTGGTGGAATATAAATATTATTGTGTGTTCATTTTCCTTTGCATTTACTCTGTATAACTCAGTGGTTCCCCAGATTTTATGGATTGTGACCCCATTTTGATATCACACATTTCTGGAGACTCCAAATAATTGTTTTTAGAATTCATTTTTTAAGATAGGCCAGCTCAGATATCTACATGCAGTATTTTCATTTATTATTATTTTTACATCTCCAAACTGCATTTTATTTTAACTAAATTTATTTTTGACTAAGTGAAAGTATAATAATGTTTTTTTTGTAGAAGTCACGTGAGTTAACACGTCTTGGGCGTTCCTGATGCTTCTCTTGACCAATCGACGTCAGTGAGGCCATGGGCTGTGATTGGTGGAGGCCAGTGAGGAAGTGGTGTGTGTTTGACAGGCTGAGCTGAAGTAAGATGGTGTGGTGTGATATCATGGTGGAGTAATGTAATGTTTAAAGTCATGTAATGGTGAGGCTGTGATCACTGCGTCTCAAACTGAGGTTGGAAGCAGCTGCTGAACGTTCGTCTGTGTGGACCATGTCGGGCTGTTAGCTGATTAGCTGTTAGCTCCGCTGGTTCCATCACCGTTTATAACTGTAAGTCCTGTTCTAACCTTTAATCTGTGTTAAACTGCTAATTATAATCACCTTAACCGGTTTTTAAATCGACCAACTCTACTGCAGTGTAATGGTTGGAACTAGTATATGCTTGTTTATTTATGTTGTGGCTGATTTTCTTATGTTGCATTAGCTTTAAAAGTTTAGCTAATCTAGCCTTAGGTAACTTTTAAAAAGCTTTATGGTGATTAATAGCAGGGTTGGGTTCAATTACGTTTTTCAATTACAATTACGTTTTCAATTGTCTATGTTCAATTACAACTAAATTTTGATTATGGTGACAGGCATTTTTTTCAATTATTTTTCACAATACATTTTTTTTTTTTTTTACAATTTTTATTTTTCAATCATTTTTACAATTAAAATCTTCTGAAAGTCAGTTACGATTACGTTCTCAATTAATACCGTTAAAATTCAATTAATCCCAATTACTGAGCCTTTCATAAATAACCCCATAAAATTAATTGGCGGTGGCTATCCGTACGTAGCCGTATCAATATGATGACATTCTATTCGTACGTAGCGCCCCTGATTGGTGACGTGATAGTACGTGATTAAGACGCTACGTACTTGTACTTCTGTTTGCTAGTATACGTAGATTCATAAACTACATTACGGACTAACTAACCCTAACCTACGTTACAGACTAACTAACCCTAACCTTGAACTACGTTATGGACTTACTAACCCTAACCTACGTTACGGATGAAATAACCCTAAACTACGTTACGGACTAACTAACCCTAACCTACGTTACGGACTAACTAAACCTAACCTTGAACTACGTTACGGACTTACTAACCCTAACCTACGTTACGGATGAAATAACCCTAAACTACGTTACCTTAAACTACGTTACGGACTAACTAACCCTAACCTACGTTACGGACTAACTAAACCTAAACTACGTTACGGACTAACTAACCCTAAACTACGTTACGGACTAACTAACCCTAACCCTAATCTACGTTACGGACAAACTAAACCTAAACTACATTACGGACTAACTAACCCTAACCCTAAACTACGTTACGGACTAACTAAACCTAAACTATGTTACGGACTAACTAACCCTAGCCTTAAACTACGTTACGGACTAACTAACCCTAACCCTTTCTGAAGTGGATTTGAATATCTTGCCACCGTGAATTCATACGTGTATCGCTTGTTCAGCCATTTTTTTCTTCTGATTTGAATGTACAGAATGGTCACATGACTTCCGGTAACATCATAGGCCACGTACGAATAGCACCGGGGGTCGTCCGTACGGCTACATACAGATAGCCACTTCAAACTTAATTTATGTTAGCTTTCTGTTAGCATCTCATATAATAACGCCTTAGTTTTGACCCCTGTCCTAAATCAGCTGTAAAATACACTAAAAAATATAATCTATCATCTGATTTGTTTTTCATCTCTTGGTTACTTTGTTAGGATTCTTTATCCATGAAAATATTTGTATTAATATTTTTGGTGTGGGCGTGTAAGCATTTTTTCTGTATTCAGTCTACCCCTAGATTTCAATTTTAAAATAAATCATACGTATATATTTTATTTGCCTTGGTCACTTTTTATGCTTAATGCTAATTCATAGATTAATATTTAAAAAATAAAACTGTAACATTGGTACTGTAATTTATCTTTTAATAAAGTAGTTTTTCTGGAAATTTATTTTGTGTAACGTGTTTTTACTTATTGAATCTTTTGGGTAAAAAAAAAAAACCTGTGATAGTCTGTTGTTTTTATTTAAGGGGAAATTTAGTTTTTTGAACACAGAATGAAATTATATACAAGGTCATCAAAGGACAATTTGGTTAATGTGTGTATGCATAAGTAAAAAATGACAATTCATAAATATTGTTGCATCTCTGGGATAAAATGTTGCAAAATTAAAGCAAAAAACTTTATTTTTGCAGGTTCAAATGTATCATTTTTTCTTTTAAAACATTTGAGAATGTAAAGTTTTTTTCTTGATTTTGGTTCCATTTTATATTTAATATATTTATTGTATAATTAGAAACAATAATAACCCTCACCAATCGTCACCATGTGTGGTTGTTAATCATTACACCTAAAGTAGAAAACTTGGCCCTGTAGATTACAGTTGGGACTTTTGGCCGTTATGTCATTGTTTGACCGTCATTGTCTGGGTCATATGATGCAATTCTCATCTAACATAGAGACCAGTTAGTGACATAAACCAATACAACCATGTTAAAGGTCTGTGAGAAAAAATAGAATAAACTAAACAGCTGTTTTTGTTGTTTTAGGAGCATTAAAATCACTGCCCACACATAATTAAAGTCTGAAATGTACAACTTTATCATAATGAGTTATTGATCTGCACCAGCCAGGGTTGGGCTCAATTATAATTGTAATTCATAATTAATTACAATTATGGCATAATTGTATTTTTTTTAAAAATTGTTGCTGTTGTAATCGTAATTGAATTGTAATTGAGTTCAGATAGTGCTATTGCTTGGTTAACGCTGATGCTAGGTTAATCCTATTGCTAGGTTTAGGCTAATGTTAAGCTATTGCTAGCAAATGCTAGTTAATTGTTATTGCTAGGTTGAAGATAATGCTATTGTTAGGCTACTTCTAATGCTAAGTTAATGCTATTGCCTGGTCTAATGTTAGGTTAATGCTAATGCTATGTTATTGTTATTGCTAGGCTGATGTTACGTTAATGTTATTGATGGGCAAATGCTAATGCTAGGTTATTGCTAATTCTAGGCTAATCTAATTGCTAGGTTTTTTTGCATTGCTAGGATAATGCTAATGCAAAAGCATTTTAAATGCAATATCTCAGCTATTTTTTGACCAATTTGCACCAAATATCCACAAATTGACCATCTAATCCCCAACACTGGGATATGCGACTTTGGATCACCGACCCCAGCCACTTCTTCGGACCCTACAACATTGACATTGTAATTGTCATGAAAATTCAATAAAAACTGTCAATTACAATTTAATTAAACACAAACCTGTGGAATTGTGTTACAGTTTTTTGGCTTACATATATGTAGTTAATAATTATTAAAATATGTTTCATATCAACTTTTCACACTACCTATCAGTTCTTTTTAGGATCATTTTACCATTTAATACCAATATTTTTAATTGATCAGGAAGCCTAACAAGGTAACCAAGAAATTAGAAATGAATTAAATGATAGATAATATATTTTAGTGTATTTTACAGCTGATTTATGACATGGATCAAAACTGATTTGTTATAAGAGATGCTAACAGGAAGCTAACACAAGAGGAAAGTTATGTTTTATGGACTTATTTATTAAATGATCAGTAAGCGTGATTCTTTCTAATTAAATACATTTTAGTAATTGAGAACATAATTGTAGTTGACTTTCAGGGGGACAATAGTAATTAGTAATTACTTTATATTGTTATACGTTTTTTTTTCTTCCGTCACAGAATTTTGACGCGTTTTAACTTCTTCAGCGTTTGACCGATTTTGACATCTAAGATATCAAAACGTGTCCAAAATTGAGAATCGGGGTACTTGTACTTTTGTGATTTCTAACTTTTATCCATTTTTAAAAAATAATTTATTTGGTCAAAAATGTCCCCATTAATTTTGTTTGGGAATTTCGGCTTCAACTTCGAACTTCAGCTGTTCAACCATTTCGACTTTTAAAATGTTCAACTGTCTGATGGCTAATGCTAGGCTAATGTTATTTCTCTGTAATGCTAGGTTAATGTTAATAAATGCTAATGTTAATGCTAATAAATGCTAATGCGAGCAAATCTTAATGCTAGAAAATTATAATGCTAGCAAATGCTAATGCTAAGTTAATGCTAATGTTAATGCAAATGCTAGGTTATTGCTGGACAAATAATAATGCTAGCTAATGCTAATGCAGTGCTCAATGACTTGCATTTTCTTCAGGAAATGCAAATATTCTAGTTTTAATCGTAATTAACTTATAATTCAACATGGATAATTGTAATTAAAAAATGTAATGAAACTCATCCCTGGCACTTGCAGCTGACGTGCGACCAGGTTGTGTGAGATGGATGGTAAACAGGAGATGCGAGTGGAAGCTGCTCCGTACTGCTACACCACCTGTGATGGAGGCAGAGAGGTATCTGGCCGCAGCATCGCACGGCGACATAGAAAAGCTCGCAGCCTGAGCACCTCCTCAGCCAGCTCCTCAGAGTACAGGTATGTTCCCTCCATAAATGTACCATTTTACTCCACATTGTCACCTTACCATTTTAGAAGATACTAAAACCCGGAAACATTTCGGAGACATACCAGAGACGGAGTAAATTCTGCCCCCTACTGCATGCACAGGCTGTAATATCACCAAGTTTATCATTGTACCAGCTGTTAAAGCGACTTTCTTTACCAGGGAGCAAAGATTTATTCTTGGTTATTGTTTTACGGATTTTTACTGGTCTTTATTTATTGTTGATTAGATCCTACTGCTCAGAAACCCATGGAAACCAGTTGTATTTTTATATTTATTTATTTTCTAATGATTTTTATTATTTAAAAGGTTACCTCAGATGTAGCCTATGTATATGTTCATAACATGGACTATGCACAATAATAAAATTATACTTTTTAAACTCTGGAACGGACCTTTTTTTTTTTATTTTTTAAAGAAAGCATGTGCTTATATTTCTGTTTACGATGCTTGTGACATGATGTGTGTTACAGCACTGGTGGTTTTTTGTTTTGCTTGTTTGTTCTGTAATGACAAATGTCAACACGACTTCAGCAGCCATCGTACTAGTGATGCACCAAAATTCCCTCCAACAAAATCACCCAAAATGACATTTTTGGTTTTTGAGCTGTAACACACTTTTCTCACCAAAAAAACGACCGATACGTTCTTAAAAGTTGGATTAAAATTAAACCAGCGCACACAAGAAATGATCCACAACGTAATCAAAGTACATGGAGCACACAGTGTGTGCTTGGATAATAGATAAAGCCAATAAGATGATTTTCATCAAGAACTTCAATGCTTTTTGTGTTTTAATGAGAAAACTTATTTAATTTGACTCTCTTTCAGCAGCTCAGTCTGTTATAGGCCTGTACATTATTATTTAATGTATGATTGGGTCAAGTTAAACATTCTATTTATTTAATTTTATATGGTGCATTGTTGGAATATTTTCATATTTTGAATTGCTTTGTTCTTTAAAGCATTAATATTAATTTACACAATTGCAATGTTTTAATTATAGTAGTTAGTGCACATTCAGAGCCAGAAATGCAATTGTTCTTATAATTTGCTTAATAATTTCTTCCGGTGTTTTGGTTTTCGGCCAAGAATTTTAATTTCGGTGCATCTCTACATCGTATTATTGACGTAATTTTATCAAAATGCAGGCTCTGTATCGCATTTCAAAAATAAAATAACTACAAAGAGGTTTAAGTTTATTAAACCTGAAACAAACAATCTGTTTTCTGTTTTGGAATTGTTACGATGGTGATTTATTATGAAAGAACAACACAAGAGTCGAGACGTGGTTTCAGGATTTCTTCATTCCAAAGGATTTAGTGAACTGAAAGCCAACAGTGAAAATCACAATGTCTCAATAGCTTGTGCTGTGCTCATCAACTTCCTGGTCACATGACGTCTAAATGTTGAACAGCAGGACGAAGAAGGACTTCAGAAAAATGTTCCTTAAGAAATCCACCTTAATCTCCTGACATGTTTCGATCATCAACTGCCAGTCTTCGTCAGGGGCGTCTGTTGTTTGCTTTGATGTTTTTTTTTAAGTGTCCTTTGAAGTTTTCTTGACTTCCGTGTAATAATTTCAGCAAGATCCTTTTTGAATAATATGTCGAGATTTAATTTATTCAGACAACTCTTCCTCTGGAAATCTACTTTGATCTCCTAACATGTTTCAACGGTCAACTGCCAGTCTTCATCAGGGCGTCTTCTGATTGCTTTGATGTTGCCCTGACTTCCGTGTAATAATTTCACCAAGATCCTTTTTGAATAATATGTCGAGATTGAATTTATTCAGACAACTCTTCCTCTGGAAATCTACGTTGATCTCCTAACATGTTTCAACGGTCAACTGCCAGTCTTCGTCAGGGCGTCTTCTGATTGCTTTGATGTTGCCCTGACTTCCGTGTAATAATTTCACCAAGATCCTTTTTGAATAATATGTCGAGATTTAATTTATTCAGACAACTCTTCCTCTGGAAATCTACTTTGATCTCCTGACATGTTTCTGACTGTCAACTGCCAGTCTTCATCAGAGGCGTCTGCTGATCGCTTTGATGTTTCCTTGACTTCCGTGTAATAATTTCAGCAAGATCTTTTTTGAATACTATGTTGATATTTAATTTATTCAGACAACTCTTCCTCTGGAAATCTACTTTGATCTCCTGACATGTTTTGACTGTCGACTGCCAGGCTTAGTCAGAGGCGTCTGCTGATCGCTTTGATGTTTCCTTGACTTCTGCGTAATAATGCGGTGCTTGACCAGTTACTCTAGACCTTAGATGGCCTGCTTTGTTTGGGCGGCTCATCAAACGCTCTTTAATCCTGCTGCAAACTAAAGAAGTTGTTTCTGGGTCTCTTAAAAACAAAGCTGTCAATTTGTTTTCAATTCAACATAAAGTGCTCATCATGTGTGTGTGTGACCCCAGCAAGGCAAGGCAATTTTTTTTGTATAGCGCATTTCATACACAAAACAACTCAATGTGCTTTACATGATAAAACATTCAACTGTTTAAAATCAATAAGAACATTTAAAATCATCAGTAAAATCAATTAAAATCACCAACAAACACATTACATCAACAACATGACCAAAAATCTCTCTCTCAATCACATGCAGTAGAGAAAAAAAAAAAAAGTGCCTTGAACTTTGATTTTAAAAATGTTCACATTGGATGCTGTTTGTTCCACTTTATTTTTAGTTGTTCATCTGCTGTCTGACTTGTTTCCTGGACAGAAAAATGGTTTCCAAATGCACCTGTGGTAACTTGTACTGCAACAGAAAAAGGGAATTTGTGACAAAATACCCAACAGAAAAAAATCTCAACCCCTTAATAGAATAGGGAACCAAATCACGTTTAGTAGTATCACAACATTGATTTTTTTCTGATAGTACTTCACAATTAAAGCGCAAAAATGATTCTAAATCTTTTGCAGTAAATGTTAACATTCTTGTAACTGTTCAGGACCAATATGCATGTTTCTTACCAGTAAAAAATATAGAAATTTCCTTGTGCGGTGAAGATTTCCACAAAAGATTTAGCGCAACATTTTCATCATAGTTTGTTTCCACATTACATGAAAAAACTGTTGCAGAGCATGTCAACACATTTTTGTGTTTTATTGACAAACGTGATGTTCCCATCAGGTTTGTCTCTGTAGCACTGGTATTTTAGGTCACTGAACCAGTATTTAGAGCCTGATGTGACGATCCAAAATGTAAACACACCCAAATTGTTATAAAAAGTTTTTTTAAATAAGACCTGAAATGTTACAACTGGTCAATAATGTAATAAAAGTGCTAAGCCCGAAATGTAATACATTTTTTTTTTTTTTTTAGTAAAACCCAAAATGTTACAACTGGTCAATAACGTATCAGATGCTGAGCCCAAACCATAAAAACGTTTTGCGTTTATCAATTAGTACATTACATTATAAGGCAGGCCACAAATTTTTCTCCTAATAGTGTGATAATTTTATTACATCATAGAGTGAGTCAATTATTTATAGATTAAAGGAATTATTGCTTCAATGTAAAGATTAGTGTAATACACAAATGCTCGTGTGTATGTGTATATATATATATATATATATATATATTTACGCATACACATTTGTGTATTTCACGATATATTGAGTTTTCTATTTTGGCGAAATAGAAAATTACATTATCACCTATATCGATATATATATATTTATATATAATTTTTATAACTCTTGTTTTAGGAGTCCCTGCTTTCATTACTTCTCAGAACAGCATGAAAGTCACAATTACATAGATTTCTGAGTGCATCCTAACCCAGAACTTCCCCTAAACAGGCCACACTATAGATCTCACTCACACGTGCTGTCCCGTAGAGGAGAAAAAGCCAAAAGTGGCACATATTGTGCAGCTGTTTGTTAATAAATGTACATGTGTGGCATTTTGCATCAGCAAATTTAATCCAGAATTGTCTTTATGGTCAGACTTTATTGAGTTAAAAATATCAAGATTTATATCTAATATCGACATTTTGAGGAAAAATATCAAGATATGAGTTTTGGTTCAGCCTTGTCTGATACGACTTTCTATATTGAAGCAATACGCCCTTTAATCCATAAATCATTGACTCACTTTATGATGTAATAAAATGATTAAACCCATACTGTAATAACGTCAGTGGAAAGTTTTTACGTTTTGGGCTCAACATCTTTTTACATTATTGACCAGTTGAAACATTTGGGATTTAAAAAAATTACATTGCGGGCTCAACACTTTTGTTACATTGTTTACCAGTTATTTTTTTATAATAACAATTCGGTTCTTGTTACGTTCCAGGTCGTTGTTGCATATCGAGCTCTAACAAACCAGTATACAGTGCATTAGTGAATACTGAAGCCGTTCATGTTTGAAACTTTATTTCAATGATACTTGAAATAAATACTTGATAAATGATTTGCTGAAATGTCATTTTTTTTTTTTTGTCTAATGACCTTTGCTGTAGATAAGGTCCGGTGTTATAATGTTTTTCATTCTTCACTGTTGTTGAACCAAGAATACCGTTGATAAAGGTGTTTGTTTTACAAATATTTCACAACTAAACTCAATCATGTTCTATGCTTATGTAACACACTGATGGGGTGGGTGACTGCCAAAGTAGCAACTTATTCTCTCAGCCTAAGTGAAGTTATTTAAGGTCCCTTAGGTAGAAAAGTACCCAGAATGTTTCCTATAATTTTAAAGAATGAGTGAATCTGATGTTTTTTACATATGTTTCCTTTTCTGAAACTCTATTGTTGCTTGTTTCCCAGGAGGACACAGTCACTTCATGGCCCTAGCCCCGTGACAACGTTTGGTCCCAAGGCATGCATGCTTCAGAATCCACATACAGTCATGTAAGTAGGACAGAGATGCTCAAGTTTTTCTCAGTGTCATCGTTGGCCTTTGTTTGTGCTGCAGTCACAAGTTTTTGTTGGAGTGTGTGCGTGTGCACGCGCGCTTGATAAACCTCCTGCTTCGTGTGCATCCTGATCTCATTCAGGTTATTGTGCTTCTTATGTTTCTGTGTTGAACTTTTGGCTGAATATTAATTGCATTTTTTTCTAATCATCACTGTAAAGTGTAATTTAAATTGAGGTTTTTGATGGAGCAATAGTAGTGTTTTACCTAGTGGAGGAGACTTGCGAATAAAATCCATTCATACCATATTTAGAAAAAAACACTGAGGTGTTGTGTGACAGTCCGTGACACGACTTAATGATGATTCCAGTCGTTTGAAAGGCTAAAGTCTGCATTTACCTACTTGTGGACTTCAGCCATCATGTGTAAGCCACACAGACTCCAGCCATCGAAACCACTGCAAAGTGACATATCTGGCATGTGTGGGGAAACGGCAGGTTTGATTAACTCTTGGCTCCATAATGGAAATAATAATAACAACAAAAACACATGTCCAATGGCTGTCTGGGGCTGCTTCTTGTTGCAGCACTTTTGTGTGAGCTTTAAGGTAATTAAATAAAACATGTTCAGCATCTTGGTTACTGCCCAGAAAAAGTGACGTCGGTGAAAACCCTCTATTACGTCACTGAGCGTTTGGATTTGAAATGACGTAATATTACGTCAGTGGTACTGAGGGAGTTATTGTGTTTAAATGTCATCAAACTGTTCCTGAGTCACATTAATCATAAGTCTTACACAACACATGTAAAGTAGCAAACATCCAAACTAAAGCCTTTACGTTCCTTGTGTTTCCAAAAGAGCTCAACGTGTATTATGAGGAGCTTTAAGGTGGTGTCACTGGGTTCCATCATATTTGATCCTCGAGAAGTGCTGATTGGTCAACTCAGATGAAACTAATCTACTAGGTTTAGTGGAGCATTTCTCCAAGTTGTTGTCCTCTTTTTCCCTTGGTTCTATTGGGCGTCCACATCACTATAGGACAGCCAATGAGAAACCAGTGGCCCAGGGGCCACATGCGGCCCCCAGCCTAATTTTGTGCAGCCCCCAAAGTAAATGCACGGAATGACTCCAAAAACACACAAAAAAAGAAAAATACACAAAAAAAACCAACATAAATAAAAAAAATCCAACAACAAAATTATTCAAACGACACCAGACAACAAGGAAAATACACAGAATAAAAGAAAAAAACACTTTGTTCTTTCCTGTTTGTTTTTCTGAGATACTTTAAATCCACTCTTAAATGAAGTACACACACTACCCAAATGATATTAACACATCTGTAAACATTCAGAATTAAGTCATGTAGAATTCATGAAGTTAGTATTGTGATCAAGTAAGAAGGATTGGGTTCTTTCTTTTAATTGAAAAAAAAAACATCACTACCCAACTGCGTAATGCTGGAATTTCCATTTTTCTTTGTTACTGGGTTGATAAAGAGTCTTTGTTAGAGGTTAGTCCATAAAGATCACTTCCTCGAAGAAGTGTTTCTTTCTCTGCAGTACTTCCTCCTGTTTCTCACCCCTACTTGCTCAGTTAGTATAGAAATGATGCTGTGGAAAAGCACAAAGGTTTAAGTAATTCACCTAAAGCAGCTATTTGGTATAAAATGTAGATATTGAAGAGTTTTCAGTCCTTTTGCTTGTTTAATTTAATTATACGTCTGTTGTGACTCGTTTGTTAGATAAAAAACAAACCTTAAATCTGTAGGCTAGTGGTTCTGGAACAATTTTTTTTTTTTTTTAGACCTTCTCTCATTTAGGGCTGGGTGATAATGACCAAAACTATATAAATCTCGATTATTTTAATTCAATAAAGTCTTAGTAGAAAAATGATTCTGGGAGGTAAATTTGCTGATGCAAAATGCCACACAGGCACATTTATTAGCAAATGGCTGCACAATATGTGCCACTTTTGGATTTTTCACCTATAAAAGGACAGCACGTGTGAGTAAGCTGTAGTGTGTCTTGTTTAGGGGAAGGTCTGGGTTAGGATGCACTCAGAACAGCATAAAAAGCACAGTTAGATGGATTTCTGAGAAGTAGTGAAATCCTTAAATGAGTATTTTTTAAACAAAACAAGCTATAAATGTAGTGAGTGAGTGTTGGTGGTGGTCGGAGGGGCCGATGGTTCACTATGGCTCAGAATGGCAGCCTCGCTTCCATCAGTCTGCCCCAGGGCAGCTGTGGCTACAATAGTAGCTTACCACCACTAAGTGTGGATTGAAAGAATAAGGCCTTAATTCTGGAAAGCGCTTTGAGTGTCTATGATAAAGCGCTATATAAAATCCAATGCATTATTATAATTATTATTAAAATATATATATATATATATATATATGGACCATATTGACATTTTCTATATCACCAAAATGGAAAACTTGATATATCTTGACTATCGATATATTTCCCAGTCCTACTCCCATTGCAACAAAACTTCAACAAAATGAGTAAATAATTGAACCTTTTATTGGAAAAAACTAAAAAAAATCTATTCTTCTTCAAAACTCATAAAATTAACAAAATGTGCAATCACAACATTTAGAAACAGTAATAATAGTTATTGAACTGCATTGGGGGAAAAAGTCATTTTTTGCATGCTTAATGTTCATCAAAACCGTTCTTCTGCATTTAATGTGGAATCACTGATCTAGGGTTAGGGTTAGGGTTAGGGTTTTCATTTGTTCTGTGTTGTACTACATCCTTTTGTGTTTGTTTTGTCCATTAGGGGCCGTAACAGAGGTTTTAAACATGCACATGGCTGTGAACAATTTATTATTGCCGTGAGGATAATGAAAGCATTCGCCATAGTGTTGAAAAGCAAAATGTGACTAAAATAATACAACAAAAATATTGCCTTTAGTTGTTTTGTCTTGACCAGTGGTTGTCATTTAACCTGAAACCATGGGGCCAGGGCTGCACAATGAATCAAATTCTAATTGTGATCAAGTTTTTGGTTGCCACAATTAAATTCATCTGATTGTCGGCAATATTTACATTTAAAATACGGGCTCTGTACTCTGTAATATTGTGTTTATTTTGTTAGCCTGTGGTACATTTTAAGTTCTTGGTTTAATTTTTTTATTATTATCATTATTTTTGTATAATTCTAATTTAAAGTTTGTTTAAAAGTAGTGTTTAAAAAAAAAAAACATGATAAATAATTGTGTTTATAATCATGATTACAATATTGATTAAAAAAATTGTGATTGTCATTTTGGCCATAACCGTGTAGCTCTACCAACACCCCTGCACACTTAAAAAAACACAATAATATAATGTTATATATAATGTAGACCTACAGTAAAATGTGTCTCAGAATTTTTCCTATCCTGAGAAATCATATATATTAATCTGTAAGTCTTTATTTGTTGTTTTGACTCGTAAAGGTAAGCATGGCTGAGCCTGTTTTAACTTTGTCAAATGTTTCCATCAGTTCATCAGTGCTGACAAACCTGTGCTGCGTGTTTTTCAAAGTTCTTCTGCGTCAAGCTGTTTGTTCATCATAAAACATGGGTTCAAACTTGGAACTTGTCATTATCTTTATCACATTTTAATTGGCACCTGTTTGATGCAGAAAGCTGAGTTTATTTATATCCGTCCACTGGCTTCATCTGTTGTGGATCTGTGCTAAACTGTGATGAGATTTTCTTCAGAAAACAGGTCATATCTTTTTTTTTTTAAATACAGCAGTATCAGCATGCGTATCAGAGCAACATTATCAACAAAGTGAGCTTTGAGAGCATCAATACCGTATTGTTAGAAAGCACAAAGGTCTGTAGTGTTGCTCATTATGCATCAGATTCACACATTTGAAGAGGTTTTGGACTCAGACATTCACAATTTATCTATTCCAATAAGTTTAAAGTCTTGAAAAGCTGATCTTTTATTTAATTTTATCTTTTCATTATGAAAAGTAGTTTTTCATTTTTGTAACCATCATGTTTCTTGCAACGTTTCAGTGTAAACGTATGCCGAGTCATCTCTGCTGCAACAAACGCAAAACAAAAAACAGCATTTTAGCTGCAGCCGATTAACCGATTCACTGATTGTAATTGTCTGACTGATCGCCAATTTTTTAAAAGCCTGTCCTGCCGATCCTGATTTTTTTTTATAACAGAGCATACACCTTGAATGTTTCAATCTTAATTTAATGTAAAACATTGAACAATATCCATGAAACAATACAAACGTGTTGTTTTACCTGCATATGAGGCAGTTATGTCAAATATAAATGAGATGTTTAGAACATAATAAAAAATACTAAATTAAAGTACACAGCAGTATTTTGATTTTACAAATAAATTAGAAATCACAAGGTTTGAGGTTGATGATAAAATAATAATCTACAGGACAAATTAACAAAACATCTTATACTACCAATACAGTGACCTGAGTTCCTATTAGTGCAAAAATAAAAAATGTCCAAATGCAGCAACGTTTTGTGGATATTTAAGTGTAAACATATACATCTAAAAGTAAGTTGCAAAGGCCTACAGGACAAAAGCTCCTAAAAGTCAAACATTCTACAAAAATAATAAAGTGCAGCATGTGTAACATTGCACATGCACACATGACCTGGTGGGCGGGGCCTGTCAGTCATCTCACGGCAGAAGGGGATAGTGTTTAAGCTGACTGACCTGGCGTACCGTAGTTTTGTATGAACTAAAGATTGACTGTGACTCGAGATATTATTTTTGCACAATGTTTTAGTGTTTTAGTGACAATATTAAGTTTTTTCTGCAACAAGCAGTGGATGAAATAACAGGTCAGTTATTTTATATAATTTAAAAAAAAAAGACGTAACAAAAATGTTTTAAATAACTGCAAAGCATAACAACAGGTTACATGTATTCTTTTTTTTTTTTTTTTTTTTTTAATTTTGCAGAAATGCTGTACTTGAATTAACTTAACAGTAGCATAACCAACTTAGCATCTGCATTGCTTCACCCCATGGAATGAAATTCAGAGGGTCCAGCTCTGATAATGGGGTCTCCTAACCCTCTTCCCCTGGGAGAACCACAGCTGAACATCTGGCCTGGTATCATAGTTCATCAGTTCTGGCCCCTCCATGCTGATTCTGATGAGGTCCTCCACAGTATCAGTGTAAGACTGGCCCTCATATCTCACTTTATCCCATTTTGTGTTGAGAAGTCTCTCTCGCAGACTGCAGCTGATATTAGGAGCTGCGCTGCACATGCAGTTCACTCACTCTGCTCAGTGCGCTCTTACCCGGACCAGGTCCCGCCCCCCATTGGCTTTGTTGCTACGCGTTCCCGGACGCCTCAGCGCACACTTCCCGTTTCCTCCTTTAGGATTTTCAAAATAAGGTTACCCTACACACTCGCACAGATGCGACCAGATTAAATTTTCACTCGCACACACTGAAAAAATACTTGCATATGCGACCTTAGTTTCATCGCAGTCTTAAGCCCTGGGCCGATCGCCAAAATAAGGTAAATTGGTCGGCGCATCCTTACCGATTTTATATATATATATATATATATATATAACAGTAACACACTAAATATTAGAGATATTGAAACAGTATTTGTAATTTTTCAATTGAATAGTTGGATGTGACTCGACTATTACATCTAGGGATGTAACGATTCACTCAACTAATACTTTAACATCAGTTACAATACCAGCAAGAGCAACATCGTGATTGTCAGAACCAAGGAGGGCCAAGACTAATCTTTCCTGAGTGACAGGCCTCTAAAAACTTTAAAGAAATGAAATATCTGGGTCATGTCATAACTGATGACTTGAGTGATGACAGAGATATGCAAATTATATTCTCAAGCCAACATGTTGCTGCAAAAGTTTAGCATGTGCTCACCTAGTGTTAAATGTTTTTTTTTTTTTTTTTTTAAATTTTGATCCTACTGTGTTCCTATGTACACAGCACATCTGTGGTGGCAGGGTTTAAAACTGGACTAATGTGTTCTGGTTCAGACCCAAGCTGCAGCGTTCTGAACCAGCTGTAGATGTTTGATGCTCTTTTGTGGGATTCCTGTCAGAACACCATTACAATAGTCCAGTCTGCTGGAGATAAAAGCATGAACCAGTCATTAAACCTTTCACTCTGGAGATGTTCTTTAGGTGGTAGAAGATGTTTTTGTGTAGGAGTTGATCTGATTGCTGAAGGTCAGATCTGAGTCAATCAGAACACCAAGGTTTTTGACTTTTAATTATAGAGACTCAAGATACTCGCTGACAGCAGTCCTCTTTTCCTTGTTACCAAAGATAATCACTGGTATCAAGAATATGATCAGTCACTGTCACAATCAGTCATTATACAAATTCAAATAAGCAGGTTGTGGGTGTGTTTTACATGTTGTACATATTTTACATATTGTTCTATTATCGTACGTGAGTGCCAACACAAACTTGGAGTGCAGGCACATAGTTGCATTAGCGTCACTGTATGGATAGTCAAGAATTATAATCGTACTAAATATTACCAGCAACTTACTAAACGACAGCAAAAACATACAAAATAAGAGAAAAAATATACTGAATAATAAAAAGAAGAGACAAACAACAACAAAATACACAAGACGACACCAAAAACACACGCACTAAGAAAAATATTTCATATTCCCGGCAACACACAAAACGACAACGAAGACGCACGTAATGAGTGAAAAATACACAAGATCACTACAAAATAACAGACGCATACAAAACAACTTAAGAAATAATGAAACAGCACCAAAAAACACACACAGAATAATTCAAATAATACCAAGTTACAAAAATTACAAAAATAAAACGCACAAAATAAGAGAAAAATATACTGAATGATAAAAAGAACAGACAAACAAAAAAATAATAATAATAATAATAATACATACATTTTATATAGCACTTTGTTGGGACTCAAAGCAGAACACAGAAAAACAAAGAAATAACAATAAAAGTAAAAGAAAGGTTAAGGAAAATCTAGTTTAAAAAGGTGGGTTTTAAGGAGTGTATGTGTTGTTGGTTAAAGGGAGTCTGCATTCTTGATGGGTTGTGGGAGTGAGTTCCACAGGGTGGGGGCTCCAATGACACCAAAAACACACAAAATAACACAAAATAATACAAATAATATTCATTAGAACATGAACTCAAAATACAAGGGTCAGTGTTGGTCCCACAGCAGGGGGGGTTAGGGTAAGGGCAAAATGTTGTGGTTGGACATAAGGGGGTACTTGAACCAAAAAAAGGTTGGGTTAAAGTTAAGTGAGTGCTGCAGACGTTTAGTGGACAAACTGTTGACCTTTTTAATTCCTCAACCTCTGAAGTGTCTCTCCACTCTGTCCTGGTGAGAGTACGTTAAGGATTAACCGGCTCAAAGCTGCTCGACTGGTTAAAAGTAGTAAAACCAGGCTATTTTAATAGCTGGGCAACTTCTAGTCAGACCTATTTTTACTCTGTTTTCTGTCTGTAGTTGTGTTTAGATGCAGAACCTAGAGGGGAAAGGGCTTTCCCTGCAAATGTCATAATGACAGCATCTCAATGGATATCTTAAACTGATACAGTTGATCTGATGGAAAGGAGTCATTTGTTATTAATGGAGGTGAACCATTTGTCATCAATCACACTTCTCAGCAACCATAAACGCAGCTTTAGAGCAAAGGCAACAATCATGTCCTGCTAAAGTTACACACTGTGCTTTGTGTTAACAGGTGATATAATACTTTACCTCTGTGCACTTTGAACCATAGCCAAGACTAGCTGGGAATCTGTTGTTTGCACCACTGACTGTTCACAAGATTTGATATCAGTTCTATTTATCGGCAGTAATATAAAATCTAGATTATTTCCTCCACCGAGGAGGTAATATTAAAACCAGCATTTACGGTATTTATTTATTTGATTGTCTGTTAGACGGACTATGATGAATGTGCTTTGACATACGCCATTTAAGATTCCATTAAATTTTGGAGGGAATCCGGATCAATATACCTATTCTGGCTCAGCCTAAAACATAAAAATAAAATAATCTCTCATCATTGGCAAAATTAATATCTTGGTCCATATTTGACCTCGGTTATGCAGAGTTGGTTCCTCAATAACACCACGGAGTTTCATCAGGATCGGATCACAATTGCACATTTCATCACAATTTTTGTGGGAAAATGTTGTTGCCCAATGTCTCTACATTTGGACCTTCTGTATTTGTCTTAATTGGGATTAGAAATGTCTTCTGAGCCTTTAAAGTATGAATTATCATGGTACCATCAGGGTTCTCACCAGCGCTGTTGAGCGTAGGGTCCCCCTATGGCAGGGGTGTCAAACTCATTTTAGTTCAGGGGCCAAATACAAACCATTTTATCTTAAGTGGGCCACAGATTGGGACTTCCAGGCGTGCGTGGGCTGTTTTAATTCCCTTTTTGAATCTGCATAAAAGTACCGATATTAATGCGGGTCCAACATAATACCTTAAATTTTACAAGCGTGTCTTCAAATCAGTCTTTTGAATTAAATGTTATTTCTTGTCTTTACAGTGTGTCAGTATTTATTATTGGCAGATCTATACCAAGCATGAGTATTTCTCTAACTACATTCATCATCACCCTTTACCAATTCAACAAAAAACTTTTGACTTTAAAGCAGAACTAAGTAACTTTAAATAAATAGTAATTCCCGAATGAGGTTTACATGGAAAACCGGTTTATTCGGCTTTAGTTTATTCTGCTTTAGGTTTGGGGGTTGGGAAGGCTGTGATTGGACAGGAGGAGAACGTGCTGTGTCACGTCTATCAGGAGAGAAACAACAACAAACCTTTAATTGTCGGCTGTAACACAGAACACCTCACATGAGAACTGTTTGATTGTAGTTTTGAAGCAGCAGCTCAACAATAACACACTTAGATCCACAGAGCAGAAGAGATATATGAACTAATCACTGGTAAATAAAGTCCAGTAAAACTCCAGAAAATAATGACCAGGAATAAATATTTGCTCCCTGGTAAAGATAGTAGCTCTAACAACCGTTATAATGATAAACTTGGTGATATTACAGTCTGTACAGCAATATGGGGACGCATTTACTCCGTCTCCGGGTTTTCGTATCACCCGTTTAGTGAAGCCAACTCCGTTTGCTGATCTCCGTGTGTGTTTAATAAGTATATGTGTCCGTGTTGATGTCCGCACGTTTATGCCTCCGTCCATCCACTCTTTTCAGTAGATCCATGTCTTTTAAGGCTCTTATTATTATTATCATGTCGGCTCTAGTCCGGGCGGCCATGTTGGATTATGTCGTCACCAAATGCATCATCGCCGCAAGTTGCACATGTGCAAAATGACCGGAATTAACTTAAAGCGGATTTAAGTGTTGTTAACTGTTTAGATAAAGAGGAATTATTTAATTCGGGATTAAAAAAGGAATAAACCAGCCACCTAATTCAGATATAATTTTAATTCGGAATTAAATTAGCATTAGGAATTAAGTGTTTACAAGGTCAGGTTAAAGAGGATTTAAAGCTCCCATGTAAACGTGGCCATTGATCTAGATTACTGCCAATATCTGACAAAGAGGAGATTTGGTGCTTGGCTGAAATTCTTGTTTTGTACATCTTTAAAAACCAGCCTCTTGATTCAAGCGTGCAGTTAAATTATTCGTGTTCAATGGTTATTCAGTGTTCCATCAATGTTGGATAATGAATGTATGTTTACCCTAATGTTCAGATGAGAACATGTTGGTACACATTGCTTCAGTAATACTGCTGCTGCTCTACCAGAGTTCTCTGTTGCTTCCTGGTTCTGTGTGAGACTGTGAGGCGATGACTGAGGAATGAAGATCAGTACATTGTCTTTACTTTAGCGTGGTGGACCTCACAGAGCTTTGGCCTCTGTTTGGGATCATTTGGGAAAACTACCACCATGTGGACTACACGTGGATTAGGTGTGTTCATATAAAGCAGTTCTTCTCGAAGTGTGTGGCGCGCCCCCCTGGTGGCGAATGGAGACATAACAGGTGGGGCGCGTCAAACAGGACGACATTTTCAATTTCATGCCAACAGTAAACTCTATTTTCTATATGTTTTATCATGCTATCAGGACTTTAAATGTCTTTATTCATTGACAATAAAGATCATTAACACTAAACAAAACACCTACACATAAAGAAAGTGATTTTTAGAAGCCCAAAAATGTAGCAGAAATTAAAAGATCATTAAATTATTAGACTACATTAGATATGTAACGTGGAACTTAAGTGTAAAAATAATGATTTACATCGGCATGTGAAGTGGAGCGGAACAATAAACAATAAAGTTTCAATAGCTGACTTAAAAAAATAATCTTTATTTTTGTTTTTTTAAGCTTTTTGTCACAGATTGCAAACAATGAACCACTGATATAAGTGAAGGGTTTATTGAAATGTTACTAAAAATAAAAGCTCTTAAAACTAATGATGTAATCTGATGAAGGGGTAAAGAGAATGCATATTATTAACAATAAAGTAAAAGTAATAAAACAGATACACCAATCTGATTGGGGGTTTAACCTTAAATAGAACAGATATGAAAAGACAAAACAAGAAAAAAAAGAAATGACACTTTCCCACAGTAGAGCAAAAAAATGTGACCAGGAAGTGAACAGCCAAATGTTGGGAATTTCCTCCTTTTAATGATAGAAAATTCCATTCCTGTAAATGCCAGTTTAGTTTCATGAACTCATGCATTGTTTTTACTAAAAACAATGTTTAAAAAAAAAGGTAGGTTAAAAACAAGGTAAATAATCTATTGAACTATGGATTTAGTAAAACTTTAACTTTGTACTTGACATTGTTAGTGTAGCAATATTTACATATTAAATACAGTCTCTGCACATTGTAATGTATATTTCTGTAGCCTTTGGTACATTTTAAATTCTTGGGGTAATTTTTTTTGTATAATTGTTATTTAAAACTTTATTTTGCACTCTAAACTGTACACATATTGTTTGTTTGTTTTTTCCCCCCTAACATAATAAATAACTGTGGCTAATATATTGATAAAAAATAATGGTGATTATCATTTTGGCCATAATGGTGCAGCTTTTGTTTACGTGTTTTTGTCATTAACTGTGTGATATTTTGAGTTAAACATGTTAACTTTTACTTTGCTAATTAATTTTCTTTTAGTTTTTTCCTGCTACAACTAGCCCTGTTTCATAAAATGTCCTTTTGTTTGTTGGATTTCTTCCTTTTCTATAACTTAAATGACATCATTCACATCACGCCGGTGCTGTCGCTTTTGTTAAAGAGGCTTTTTAGGTGCAGCCGTGTCTGTGTAGTGAGTGAATCACACCTGTAATCTAACAGAGAGAAAATCCCTTCCCTACAATAGGCAGGCTCAGCAGAGTGGGCGTGGCCTGAGAGGAAGTCAACCTTTAAGATGAGTGGGAGCTTTAAATGAGCAGGCAGAATGCAGCAGTACTGGGACACACACACACTGACTCACCGCTGGAAACGGGCGGACATGCAGATGCTGGGCTGCACTTTTCAGCTTTTGGATGACGAATGAAGACTTGATATTAACTTAAAGTTGGATCACTGCTCCTGGACACAGTCCCGTTCACTGGCTGCATCCGTTTTCTACTACATGTTGACAGTCATGAAGTTTAATCAGTGCGTGCTGCAGGAGAATCCTGAGAATCACAGCGAGAACAGAGTGTGGAAATGGTGAGAGATCTTTTTTATTTTACGCTTGTTGAATAGATTCAATGTTAACTGGTATTTTAGAGTAAGGCTGTAAAAGTTGGATTGAAGTAGGGCTGGGCAATATATCGAGATTCAAGATTTACCAAGTTTTCTATTTCAGCGATATAGAAAATGACAATATCACCTATATTGAGATGTATCTTTGCCTGTTTTTATTTATACAGTCACACAGTACAAATAATATTGTGCAAGTATTTAATATTATTCTTAGAGTGCAGTCAAACAATGCCTTTCTTTACAATTTTTCTATATTTCTGATATATATATACATATATATATATATTATAGCTTGTTTTGTATTTAAAATAGTCGTTTTAGGAGTAAAAAGCTCAGGTAGATGGATTTCTAAATGCGTCCTATCGCAGACCTTCCCCTAAACAAGCCACACTGCAGAACTCACTCACACGTGCTGTCCCTTAAGGCTGGGATACACTGTGTAATTTTTTCAATCGTTGTACTCAGCTCCAGCTCAAACTGTGCAACTCATGTTTGCAGCTCACGATTCATATTCTCACACTGTACGCACCGACACTCTGACACCATCTGACTGCTCATACTGCACGTCCATACACGACACTTCAGGGTCTTGTTTCCGGAAATGTCACGTACAAGAAGAACTCTGAAGCGTCACCATTAAAACAGAAGAAGAAGAAGAACCCAGAAGTGGAGAGACACTCGTAAATCTCAGCAAAAAGAAAAGATGGCGATGTGATGAACCAGGAGCTGGATGGACAGACGTGGGCAGTACAGTCCGTCAATTTTACAGCTGCCCTACGGCGTTCACGCATGCGCAGTGTGAGAGTTTTAGGTAAACTGGTCCATGGCACTGCTTCAACTGTGAGATACCCTCTGTTTGTTAAAATAATAATAATAATAATAAATAAATGTGCGGCACTTTTCAACAGCAAATTTTCATTAAAATGTCTTAAATCACTGTATCAAATGTCTTAGTCTCACATTTCAAAATGAATGGTAACGTTCTGTTTTTTTTCTTTTTTTAAATATATGAACAACATAGGGCCATGTAAGTTTAACAAAAACTGCCTGTCCAACAATGGTTTCTCTTAATGGTTTTTATTTTTTGTATTTTTGTTGTTGTTTTATAGATTTCTGGCTATTTTTGTAGTCATCTTGTGTTTTTGGAGCCATTTATGTGAGCTTACTTTGCACTAGACAAAAGAAAACAATTACCCAACCCTATCTTATTGGTGTTTTTTCCACCCAATTATATTTACTGTTAAGTTGGTATTAATTTTAATTTCAAATGGTAATAAAAAGTCTTGTTTATTGCCATTTTGAGAAAATATATCGAGATATGAGTTTTGGTTTGTATCGCCCAGCCCTAGTTTGAATCATTTAGTTGGTGAGAAGTGAAATGTGGTGAGAGGTCCCTGCAGTGGAACCGGCTGTAGTAGCAGAGCAGGAAGGTCAGGCCGTGCACGCTCTGCTGTTGAATAGAGGACCAACCTGCAGCTTAGCAGCCTTTTAAATGCTAATGTAGTGTCTGCACTGAAAGTGGGCGTGCACGCCGTCAGATGTCTGCACTCAATTATCACAGAACAATATTGCAGCAGATCAGACTGATACCCTTATTGTTGTTTTTAAATAGTCACCGCTGAGTGGGAAGCTCCCGTGTTTGCTTCATGTTGCGTTGGTGCTGTAACAGGAACTGGTCGTTTCCCCAATGACTGTGCTTTTCTGATGTGCTTTAATGTTGTTTTTTACTGGTCACACCAGTTTAATTCCAGTTCAAACAGTGCAGCAGTGTCGGAGTCACTGTGTTAGGGTTCTCTGGCATTCGTGAGGTGACGCACGTGGGCAAAATGCATCAGTTCACATCTGGATGCATTGTGTGCGGTTATTAGTGGACACTTCAGTAAAGCATCTGTATTATATTATACCCAGGATTCCTCACAGCCTGTGCGAGTGTGCGTTAATGATTGCTTTGAATTTAGTTCCATTTTTTTTATTTGTAATCGCACTAGGGCTGCACAATTAATTGAATTTTAATCGTGATCACGATTTTTGTTGTCACGATTAAACTGACCTGATTGACCGCTATATTTACATTTAAAATATGCGTGCTGTAATCTGTAATAGTGTATTTATTCAGTTAGCCTTTGGTACATTTTAAATTTCTTGGGTTATTTTTTAAAAATATCTTTTTAGTTTGTTATTTAAATCTTAATTTTGCACTGTAAACTATACACATATTGTTTGTTTAAAAGTTGTATAATATAAACACAGATTTTTTTTTTTCCTAACATGATGAACAATTGTGATTAGAATTGGGGTTACAATATTGATCAAAATAATTGTGATTATCATTTTGGCCGTATGATCGTGCAGCCCTAATTTCCAGCACAAAAGTTCCCTTAAGTTGTCGTTAAAAAGAAACATCAACAAATGCAGAAAGGGTTAAAAAAGTAAAATAAAAAAGCCTGATATGTAACAAGACCCAAATTGTTATTTTAAAAAATGTAACAACTGGTTAATAATGTAACAAGATGCTGAGCCCAAAACATAACAACTTTTTTGCCATTTTTATGTTTATAAACTTTTTTTTATGTGTATAATATGTGTGTGTGTATATATATATATGTATATACATAGATACACGCATGTACATTTTTACGCATACATATTTGTGTATTATACATTGAAGCAATAAGCCCTTAATCCATAAATCATTGACTCACTCTATGACGTAATAAAATTATTATTATTAAACTATTAGGGGAAAAATATTTTTCCTGCCCCATAATGTAACAACGATGGCAAAAGGTTTTTACATTTTGGGCTCAGCATCTTGATACATTATTGACCAGTTAATACATTTTGGGTTTTATTACATATTTTTTTAATAGCAATTCAGGTGATAGTTTCATATTGTGTTCTAACAGGCCCAACAAGGGGTTAAAAAGTGCTTAAACTAAACTTGTTCAATGATGTGACCTCAAACCAAAGATGCCTCCAGCTGTTGACAGTTTTTCCACTTTCTTGTTTGGTGTCATTAAATTATAATGAGGCCTGAAACCTCACATTCTGCACATATTATTGGTGTAAAAGTCTGATGTAAGTTTTTAAGCTAATGGTTGTCAAAACCTTCTTTGTTTCATCAAATATGTAAGAATTCTAGGAATTAGATTGTGTGTTGGGTGGAAAGATGTTTGCTAAAATAAAGGTGGATAAATCTAAATACAAGTGCATTTAGCTCAAGAATTATCTTTATATTGTTGTTGTTTGACACTTCATAATACAGTAGGTTAAAAAAAATACATACCCCTCCCCATGGTAGAACAAAACACAACTGTATGATATATAAGAAGTGAGAAAAGGATTCTTGTGATCTCCAGAATTGGTGGCAGGAGTGTTTTTGAGCAATTATCAAATAAATATGTTTCAAAACATTTTCTTTGTCATGTTTGGTACCAAAATGTTGACAATGATGAGAAAAATCTTTAATAATACAATTTGAGTCGCTTTGAAATAGGGATGTAACGATTCACTCAACTCCCGATACGATTCGATTCACGATACTGGGTTCACGATACGATTCTCTCACGATTTATTTTACAAAATGGGACTGTAGACAATTTTTTTTTTTTTGGGAAAAAAACTAGAAAATGCTGTACTAGTTTCCTTTTATTTTTCATTGTCAAAAGAATTCCTTGATAAACTATTCAAAACAATGCAATTTAAATAAAAATAAATCTTGAATGAAATAAATAAAGGAATAATACCTATGAATCGATTTTTAACTGCCTTACGATTAATCGTTACATCCCTACTTTGAAATCTATTTTAGCCATCAAAAAGTGACAAATTAAGAGTCAAAAACATTTTAACTTTGCATCTAATGTTGTGCAAGATTGTCCAAAACATCATAAATATACAGTACACGGCAGAGTATTGTTTAAGGTCTTATAATCATCCCAGTTCATTCCAAATTTTGGCTAATTTTCATTTTTGTCGGAAAATAAGGGGGTGATGTTAATTAGGGGACAATATTCAAGCAATAATTGTTTCTTCTTGCCAAAAATATTGTTTTATGAGCTTGTGGAATAATTGAGACCTTAAATAATACTTTTCCGTGTATATTATTGACGATGTTATGGACAATCTCGTGCAAAATTACTCCCAAAGTCCCCATTTTTTGGATTGTCATTTTCACACTTTTGGTCTTCTGATTGTCAAAATAGATTTATTAGTGACCCAAATTGTTTTGTTGAAAATGTGTCTCATTATTGTCTGCATTTTGGTACCAAATATGATGTAAACAAATGTTTTGATGAAATTTGTTTTGTGTTTTTGATAAATCGCTAAAATCTTCCTTAGGGTATATCACTAAAATGTGCTCAAAAACACCCCTGCCAATAATTCCAGCGACCACAAGAATAATTTTCTTACTTCTTATGAAATAAATAAAGTTGTGTTTTGTTCTACCATGGGGAGTAATATCTCCCCATATAAGGCACTTTTGGAGATATGTCCGTTAACCTATGCTGTGCTGTTTGCACTATGATTATACAGCTATCTACAGTATATTATGTCAATCATAACCTACATCAGTCATTAACTGATATTTATAAAGTGATTAAAAGCACAAATGTTTGACTCATTGCTCTGAGTTGCTAAATCAGCAGAAAATGTCAGATTTATTCCCAGTGATCAGGTGAGATCAATGACAGTAAGTAGTATGTACTCAACAGACAGTCGTCCTAATGTGTGTGAGAGATGGAACTAATTACAGCTGGAACTAAGTCAAGTCAAAAGACATGAGATCCCTGAGGCTGATTCCAGCGTGAACTGGATCCATCACGTTTTTAGTTTTTTCAGTCAGTTCTTACCTCCAATCCACTGGCTTTTATTAATACCAATAATAATAATCCTTTCCTTTTTAATGCTCAGGCACATTCAGGATCCAGCCAGCCAGAGACTGACGTGGAACAAGCCTCCAAAAAGTGTCCTTGTCATCAAGAAGATCAGAGACGCTGGTCTGCTTCAGCCTTTCAAAGAGCTGTGTATGTTCCTCACTGAGGTACAGCTGCTCACACCCAGCGTTCTGCAGCACTTTCACATTTTTACCTGTGTGAAAGGATAGAAATAACACTTTCCTGTGACGTTACAGGTGAAGAACCTGATCGTTTATGTGGAGAAGAAAGTTCTGGATGATCCGGCTATTTCCGACGATGAAAACTTCACTGTGGTTTCAAAGAAATTCTGCACTTTCAGAGAAGGTTTGGAAATCAGCCACGTCATCGTGTGTGTGTGAAATTACAGCTATTGGACGTTGAGTGGTAGAAAGTAGGGCTGGGCCAGATATCGAAACTTAAGATATATCGAGATTTCCATTTTAGTGATATAGAAAAATACAATATCACCTATATTAATAAATAAATATATATATATAAGCGATGTCCCGATACAACTTTTTCTACTTCCGATACGATACCGATATTGCAGCATTGCGTATTGACCGATATTCGTCCGATACGATATCGGCACGAATCATACAAACTTTCATAACTTATTTTGTAGTGTGGAATGTTAGATCAAGTGATGTCACTCAAACATAGAACAATAGTCAGCAACAGTAGGGATGATCCATTTATTATTAACCAATTAACAGAAATGTTAGCCTTCAACATAATATCTACAGTATTCTACAATTAAACTATTATAATATATATCAGAGATTTTAGATGCAGTGTGATAAAATTTGATATTAATTTTCTGGCTGATAACGGACCGATATCAATATATGAGGGTGTTCTAACCCAGACCTTCCCCTAAACAAGCCACACTACAGAGCTCACTCACACGTGCTGTCCCTTATAGGGGAAAAAACAAATGGCACATATTGTGCAGCTGTTTATTAATAAATGTGCCTGTGTGACATTTTGTACCACAAAATTTAACTCTGAATTATCTTTTTGGTCAGATTTTATTTGAATTAAAAATATCGAGATTTATATGGTATATTGTAGTGTGTAACAATTCGATTTAGCAACGATTCGATTCGCGATTCGTTGTACCGATTCGATTCAACGACGATATTAATTAATATCGAATGATTCAGTGACTTGAAATTGATTCAGTAATTTTTTAGTTAAAATAATAATTCAACCAGTGTGAGATAAATAAATCCCTGAATACTGTACAGTAAAGGTGAGTTTTCATAGATTCCTGATGTTTCTTGTAAGGGAATCGTTTATGCATTAATTTTGGACATAAACAAACATTATTTAATGGCAAATGTACTTGCATATTTTTTGTGATAAAGTCCAACCAACACTTCAGTTTAAATGAACAGGATGTTAACTTTTCTTTGCTCATTTTCAATACGTTTTCAATAAAAATAGGTTTTACCGACTCTTCTGCTTGTTTTTCAATATTTCAATTTTTAAAAATGAAGCGTAACCAGGATCTGTTCAGGTTTAATGAGCAGTGGTTTAACCAGATACTTAGTTTTAACATGATGGTTATCACAATGCTTCTGCAGATCTAATGCTAACGCTAAATGTGCTGCTGCTGCTGACAAATATATTAATATTAAAAGCACTTTTTAAACACATCCATAATAAGTCTGCCGTGCTTAAATCCAATGCGTTTCTTCCTTGTATCGATACAATGGATTGATTACCTTTTAAAACGATTTTAAATCGATTAATGTCACCAGGATGGCCAACTTGCCGAGCACAGATCGATGAAGTTGATGCCCTTACTGTTATGGCTTTAGGTGATTTATTAAAAGCTAATCCTAACTGGTTGATCTGTTTGTCCTCCTCAGATCTAGACGACATCTCAAACCGTGTGGACTTCATCATTTGTCTTGGTGGAGATGGAACTTTGCTTTATGCTTCTTCTCTGTTCCAGGTATTCAGTCTCACACTGTCTCTGTGAAACACCTTTAAAACCATCTGTTGCTGCACAGCCTCTTCTTTTCTTCTTCTCCTTGTGTCTGTGCGTAGGAAAGCGTTCCACCAGTCATGGCGTTCCACCTGGGCTCCCTGGGCTTCCTGACTCCGTTTAAGTTTGACACGTACCAGTCTCAGCTCACCCAGATCATTGAAGGTATCCACAGCGTGTTGTTATTGTCGTCTGTGTGAGTGTCAGTCAGACACAAGAACCATAACCAGGTCCACGAACACCTGCAGGAAACGCCGCCATCATCCTAAGGAGTCGGTTGAAAGTGTGTGTGCTGAAGGAGAACTGGGAGAAGATGGCCAGAGTGGAAGAGAAGGGCATCATTCTCACCAACGGGGATCTGGAGAGCAGCCGTAACACCATGCAGTACCAGGTATTCACTCACACTGTTACAAACAACAACACACAACCACCTACACACACACACACACAACACCATGCAGTACCAGGTATTCACTCACACTGTTACAAACAACAACACACAACCACCTACACACACACACACAACACCATGCAGTACCAGGTACTCACACACTGTTACAAACAACAACACACATAACAACAACAACACACAACACCATGCAGTACCAGGTACTCACACACTGTTACACCATCACAAACAGCAACAACAAACTACAATACATCAATAAATCAATCAATCAAACAAGTTTTACTTCTAAAGTGCTTTACAACAACCAAAATTGACCAAAGCGCTGTACATGATAAAAAAATACAATTTAAAAAAGCATAATATATAATAATTAAAAACAGACCATTATCACATTTAAAACAAGTGCTACAGAACTATGTACCAAACACTTTTCTAAATATGTGAGTCTTTAGCTTTGCTTTGAGCAGCTGCAGGTCTTTGATGGTACGTAACTCAAGCACCAACGACTTCCAGAGTTTTGGACCTGCCACAGCAAAACACCATCACCCCACTGTTTGTAATGTGACCTGGGCACCTCGAGCAGAACGTAGGGCTCTGCTCGGCTGGTGAGGGGTCAAAGTCTCACATAAATACAAAGGTGGATGGAACTGAAAACAAAAAGCAAAAGTTTGTACTGGATTCTGAAAAGGACTGGGAGCCAATACAGGGAGTCATGGACAGGTGTGTTATGGTCATGTTTGTGAGGCAGCAGCATTTTGTACAGGCTGTACTCTGTGTATGGAAGCCTGATTGAGTCCAAAATACAGTGCACTGCAGTAATGCAATCGTGAGCTGATGAACGCATGAATAGTTGTTTCCAGGTCGGAGCGGCTGACGAAAGGCTTCACTTTAGAGAGAAGGCGAAGATGGAAAAAGTTTGCTTTGACTACAGAGTTAATTTGTTACACACACATGCAAACAAACCTCTGACGTTCACACGCCACACGCACACACACACGTGCATCAACAAAGAGGCAAAACAACAGCTCAGCTCATACAACGTGCACATACCAGACTCACACACTCCCTACACACACTAATCCACACTGTGTTTAACTCATGGTATTTCACTGAGCTGGTGAAACGAGGCTGTGACATTAATATACCAACATGTGAATGACAGGATGAACCTGATGACAGGAACGCATTTATTCATTGATTATTTATATTTATATATTTAAAACTAGCCATTTGACCTGATCGGAGCTCTATATTTAAAAATGACCTGTAATGTGCTGTCATTTATGTTTTTATATGTAATCATCATTTTCATTTAAAATGATTGTAGAATGTAGATAAAGTTCATTTAACTGTACCTTAGTTTATTTTGTATTACATATTAAGCAGTGTTGAGGTCAATTATAATTGTAATTGATTGTTAATTAAAATTATGATGGAATTATAGTTGTAATTGTACTTAAAAAAAATGAGTTCAGATAATTGATGTTGTAATTCTCGTGCCATTTACAATAAGAATGTAATTAAACGCAAACCCATGGAACCACGTTACAGTTTTATGGCTTATGCATACGTAGCTAATAAGTATTACATTTCAAATGTGTTTCTTATCAACTTTTCCCACTACCTGTCAGTTCTCTTCAGGATTATTTTTTAGCATTTTTAGAAAATCTAAATCTAGGGGTGCACTGACAGAAATAATGCTCAGACACCCCTACACCAAAATTATTATGGATAAGGAAACCAGTTAAACCATCTGGTTTATTCCTTCAGAATAAATACAGTATCATCCAAACACACAGCAAGGGACCTGTGAATTTTTATTTTTTTAGGTTTATACATATTCATTATTTTTCTCGAGTCACAATTTCATCTTTCAGTAATAAAAAAGAAGAAAAAAAACATTAATTCGAACCTTTCTCACCTATTTCTATTGAAGCACGTATGCCCCTCCCCCTCCCCCTCCCAACTACACTAAAACTAAACTCCAGTGAAGTTTAAACTTTGCATTAATCTGCAGATTTTTAAACAAATAGTAATGGGTGCGGTGGCCTATGTTTGGATTAGAACAACTGCAATAAAAGAAAACAACCTGTTGTTACAGTGTTTTTGGATGGACAATATGTTATAATGCTAAAGGCGTGTGCGTGTGCGTATCCTCTCCAAAGCGTTTCAGTGTGTCAGCTGTAAAGAGGTGAACACAGCTTTAGTTTCTCAGCCCGAGGCTCTGGAGGCTTTAAACCTGTTGTTGTTGTTGAAGAACAACACAAACCCTGTGGTTTAAACCTGTGGTTAGGAGTGTTTTCATGTTTCACTGAGGACACACACACACACACACACACACACACACACACACACTTCTAATGAACCCTTCCTCTCAGACATTAACCAGCCTCTTCTGTCTGTTCCAGGTCCTGAATGAGGTGGTCGTAGACCGAGGACCCTCCTCCTATCTTTCTAACGTTGACCTGTTCCTGGACGGACACCTGATCACCACAGTGCAGGGAGACGGTGAGAGATGGGCCGTAGAAATAGGTTTTTTTTTGTTTTGTTTTCATCATTTGGTCAAAAATCCATTATCATTGAAATTGAAAAATGTAATTGAGCCCATCGTCCCTAAGGTCTCCATGTAAATGAATCCCTCCCCCTCCTCATTCTGCCATTAGGGTGTAAAAAAAAAAAAACATATCGTGATATTTCATCACACAATTATCGTATCGATCCCAAAAATGTCCAAATTGATTTTTAGAATGTTTTTTAACAAAAAACAAAATTTAAAGGCAGGGTAGGTAATTTTCGAAAACTAGCATGATTTTGAAAGTAGCATCTTCCAAGGGCTCCGCTTTTACCCGCCCCTCCCCTCCGTTCCCTCCCCTCTAAAGCCACGCCCCTCACTCACATGCACAAGCGGCGCTGCTCCAAAAGCAGACCTGAGCTCATCGCTTGTAATGTGTAGAAACTACATCGTCTCATTCAGCGGTAACTAAACACTAAACTTTATCATTATATATGTTAAAAAACGTGACCAAAAACTGTGTTTTAACTCTGAGTGTGGGCTTGTCCACGTGAGGGATTGTGAATGAGCAGGGAGACAGGGAGTCATGATTGGTTACTAAAAAACGAACCGTCTTTTTTCATTTGTGGAAGTTTTTACAGGTTTTGACAGATTTTCTTTGTTCTTTATCCAGAGCTCATAAAGTCTTAATTTCTGTTCGGACATAAAGAAAATTTCAACCAAAAACTTAAAACTTCTATCTGGAGGAAATTACCTACCCTAGCTTTAATTGTGCTAACATATGCACAGCACGTAAGTGCCCGGTCACTAGGTGTCAGTGAACCACATCAGACCTTGTTAAACTACCTACTCCTCAATGACTTTTAGCTGGAAGTTGGTACTTTTGTAGATGTATGGAGTTACTAGAAGCAAAAGTTTAACTTTTTTTAAAACATTTTATTTGACAGTTTGATAAACATGCCACTTGTTTTTTATATTAGTACTTTAATTACAGTTACCATTTACTTGTTCTTGCAAGTTTAAAAAATATGAAATAAATTGTTTCATACCATTTTGTACTTGTACAGGTGAAATTTGTATCTATAGCAATGTATATTGTATCGTGAATCGTATCATTAGATTCATGGAAATGCACACCCCTACTCTGCCTGCTAACACACACACCACAGGGCATCACTGTTGAGTAAAACCAGTTCAAACGATACATTATGAAATCCAATCAATGACACAGCAAAAGATTATTGTCAGAACACCTTCAGCCTTTCACAGCAGGAAAACCACCACCTTTGTTTCCTTATTGTTCAGTGTTTTATTTCTGGAGGAGATGCAGTAGATACAGGAGAAAGAGATTATTCTGCTGAGTCACTAATCAGATACACGTTTTCTTCCTCACTATTAAAGTTCTCCTTCCCTCTCCCCTCCCCCCCCCCAGGTCTGATCGTGTCCACCCCCACTGGCAGCACGGCCTACGCTGTAGCAGCAGGAGCCTCCATGATCCATCCTAACGTCCCAGCCATCATGATCACACCCATCTGCCCTCACTCACTGTCCTTCAGACCCATCGTGGTGCCTGCGGGGGTCCAGCTCAAGGTACACACCCCCTGACAGGAGGAGGAGAGGGAGGGGGAGGGGGGGGCTTTGTGTTTATCACCTTCATCAATCTGTGTGAATAGAGTTTATCTGGCTATGGTGTGACTGAGGAACAGTTTCCATTCATGCTTTGAGTTTCTGCTCAGAAATATAAATAGAAGACATTAATATTATATCTGTGTGTTGTCAACAATAAGCCTTTTCACACTCTCGCACTGGTTCAGTTCTTCTGCATGAGGTCAAAGGTCAGGAGGGATAAACTGGCCATAGCTGACGGTGTAGGAAACGAGTCTGACAGAGATTTAGATTATTTTACCGGTTGAAGCATTGATTCTTTGAAAGATTTTTTGCGTAAACGTTGTATTGGTGTCCGAGGCAGAAAGACTGAGTTAGCTGCTAAAGCTAATGCTGCTAAAGCGGACGTTACGGACGCCATTTTCTTTGCTTTGAACTCTGTCTATAAACATGTTCATAACAGGAAATCATACGCTACAATGCTATTTATAGATTACAGTTCAGCTTTTAACTCAATGGTCCCAACAAAGCTTCTTCATAAACTAAAACACCTTGGATGTGATGATGCATTTGTAAATGGATTTTTCATTTTTGAACTTGCCGACCGTAAAGGGTCAAAATCAATGGTTGTATTTGTGCTAGCACTGGTTCCCCTCAGGATGTTGTTCACCCTCTATACTCACGACCTGGGAGCATCTCATGACAGCAAAGTGATAATTAAATATGCAGATGATACAACCATCATTGGGCTTATCAGCTCAAAAGATGAGTCACTTTATTGTGAGGAGGTTGAATTAAAAAGTAGTTAAATGGAGTAAAGAAAACATCATCAAAGGCTGGTGAACTTGTGATTGACTTTTGTCACAATAAAAATCAGTTACCTATTAATATCAATGATTGTGATGTGCAGATTGTTGAGAAATGTAAATTATTGGGCGTGGCTCTTTCTCATGACTTGAAGTGGAGCTCTAACACCGGTAACAATGCTCAGAAAGCAGGACAGCACCTCTTTTGTTTACGCAAGCTTCACGACTTCACCCAAAATGCTAAGATTCTTTTAAACTTGTGTAATTGAGCGTGGCTCAATGATAATCTCACTCTGAAAGAAACAAAGTGGTTGGCTCAGCCAGCAGAACATTGGTTGTACTTTGACGCTCCTGGAGGCCACACATAAAGCCAGATTCTTTAATCAAGGCCACACCCTGTCACGGCCATCTTTGAAATGCTTCCTTCAGGGTAAAAGTATCGTTCTATCAAATGTTCTGCTGCTCGCCATTCTAACAGTTTCTTCCCACAAGCTGTGATGACTTTAAACAAGGCACTTTAATTTTGTGAGGAAACGACCCTATAGTATTTTATGTGGTTTTGTGACTCTTTATTGTACAGTATTTTACATTATAATATTTTTAGTGGCATTGATTGATTGTTGTTTGTTTTATATTGTGAAACATCTTTTAAAATGTTGACACTGCACTTTGAGCTCCTTGCACATTTTTTTCCAATGATGTTTTCATACTGCAAATGGCTGATAAACTGAACTGAACTGAAGGTAGTACTAAGAAAATGAACAGCAGTATGTTGAGGATTTAACAAACAGTTAATTACAATTACAGACATTGTGCAGAGCAAGATGCACCAGGATCCACTTGTTGATTGCTCGAAGGAAGGTAGAAGTCTGAGGGTAAAAGTTCTACTTGTGGAAGCAAAGTAAGGGATGAATGCTAAGCATTCCCACTAAGAGTGTCATTCTAAGAAAGAAGAAAATTGTAGCAACATCTTAAGCTACAAATTGTGACAGGAGCTGCAGGATTAAAGCTTTAACAGCAGTTTTCCTCAACGTTCATGAGCAGCAGCTGATACTCTAGCAGGCCTAATCAAGCACTATAAAGCTTGCAAAATCAGCCAAGTTTGTATAAAACCTTAAATTACATTAAAAGTAACAGAGTTGGCATTTTACTTGTAAATCAGATATTATCATTTTCACAAAGGAGCAGAACATTTAGATCTTTGAATGATGTAAATCAGTTAAGATTAGCACGCAGCATCAGTTGACTAAAAATATATATATAAATGTATTTTGTCAGAGTTCAACCTCTACAAACTATATAGAATTTTCGATTAGAAAATGGACAACATTTTGGTGCTTTCCATTCCCACAATTATTGCAGTGTGTGTGTATGTGTGTGCGTGTGTGCGCCTGCCTTTGTAAAAACATCTAAATAATGAACCTTCCTGTGTATTACTGACAGATCATGCTGTCCTGTGAAGCCAGGAACACGGCCTGGGTTTCCTTTGATGGGAGGAAGAGACAAGAGATCTGCCACGGAGACAGGTCAGTCCACATACCACACGCACACGCAGAGCCGTGGATCAGCTGACTCCACACCTATCGTCTTTATTACGTAACTCTATCCTCCTCCTAATGGGCTTTAGGAGCCGATTCAGCCGGTCTTTCTGCGACTCACCAAAACAAAAGCACTTTTAAATCAGATCAAACATCTTCCTCTTCCTCCACCTGTTCTCATTCACTCAATCAAAAACCCTCTTTGTCTCCCGTTGTTTCCTCGTCACAGTATTACCATCACCACTTCCTGCTTCCCCGTTCCCTCCATCTGTTTCCGGGACCCGGTCAACGACTGGTTCGAGAGTCTGGCTCAGTGTTTGCACTGGAACGTGAGGAAGAAGCAGAACTACCTCAGCTCGGAGGACGAAGACAACTGAGTGGAAAACGACTGTTGTTGTTGTTTGTAGATGTAAATATACGTTTATAGGAAGCGTGTTCAGGTTCTACTGAACACGCAGGTCTTTCCTTTGGCAGTGAAAGGGTTAAAAAGACTAAATGTGAATTTAGAATGAAGGGACGACACGTTTGGAAAAGAAAGACGATTCTGAGCTCATCTCATCTCAAAGCTGATGTGAAAACAAGAAGCAAATGTAAAAAAGCTCTAAAATGTTGAGTTTTTTTAATAGACGCTGGTGTGGAAACACTCAGACAGAATGCTTGGAGTTCACTGGCTAAAAAGGTAGGAAATTAGAACTCTGGGACCAAACTTTTAGTGCTTTAGAGGTGGTTATAGGTGGTTCTCAGATACACAGGCTAAGACTGGGTGGCTGTTTTTGTGCCTTAAACACTGATGTTGTTTTATCTGCAGGTTTACACATGGTTTGTGCTGTTCACACACACTCACACAGGTGTTGTGATTGTGTCGAGGGTTTCCCGGTCATGCAGGGTCAAACTTTGAATGTCTTCTTTCTTTTTGTGACCAACTGAAAGACAATCAATCATTCCTTTCTTTACCTCTGGATTTTTCTATAAATCTGCTTAGATGTATTTTGTAAAGTCATAATGTTTAATAACCCGTTTACAAAGTGTCAGTAGAGAAAATAATTGAATACTTTTTATATTATACATCAATCTTTAAGTGGTGGTGAATGAATCGGAGAAAAAAACACATTCCAGTAATGCCTTTTTTTTTTTTAAATGTTTAGGGATTTTTTTTTTTTTTAAAGCGACCCCTCAGTGCGTTTCAATTTTCTATCTGTCAGAATGTTTGACTCTGATTTTTGTGTCAACTGTTTGTTAATGTTTCTAATATAATGATAATATGAACCAATGAGATTTTATTAAAAAGGAACCCCAACTAGAAAAGCTGTGTGGTGTATTTATTTTATTTGAGTGGGATTTAAATCACACACACAAACACACTCGGGTGGAATGCACACCTACACACAGGTAAAAACGCAGTAAGACGAGGAAAATAAGCGGGAAAAAAGTGGAAAATTAAAAATAAGAAAAAATGACAAACACCCCAAATCAGAGGTAAGGCTATAGTAAGAAATAAAAGTTAGATATTTTTTTTTTTTAGATAAGGTTATCACAAGACCCTAAAAACTAGTGTTATTATGATGAGAATACATATATTGGGATGAAAATGAAGTGAAGCATGAAAAATTAGATAAAAGTTGAAATTTTTGAAAAAAAAAAATGACAAATACCCCAAATCGGAGGAAAGGTAAGTAAGGCATGAAAAACTCTAAAAAAAAAAAAAAAAAAAAAAAAAAAAATTTATGAGATAAGTCTATCATAAGACCATAAAAACTAGTCTAAATATAATGTGCATATTTATACTGGGATGAAAATGAAGTATGGCATGAAAAATGAGAATGTGGAAAAAAATGAAAAACACCCCAAATCAGAGGTAAGGTTATAGTAAGGCATAAAAGAAATTGAAAAATTGTAGTTTATTTTAATGAAATAAGGCTATCACAAGACCATGAAAACTAGTGTTAATATGATGAGAATACTTGTATTTGAAAAACACCCCAAATCAGAGGTAAGGTGTAAAAATTTGAAAACTAAAAAAAAATAATTCTGAAATAAGGTTTTCACAAGACTCTAAAAACTAGTGTTATTATGATGAGAATACATTTATTGGGATGAGAATGAAGTGAAGCATGAAAAATTAGATAAAAGTTGAAATTTTTGAAAAAAAATGACAAACACCCCAAATCAGAGGAAAGGCTATAGTAAGGCATAAAAATTTAAAAACTGAAAAAAAAAAAAAATCTGAGATAAGGCTATCATAAGACCCTAAAAACTATTCTAAATATGATGTGCATACTTATACTGGGATGAAAATGAAGTATAGCATAAAAATAAGAAAAAAAAATGTCAAATTCAGAAAAAAATGGCAAACACCCCAAATCAGAGGTACGGCTATAGTGAGGCATAAAAATTTGAAAACTGAGATAAGGCTATCACAAGACCCTAAAAATTAGTGTTATTATGATGAAAATATATTAGGATGAAAATGAAGTGTCCCATGAAAAATGAGAAAAAGTGGAAAAAAATGAGAAACACCCCAAATCAGAGGTAAGGCTACACTCAAAAAAAAGAACTTTCACTACTGTTGCTTTTAAATAGGTGATTTTTGCTATTTTTATGCATTAACTTTACTTTTTTACTCATTAGTGAACCTATTTGTGTAAATTGTATTAAATACTAATAAGTATTACACTTAAACAAGGCCATTGGTTAATATTTACGCTGGATGTTTGCATAGACAATAGGAAGTTTGTCCCTCTGAGGATGCCGTAGCTGCCACCGGAGTTGCGCGCTTAACGTGAGCTCAACACGCATGCGCAGCAAGTGGCTTCAGTTTGAATCATCGAGCCATTTTCACTCGTCTTCGTCTAACAAAACAGGTAAGTCTTTTCTCATTTTCAACATAGTAAATATATTTCGTTACTTTTAGATTAGCATGTCTGATGAATTTTAAACGCATTGTAAAATTGATATTGTAAATGAGAAGTGAAACGACGTGCGTTTTTCATTGACCGGGAGTCTTTGTATTTTGTGGTGAAATTGTGCACCACAACGTTTTATGTAGTTACGCTTCGGCATGCTGATATGTAACACGCACAGACGGACACATGTTTTGTAGAGGGTTAATATTGATTTACACGCCGCTAGTCGTTCCTAAACATTCAAGCAGAGTTTGAGAGCGCTAGCCTATTAGCATGTCGTTCATGGCCACGTGCGCCAGCGCCGAAACCAGCTGAAGGGAGGGCGTGCACTGAGGAGACGGGTGCAGAATGCGAACCCTTCTCGATTTCATTTTGAATGCGCTTTGATTTCCACGCGATCAAAATGTAGCTTGTTTTATGCTGAGGCAGTGGCACCGGGGATTGTCCGTACAAATAGACACCGTCTAAAGCTGATGGCTGAACCTTTATGTTGGTTTGTATTGTTAATCTCCCTCCTACATAACCATTCTCTGCAGAGAGCAAATATGTGCATCGTGCAGCATTTCTCTCTATATAGCGTTATAGGCAATGTGCAAGTGTGTATATATATATATATATATATATACTATACAAGATGTAAATTAAATTGATATCCACATAAAAGTTAAAAATAAAATACACACATTACCGTGTTAATTTATTTTAAATTAACCTAATTTTACCTGCCAAGTAGATTTGAATGTTGGCAAAAAATACCAGTCACTTGCCCATAGTAAGGCATAAAAAAAATTGAAAAATTTTAGTTTTTTTTTTTTTTTATTGAAATAAGGCTATCACAAAACCCTAAAAACTAGTGTTAATATGATGAGAATACTTATATTGGGATGAAAATGAAGTGAAGCATGAAAAATTAGATAAAAGTTGAAATTTTTGGGAAAAAAAATGACAAACACCCCAAATCAGAGGTAAGGTTATAGTAAGGCATAAAAAATGAAAAACTCTAAAAAAAAAAAAAAAAAAAAAAAAAAAATTTATGAGATAAGTCTATCATAAGACCATAAAAGGTAGTGTTAATATGATGAGAATACTTATAATGGGATGAAGTGAAGCATGAAAAATGGGAAAAAGTGGAAAAAAAATCAGAAACACCCCAAATCATATAGTAAGTCATAAAAATTTAAGAAACTGGAAGAAAAAAAAAAAACCTGAGATAAGGCTATCACAAGACCCTAAAAACAAGTCCAAATATGATGTGCATACTTATACTGGGATGAAAATGAAATATGGCATGGAAAATTAGAAAAAAATGACAAAGAAATGGTGTTTCTCATTTTTTTCCACTAGTGTTAAAATTATGTGCATACTTATAATGGGATGAAAATGCAGTAAGGCATGAAAAATGACAATTGAACATTTTGAAAAAAAAATTACAAACACCCCAAATCAGAGGTAAGGCTATAGTAATGCAAAAAAAAAGTTTGATTTTTTTTTAGATAAGGCCATCAAAAAACCCTAAAAACTAGTCTAAGTAAGATGGGCATACTTATACTGAGATGAAAATGCAGTAAGGCATGATAAATGATAAAAAAGAAATGACAAACACCCCAATTCAGAGGTAATGAATGAAGAGCAATACTGTTTTTAATTCAGTAACAAACTAAAGTGTATAGTACATAGATTTATCAGAACAACAGAGAAGCAATGTGAGACAGACTGAAACAAATCTCATGTGAATAAAATGTTTTATTCCACTATTGTTTGGAAAAACACCCAAAAATCAGAAAACCATTAAAAATCTTCTAACTGTAAATAAGTCACAATTCAGTCAAATATAACTCAGATTAAAGACTGAATTATTATAGACACTATTTCACTCTTTCAAAGTAAAACACATTAGAAAAAATATGCAAATCAAGCAGAAATCCAGTGATGAAGGCCATGTGGTTACAAAGTGCTCAGAGTGGCGTTAATACAATTTAAAAATACTAAGAATAGATCAGGTCATGTTGTTAGCATCATAGCATAGAAACACACGTGGAATGTTGATGTATTTTGATTTATGTAACAATAAGATCAGCTTCTAAAACAAAAAGTGTTGATCTCAGGAGTGTTGGAAACATGTCAATCATGTCTGTTTGATAAACATACCACTTGTTTTTGATATTTGCACTTGGATTACAGTCACTTATCATTTACTTGTTCTCACAAGTTAAAAAAAAATAAAAAAAACAAATTGTATTTCATACCATTTTGTACTTCTAAAGGTGAAATTTGTAATTAATGATATCGCAGTGAATTGCAACGTATATCTTATTGTTTAGTATCAGGATATATTGTATTGTTTATTGCAAATGGTATTGTATCATCAGATTCATGGCAATGCACAGCCCTTGTCAGTAGCTCCGTTTAATGATAAATACTTTAACGCTGAGGTTTCACGTCACGTGTGTTTCACATGTGTTTCACGTGCATCAGCCTGATTTAAACAAACAGTTCAGGGTGAAGGACAAGGACGGTTCAATGTTTTCTATTTACTCAGACCTTTGTTGGTGTTTTTAGGTTCGAAGTTAAATCAAGGTTTTATTTGAAAATAAATTAAATATATTTGGCACATCTCCACTGTTCGCTGTTCGCTCCTCACCCACTGAGTTTTTTTCATAATAATAAAACATATTCATTACCAACGTCGTAACATTTCCACCAGTGTTTAATCATCTATTTTTGACAACGATTTTAACCAAAGAAAAACCTTATGTCATGGAAGATTACGTGACGGTTTGGAAGGGATCCAGATCAATACTGATTCTGGATCAGTTTGAAAAATATTCATCTCTCATCATTGCCAAAATTTTAAAATATTGCTTGCTTTATAATTGGTTCATCTTCATGAAATTTGAAGATCAGGTTGGTTCCTCAATTATTTTTTGCACATTTCGTCATAATTCTTCATAGAAATAAGAGTGCCCATACATTTGAATCTACTGTATTATTGTTTATGGCTGATAGGTACTTCTTCCAAGCCTTGAAAGTGTGACTGGTTGATTGATTGATTAAGTAGTATCAGGATCCTCATTGATCCAGATAATTGTGAATATCTGAGGATATTTGGTGCTCTCGTTTTGAGATCATTGGCATTTGTCCACACAGGTTTTTTTTTAATTTGACATTTGACTGAAACAATAGCATCTTATATATATATATATATATATATATGATGACCTTGAACACACCATGATGTCAGCCTTGGTAATGGTAGCTCTGTTGGTTCATTGATGAATGGCAGCAGATCGGACCAACAGGTGAATGTGCTCCATAAATGCATACATTAGCTTTGCCTTCTAAAGCAAATGAAGTTAACATGCTATAATGCTAACATTATTTGTTTAAGGGTTGGACACTGACTCTAAGGGCCTGTACTACAAAGCTGGATAAATATATCCGGATAACTCTCTGTTAGCAGGCTTCACTGAACCAAACATTCTCAAACCCAGCAGCTGTACTATGAAGCGGGATATCAACATGTTAACTTAAGTCAGGTTATTTTAGCAAGACTGCATACGTGATCACATAAGCCAATTATTCCTAAAAATATGAGAATTAGAATCAGGCCAAAAGCCACAATGTTTCCACAATAAAAGCAGGAAGGAATGCATAAAATTGTGAGATTATACAAAATAATTAATTAAAAATATAATTAATTGGTTCACGGATACAAAGAGTGCTTAATCCAGACCAGGTTAACCGTTCAACGTAGGTTATCACGGTGATTTAACCTGGTAAGAATATAACCAGCACACACGAAATAAATCGTTTAGAGATAAGAGGAAATCCAGATTCATAGTACAGGCCCAGAGTCTACAGCACAAATAAGACACAATAACAATCAGTGCATTAAACAGCAGTTAAGGCTAAAAACATCGTCTGTAGAGAAAAATAAACCTCAGTCACAGAACGAAATGTTGGAATGATGCTCAGCTCCAAATGTGCAGCTCGTTCTTCTTCACTTGTTTGATGCAAACACTAGAAAAACAAGAACGTCACATCAGCGTTTGTGTAGATGGATGTTCTCCAGATGATTACTGAGCTCATTACAAAATTATAATTTCATTTAACCCTTGTCATGACTCAGCAAAACCTGCGTCAAATGAAACAAAGTCACTTGTCAAACCAAACGCCGTCAAATGACACATCGCCAGGCTTCAAAATAAAAGTCGTCAGACTCAATGGCCTCAGCATGTAAAACACAACATGGTGTTTTATTTTGAAGGGACCGGAAGTACACATGATGACGTGACTCGAAAAGCTGTTCTTTTATTTCATCTTTTAAAAGTTAAGACATATTAACTTATTGTTTGATTAATCAATACATAGTTAAATGAAAGGTTTATATATCTTAACTTTTTTTAAAAATTGAATATAACAGCTTTCAACTTACTCTCGAATCCGAAGCAGCACATATTGATGAAATGTGTATTTCTGTTTTTTTCAAAATAAAAGTCATGTTGCCTGAGGCTGTCATTTGACGGCGTTTGGTCTGATAAATGACAGGGGTTTCCCTCTCTCTGAGACCTGAGGATGTCCTAAGAATTAGGGAAACACTGGGTTTGTTTTTTTAAAATGGACACATTTTAAAAAGTGTGTCCATTTTTTAAAATGGACTCACTCACTCACACACACACACTCCTCTCTCTGAGACCTGAGGATGTCCTAAAAATTAGGGAAACACTGGGTTTGTTTTTTTAAAACGGACGCACGCGCGCACACACAAACACACAGACACACTCACTCCTCTCTCTGAGGCCTTGTCCGAAGCTCTGGACCAGTCTGATGAGACTCCAGATCAGAACCACTTTGATGAGGAGAGAAATCAGAGCTCCAGTGACAGCGGCTGCTTCCAGAATGAAAATGTTGTCATGGAACCACTTCTCTATTACCTGCAGAGAGACCACACACACGCACGCACACACACACACTATCAGGACTTGATCTTGTTTTTAGAGAATACACACAAAACATACACTTTCAGCTCTAGCCTTTATTTCTTTATAGACAGCTGCTGTAAACATAGCAATTGTTATTGACAAACACCAAGTTTAAAAACCACCTCCTTCCAACACTAAGATATGAATTGGTAAATATATCAATTTGCGCCATTTCATTATTTTGAACATCTGTCGTATGACAATAAATACTGCATCTACTGTAAATGTGAAACTAAACTGTTGTTACTTTAGTGTGTATAATGTAATGTTCCTCTCCGACAAATTAAAGCAGTTATTATGATTCCCTGAAAGCAGATTTTCAGATTTAGGAACCAGAGTAATGTTAGTCAGGTCTGAACCCAACAGGTCTCGCAGATCTATGGACACAGGTCAGATAGTGGAGCTCAGAGTTCACAACATAACATTTTAGTTGTTATGCTGCAAAGAAGTGGAACAAACTGCAGTATAACTGGTCAGCATCACATAGAACATTTTTAAATCCAAGTTAAAGGCTTTTCTTTTCTTTTCCTTTACCACGTATGACTGAGAGGCAGATTTGTAATCATATTATTGTTTATTTCATGTTTTTACTGCAGCTTTTAATATTCTTATTCATTTTAAAACTGTTAAATGTTTCCTGTTGCACTTTTTATTGTTTTTGGTAGGTCGGGACCCAAAAGTGGATCAGGGACAGTTGGTCAAAAATAAATAAAATACTTAATGTCTCTCATGTTGGGCTTGTCTTTTATTCTGAAATAGTTATTTTGACAGACATGCTGTGAAATGCATGTTGCACAGGAAAATATATAGGCTTTTAAAAAACAATGTAGATGTGTGTTTTCAACAGTTTTTATTGAAAAACTAAATTTGGTTGGTTGAATTCTAAAAAAAAAAAAAAAAAGTGGGATTTCGATTTAATGATCGTGGAAAAAATGTGGGTCCCAGGGTGAGACCAGTAGAGAACCCCTGGAATACAGTATCTAATCTAGAAGAGGACCAACACTTTTGGCCATGATCCACAGAAGCTAAATTAAAGACTTTACTATCTCATCATTCAAACACTTTTAGGTACTCATATGTCATCTAACCCTCTGATCTCTTACCGTGTACATCAGGTAGATGAAGAAGGCGAGCTGAGGAAGATTCAGAACCATGAAGACCCAGACTAAGACTTTGGCATCTTTTAAAACCTGTTAAGAAAATAACAGATGTTGGGAAAGAGTAGGAGTGTGCGTGTGTGTGTGTGTTGAGAAGCACTCACTGCTACAGCTCCAACTGCAGCGCAAAGACACGCCCACAGCACAGACCAGGAGGATGGTGCTGGTGGCAGACATGGCTTCATCACTGGTGGTGATGAGGATGCTCAGACACAGCTGTAGATATAACATTGTAAATGTAGACCAAACGTTATTAATACAGACCAAACGTTATTAATGTAAACCAAACGTTGTTAATGTAGACCAAACATTGTTAATGTAGACCAAACGTGATTAATGTAGACCAAACGTGATTAATGTAGACCAAATATTATTAATGTAGACCAAATATTATTAATGTAGACCAAACGTTTTTACTGTAGACCAAACATTGTTAATGTAGACCAAACATTGTTAATGTAGACCAAACATTTTTGCTGTAGACCAAACATTGTTAATGTAGACCAAACATTATTAATGTAGACCAAACATTGTTAATGTAGACCAAACATTTTTGCTGTAGACCAAACATTGTTAATGTAGACCAAACGTTTTTACTGTAGACCAAACATTTTTGCTGTAGACCAAACATTGTGAATGTAGACCAAACGTTATTAATGTAGACCAAATGTAAACCAAACATTATTAATGTAGACCAAACATTATTAATATAGAGCTAAATTATTAATATAGACCTAAATTATTAGTATAGACCAAACGTTATAAATGTAGACCTATATTATTAATATAGACCAAACACTATTAATGTAGACCAAATGTTATTAATGTAGACCTATATTATTAATATAGACCAAACATTATTAATGTAGACCAAAGGTGATTAATGTAGACCAAACACAAGGGCTTTTAACCCATGTGAGTGTCATTAAGGTACATTGTGGGGTGGGTTTGGGTCTGGAACATGTTTGGGCCTTCAGTAAACTACTTAGTATACAAGTCAGCTCCCTGTAAGTTGATCAGCTTAGAGCTATGTACATAGACAGTTCACATTAATAATGATTAGTCACATACATGCATTTGTTCTTGGGTGACAGTCTATAGGAATCCGAAAAAATAATTTTTTTTGTTCACTATTTTCATTGGCCCATAACTACATGTGGGAAGGTAAGAAAAAATCTGATCTTTTTAGATTTATAGTATAAAGATTAATCTTTCTTTGGATATAAAACATTTTTTCTTAATGAGACTTCTTCCTGTTTATTTTGGACCCCAACTTTGGGTTATTTCACCACTCGCAAATACTGAAAATCATTTACATAAGGTCATTGTAGCTTGGCTCTGTGTCTTATAATCATTTATTGTTTATTAGTTCTTCACTAGGAACATAAAAACATATAACCATTTTCTATTTTTTGATGAATGTATAGCAGATCATTTAGTATATTCTGAGAGAGTAGGTGGAGCTGTATTACTATGCCAAATTTCAGTTTCCTATGTGATATTGGAAGCTGAAAATCAACACATACCCCCTCACTAAATTGGCCATGAAAATTAACACATTACACACACAATATCAAACAACTGTATTATATACTTAGACTTTCTCAAATATAAATCTAGTTCAAACTAAATGCAGTATAAAAATATCTGAGGAGGCGCTTCTTGTCTACTCTGTATTTTCTAACACAGTAACCCCAAAATAATGGGTTAGATGATAAAAAACGAATGTTGAAAAAATAAAATAAAAAATGTCACTTGGGTCGCCAGAAATATGTGGTATCAAAATGGGGTCACAACCCCAAAAAAGGTTGGGAAACTCTGGTTTATTATTCCATTATTTCATGTTCATTAGTTCTTCTACATGTGACAGCTACAGTCTCACGTGCACAATGGAACTAACTAGTGACGTCCCAATACAATTTTTTCACTTCAGATACTTTATCGATATTGCAGCCTTGCGTATTGGCTGATACCGATATCAATCCGATACAATATCAGCACAAATCATACATACTTTTATTACTTATTTTTTAGTGTGGAATGTTAGAAAAGGCTTGATCAAGTGATGTTACTCAAACAGAGAACAATAGTCAACAATTCAAGTTTACTTCAGTTCTTTTTTACTGTCAGTATATGGTGGGAACAATTGAGGGCGGGGACAAAAACAACAAAAACTTATTGGAGCGCTTATATCAGAGATTTTAGATGCAGTCCGATATAATTCGATACTCGTTTTCTGGCTGATATCGGACCGATATCAATATCAGATCGGGACAACCCTAGAACTAACTTTAGACTTTGTTTTCTCTCCTTGCTCTAATGTTCAGAGCTGGAACTATTTATGTGTTTGTGTGTAGCGCACCTGTGCCTGCAGGTCAAAGGTCACCATGGAGAAGCACAGGTTGAGCAGGAAGTACTGCTCCTGCAGGCTCTCTAGGGCCCCGCCCACACGGAATGCCATCATATTGGGCCTCCGTATGAGCAGCGCGGTGCACAGGATGTGCACGATGCCCAGACACATGGTGCAAAGAAAGCGCGCCTACAATAAAGATAAAAAAAACACAAGCTCAGCTTAAAGCTTTAGTCACATTAACATCATCCAGTTTAACCATCAGCAGTGTTTACAAAAGTAACGAGTTACAGTAATACAGTATATTCCTGTTTTAAGTAACAAAAATCAATAATATATTACTTGTTAAAATCTTAGTAACGCAAGTTACATGGAGACTTTAATGAATTATACTGATATTCCAATGAAAAAAAAAGGGGTCAAAAAAGTGTTGAAGACACCACCGTAAATTCTACCCCTTTCTCTGGTGTAGAAGAAGAAACTCTGCATTGTGATATAATATCCATTTGGCTATGCTCAGATCCTAAGTTATGGGATCTGAGCATAGCTCAACTTGGATTAAGTTATATAAACTATTATTTGGTATCTAGCTTTTTTTGGCTCAAAGGTATATTTTATATCTTATTTCTATGGAATCAGAACAGTATCATAATGAATGAACTCCTGCAGGGTTTTTCACAAATGCACATGCTTTGTTTCACAGTTGTATTTCAGATTCACAAATGTACACGATCTGTTTCGCAAATATATATTTTATGCAAACTTGTAATATAAATTCTGAAATGCACACACTCTACTTCACAAATATTATTTTGAGGCACACTTGTAATGTAAATCCACGGATAATGCAAATTGCTGAATGTGCATTTACAAACTGCTTCTGTGCTGTGAAACCTCTGTGTATTTGTGAGAGAAATCTGTGTGGTGAGACTGCCGTGACATCACAGGTCAACAAACATCACCATTGGCTGATAAAACTGATTGACAGACTCATCAGCCAATCAGGTGTGTTCGCTTTCAGATAATCATATGGCTTCTTACATTTTCTCCACACTTTTAAACCAATTGCAGAGCTACTGATATGTGTGTGCATACGCAGTGTTCAAACAAGAGTATAATATAAATAATCAAAAATGTTTAAAATGCATTTTTGTACATACTGTATATAGTATATAATTTAAAATAAATTCTTTAAAATTCCTACAATGTGAATTCCTGGATTTTTTTTTCACATTCTGTCTCTCACAGTTGAAGTGTACCTATGATGAAAATTATGAAAATACTTTTTTGCCCCACTGTATATAAAACAGACCTGAGGGTCCCCCGCTGCCTTGGGCCCTGGGTACCCTTTACCCCCCAGTCCAACGCCCCTGCCTGTCTATGTTTTTCAGACTCAGAATACTTGATGTGTTGAAGTGTCCAAGACACTGAACCCTAAGTTGCTCCAAGTGATTGAGCAGCGCTTGCATGGCAGCTCAGTCCCATTGGTGTGTGAATGAGCTGATTATATAAATCAAGTCTATTTATCATTTATTTCCTGCAGAGTGAACTCCACTCCAAGTCGTCGATAACATGCATAGGAGTCATTTGATGTCACGTCTGCAGAACTACGCAGGAAATTCAGGCCCAGAATAGCAGAACAAAATGCATCACACAGTCAGTTCAAGACAATAGGGAGAAATGTTTGAGTTTGAACGCTTCATCATCCATCAGCAGTAAAAGACTTAAAATGTATCAAAGCTAAGGATAATCCATGTTCTTGTGCAGAAAAATGATTGTGGTTTCAAAGCTGTCCTCCTCTGATCCATGGTCCTGCAGCGCTGACGCTGCTCGCACTGCTACAGCTGCTGCTGCCGGAATAAAAAGAACGCTGCACACAAGGACACTATGTGACTGACCCTGACCACCAGTTCTAAATATCTGTCTGAATCCGACCCGTCCTGTCGGGCTTCTGTCGGGTATCCATCCTCTACTAGTCACTGCTCCATGTACCTTTAAAGCTATTTTCCTTACAGTAAGTGTTCGTGTGTGTGTGTTAAATAATGACAATAACTCACCAGCAGGTCCTTCTTACTCTTCGAGCTCAACACGATAAAGTTGACGAGGGATCGAATCATGACCACCATCACTGTGAGCCCGAACACCACCAGCTCCTGACGGTTCTCCTGCAGCACACCGCGGCTGATGTAGTACAGGCAGAACACTGTGAGGCACACAAGAAGACCCCCCCCACCACAGCACTGATGACTAAAACATGGAAGCTGCTTATAATGTTTACTTCTGTTTAAAGGTCCAATATCATGCAAATCAACTTTTTTGAGCTTTTAACCTTGTTAAAATGTTAAAAATTCCTGATCAAAAACACCCCCAAAGTATTATTGGGATTCCTTCCTTCATCTCTGAGAAATCCTCAATAATCCTGCTCTCTGAGCTGCTTCTCTGCCTCTTCTGAAAAACAAGCGGTTCAAATTCTAGTGACGTCACTAGAATTCTGAACCGTCCCCTCCAGGAAGTGCCTGCTGCTGGTGCCGCGCCTTCAAGGTGAACATACGCGCCCATTCTCTGTGGTGCTAGAGGCATGTGAGCAGCTGTAGAACATCTGTTTAGATGGTCATTGTCCTTTCTTATTCAGTCTGCACAGGGAGAAAAACAGACTGTGTTTTTGTACCAAACGATAATGTCTGGTAACCAAAAAAGCGTGTTCGACTGCGAAAGTCCTCGGAATTTGTTCAAACTTCCTAAAGAAGAGTCTACTCGCCAGAAGTGGTCAGAATTTATCTCTGGGAACACGCGACACACCATCCAGCATCTGTTAGTCTGTGACCGTCACTTTACAGGTGACTGCTTGGTGAACCTTGGCCAGTTCCAAAGTGGATTGTCCAGTAAATTACGTCTTCAAACTGGAGCGATTCCCACAATAAAACCCACTGATGGAGAGACCACAGCCGTAAGTAAAATAAACCTCTAGCTAAATGTTAGCCATACTCACTTCTTTGTCTTTATATATGAAATACATTCTCTGGAAGTGTTTACAAAGTTTGGTGGGTGTGGCTGTTGCTCATGCTGCAGGGTACGTCATGAAATGGGAGGCACTCACATGGGGAGAGACAGCACTTAGAGAAACTGCGTCTCAACTTTCGGGTTGAAAGAAATTAAGTCATTTCTTAGTACATTAGTATTTTATTTTGCAAAATGTAAAATATTACCCATATGTGGCTGTAGTTGATTTTGGAAGGTCTTAATATAGCATGATATAGGACCTTTAAGTCATTTTTAGATTAGCGTATCATCAGCCTGAATGATTAATTGCAATTGCTTTTGAATCGCGATATGATAAAATGAGATTTGACAAGTCACATAATCTGGTCACAAGACTTGTAAAGATACATAAGCCAAACCAATAAGAAAAAGGAAAAAAAAAAAAATCACAATCAGATTATTTTCCAGTATCGTTCAGCCCTAGTGTATCATAGCTTATATTCATGGATCTTATCGTGTGGCACTGAAGGGAGTCGAGCAATTTGCAAAACAGGGGGTGTCGAACTCCAGGGGCCACAAACATCTCAATTTGATCCCAGCTGTGCCAGACATAAAAATCATGGCACAATGACCTGTAAATAATAAGTTCTCACATTCCCACTTAGTGTTTTTCATTTGGTACAACCACAGTGGCTAACTGCCAAAGCCAATAAGTCCTTCAAGCCTTAGTGTTTTTTTTTTTGTTTCTGTTCTGTTCTCAGTGCTATGGAAGAGGATTAGGGCCACTGGGAAAAACAAAACAAAGCCACTGAAGAAAAAACCCTAAAAAAAACATATCCAGTAGTGGAAGATTTTTTTTAACAATTGGAGAACACTTCAATAAATCTGCAATTTATTATTTTTTTTAGTCTTAATCTTTTTTTTTTGTCTATATTTTTTCTTTTTGGTCTTAACTTTGGTCAGTCATTCTCACTTGTTTCCTTCTCCAGCCGCTCAGAAAACTTCTGCCTAACTCCACCTCAACAGATGATGATTAATTATATAAATAATGTTTATTCTATTTTTTTTTTTTGAGTGGCCTTAATCCTTTTCCGTACCGTGCACAACACAAGAAACATTATTACATAACTACAAAAAAAAAAAACATCTGCATCACCCCCAGGCCGAACATCACACATATTTTTGCTAAACATATTTATTACAATATGAAAATTCCCCAAAAGTATGTAAATTATAGTGTATGGAAAAAGGATAAATATGTTGATTTTCTTGTTCATCTTTAAGATAGAAAGATTTTATATTTTCAAAGTGACTACTACATTTCATTGTTGACTACTACGATTTCTCCATAAGCCAAGTCTATAACAGTGCAACCCCTAGCGGACACTATAGGAACTACAGCTTATTATATAGTCAAGTTTTTTCTGTAATATTTAACACAGACCTTTGATTTATATGTAATTCCAAACATGTAAATAATAGAGGTTGTCTTTATGGAAATAGTTAATAATTAAATGTCCTTTAATGACATTTGAAGCAGGAATCAAGATGTTATGGGAATAATGGGAAATATAAATTTTTCCTGAAAATTTCAGATTAAATTTAAATATAAAACAAAGGGGAGGAGCACAAGTTATTTAATCTGACAACTTTGTGATTCTTGTATACATCTGTATTATATTTGTACATTTGAATATTTGCATTATTGTTTTTTTAAAATCTTATTCCATTTGTTCTACTGTGATTTGTGCACTTATTTAACTTAATTATGTACGTTTTATTTTTCTTTCTTTATTTAGTGTTTATTCTTTTCATTTGTAATATTTCTCAAGCCTGGGAAAAATAAAGTACTTCTGATTAATAGAGGTTGTTTTTACAGAAATATTCACTAATAAATCACTAAATTAAATTAGAAAAAGAGAACATTCAGGAAATAATGGGAAGTAAATAATTTTGAAACTGTTTTTTTGTTCTCCATCATGTGATCAAACTTCTGCTTTCTACCATGGAGCTTCCTCACTGTGGGATTTTTTTCTCCCACTTACAGAGTCCGATGAGCTGGACGAGAGAAACGGTGAAGTTGTCCTCGTCAGACACGGCCGTGCCTCGGTGCTGTTTGTAGATGCTGAACACGGTCAGGCCCAGCAGGAACAGCAGAGACGTGATGGTGAAGCAGAAGTAGAGCTTCACCAGACACGACAGCTCTGACCACGGCTTCATCTGTGGCAGAAAGAGAGGAGGAAATGTTCACAATGTCTGCTGGAGAAGAGCAACATGACAGAAATGTAATCAAAGCAGATAAGAAAGGGAATGCATTTATATAGAGCAGTGGTTCCCAAACGTTTCACAATCCCGTACCCCTTCACTAGAGGTGTAACTAGAGCACTGAGGGGTATTCTAAAACCAAAAGTCCTTCATCTTCCTCTTGTAATTAGCTTTTTCAAATGATAAACAGTGCGACAACATGACGTTCTGCTCAGTCGTTGACACTCGGCTACGTGACTGGGAGGTCCCTATAGCTGCTGCAGTGGGAGGGCTGTACAATTCCCCAACTTACTGTGGCCAAATGAAAGTGGAATACTCCTTGAATACACCTTTTAAATTACAATTACATTTTGAGTGAACTCATAATTTAATAACTCCGTAAGTTGAGCATTTAAAACGTAGAAGTACAAGTGGAGCTGTCTATGAAAAGTGCTGTAAACAAAACGTACGAGTGTAGAAGAAGTGATCAGCCCTCTCTGTGCAGCAGCCCTCTCGGTGTAGCTGCTCCTCACACGCATATTATTCCCCGGTCGCCATGTCACTGGTGCAATGAAGTGATAGAGTGACAAAAAAACGCGACTAATCACGGGCGATTTAGGCGACTATAGTCGTTGAAGTGGCGTTCTGTGAGAATGCACCTTTAGAATAGGCTCATATTCCCCAAACACCTGATTATTTCACCCATCAGGGAGAATAAATCGCTCTCTTCCGGGTGGTTGCCATAGTAGTTTGTGTTATCTTTGCTGCATTTATGATGGCTTTTTATCATGCTCGTGCTCGTAAAGTAACCCAAGGTTAACATACTCAGGGTTGATTGACCCACCTCATACCAGCTGTAATAGAATCGGATAAGCAGAGTTTCCCATCTGGGTATGTTGACCCAGAGTTTATGGATAGACTCAGAGTTTGTTGAACCTCCTTTCTGGAATACCTCTCTGATATATCCTACTCAAGTAGAAGTAATGTGTTGTTCGCTACCCTAACCCCAACCCAAAAAAATGCCAAAATAGTTCCAAAGGTGTCATCATTTAACGAACGACACTTAATAACAGCCTTCATGACACCTTATTCATGCTAATGACAGCATGATGTCAGCCTTGTGTATAAAACTTCAAGTAATGTGTTACCAAATACTCAAGAACAGGTAAAAAGTAGCTCAATAGTACTCAAAGTTAAAGTTACTAGATATTTTCACTCCCACATTTATTTTTAGTAATAAATCTTGCCACGGTTCTCTTCCATACAGTAAACATCTAATGTACAAACTTAAAAAGAGATTAAATCATGCACAATTGGAACTTAATTTATTTTCTACAAAGGCATCTGTATAAAATAAAAGGTTTGTCAAAATGTACAATAACTTTTTTAAATAACACCAATTAATTCAATTAAAAATAAAAAGAAGTTCTTGTGCTGAAATAACCAGTATTCAAATGCTGTTTTGGCATTGGTGCATTACGTTTAATCTGATTGGTCGGCTATGATGTGATGCATTTGATTGTTTTCAGGTCATTTCATTTTTTGTAGTTTTACAATGTCTGTTGATCATTTTGAAACAAAAAATAATAAAATTAATTTACTCACTAACGGTTGGCTGTAGGATCAGACTGACCTGAGAGTTTCAACATGGCTGCTGCTTGGTTCAACGGTGTGCGACATCAGATTTGTTTGGACGCCCCACCCCCACCTCCTGAGTCAACAAACTCAGTAATGATGTTATCAGTCCTAGCTTGATGATGTCATCAGTCCTAGCTTGATGATGTCATCAGTCCTAGCTTGATGATGTCATCAGTCCTAGCTCCACAGCGACATCAGTCCTAGCTCTACAGTGATGATGTCATCTGTTAGAACATTGAAACACTGGTCCTAACTAGCCAAACACTGCACACCGTAGCCATGTGCACGCCTGAGCCAATCACTGGAGAGCGCATCCCCATGCCCCACCTATTTTAGTATATATAATGCAGGGCATTCAATAAAATATCCCTGCTGTTGTTGGTTTAGCTTTGGTTTAGCCATTAAAGCAGTGCTAGCAGGTCTCACCGGACCACATGGTGTGGGGATCAGCTGCTGGTGTCTTGGTCTCAGATTTGGAGACAGAGAATCAGAGCCTGGCTGTGATTGGCCTCCCAGCAAAGGACTGAAATAAGAGGAAATCACACAGATTCAGTTACTCCACGAAGAGTTAGCTTTTAGCTTCAAGTACAGAAAAACACACACAAAACTACACAAAGAAAATAGATGTCAGAGATTGAGAAATATTTAAACCAAGGTGGTTTATAAGTCATGTTTTATTGGCTCCTTGCACTGATGTGCGAAATGTACGTCTATGTGAAGCAATAAAAGAAAGACTAGATTGTAAATTTGATCAATCATTGCTGTCTGCTTGTTAAACGACTCAAGGTTCACACTCCTATATCCAGCTTCGTAGTACAAGGGATCTCTGACAGAGAATATTTGGTAAGGTGAAGCTAACAGAGAGATATCAGGATATACTGATACCATAAGAGATGCTAACAGAAAGCTAAGACAAGAGGAAGGTTACTTTTTTAAATTAAAGGCTCTTTAATTGTAATTTTAAATGTCATTGTGAAAAATGCTGATCAATGTCATTGTAATTAAGTTGTAAATTAACATGGATACTTGAAGACGTAATTGAAACAAGTAAATGACCACACCCCTGGCTGATATGACTGAGGCTGGGACACCTGAGCAGGTGTAAACGAGGCTAAAAAGGGGCTCTTATGTTGTTATTACTAATAAATAAATCCCTTCTTTAAACGGTACAAATGTGTCCGCTGACCTTATCTCGTCCATATTCCTATAGACAGGACAACAGCAGCTCAGTCTACATGTTGACTCCGTGTGTGTTGATTCTCTGCTTCTGAGCAGCAGTAAAAGTTCAGCCTGAAACAAACAGGAAACAACCAAGTCTTCCTCTACTCACCAAACACAGTCTATGTAAGGGCGCTGCTGCCCCCTGGTGGACACAACACAACACGGCCGCAAGCTTTTCTCGTATTTCTTACAGGAGGAACATTTATTTTAATCATTATTATGCACCAGTTTTCCCACTTCCACTTGTAAACACTATATGAATCATCTAGAATGCCCTATGATGTGAAATGTTTAGTTTTAACAATCTTAAATTGTCAATATTCCTTATGATCCTTCCTGTGAGGCACCAATTGTAAAGTTGAGCATGCTAAAATAAACAATACATTCAAAAAAATTATATGAATTTTCTTATGTTAATTTTGACCAGATTTACGGCACTATTAAGGAAATTGGTGATATTTGCTTTTCTTGTAAATGTTAAGTAAAATCTAAATGTTAAATTTAAGCCTTAAATGTTAAACCTAAATTGATATGTTAAATATAAATCTTTACATTATATCTAAATGTTAAAACTGAATCTGAATGTTAAATTTGAATCTTAAATGTTAAATCTAAAATCTAAATTTATATGTTAAATCTGAATCTAAACCTAAATGGTAAATGTTAAATCTAAATGTCACTGGTGAAACTAAGCTAGCTAATATGCAAATTCACCAGAAGTACAAGATGTAGAAGCGAACGAGCGCTATCCACGGAGATTTCCAGATTTACATTTAACATTTATATTTATATATTAAACATTTACAATTTAGATTTAATATTTAGATTTAGCATTTAGAATTAGATTCAACATTTGTATAATATATAATTTATATAATAACATTGATCATATTTATATGTTTATAAAATTATTAGTATTTCATGACAGAACTAAGCATATTATTTATACAAATGGGGTTGAGTACGTTGAGGTGTATTTGCATCGGCCACAACTTTAGGGATTTGTAATTTAGTATTAACCTAAATATATTAGCTTTAACGTTCTTAGAATTCTAAACATTTGTTCTAGGTAATTGAGCTGATTTTTTTTACACCACCACACTTTTATATTGGGTCGTCAAAAGACGTATTTCCAAGCTTATTGTTTGACAACATTGGGCCTCCAAACACTCAGATAACACAACAATAGTTTCTCCTAGCAACAGAGAGTTCACCACCCAACCAGTCCACCCAGTCTAAAGGGCACTGGGAGCCTGTCCTTGTTTACACATCAGTCTTATAATATATATATAGTATCTATTCCTGTAACGCCTTCAGTTTGTGGGTGTGGTGACATATTTGGCTTTGTTATCTCTATGGTGAGTTTATTGAGTTTGTGGGAATTTTTTTAAACATTTTTTTAATTTGTAACATTATGCAATTATGACAATTCAGAAAATAACCTACATTAACTGGGCTGGGTGACAATATTTTGATTTCCAAAAAAAGAGGACACTAAAAGGCCACCTCGCGATACTCAAAGTACTTGACGTTTTCTTGAATCTACTTTGTAACAGCAAAATACAATATAGTAGATAAACAACTTTCTATTGTCCATGAGGTTTACATTTTAATTTCTCTCTTTATAATAAATACTTTTAAAATGACTGAAGTCAATCCCCTTTATTTTGATTTATACATTATAGAAATCTGTCCTTGAAAAAGCTCATATAAACCTTATTAAAATCTCTTAATCATTTAAACAATGAGAAACATCTCATGCTTTTTTTTACCTTTATATATGTGGTTAAATGTTGTGTTAAATGAAGGAAAATGTGCTAAATATGAGAAAAGTGACTGTTGTCATGGAGACGGGAGGTGACGTCTGGACAAGATGATAGAAAATGTAAGTTTCTCTCAGTGGTTCCTTTGTTTTAAAAAGGCTCTCTGAAAATCCGTGGAGGTTTTATCATCCAGGAGGATCTTTTTAATTAAATCCACCAGTATTTGGTCTCTTTTAATTTTGGACTGTTATCTCTTTTCTTTTGGTCGTGTGTGACGATTTCGTCAAAACAAAGTGGCATCTTTAAGGATTCCGTCACGTATGAGTACATTTACCGTAATGACATTGTAATGGCTGTAAAGAACAACTTATTAGCTTTCCGAAACTGCTATAATTTCTCAGAAAGAGCAAATAGCGGAGTTACGATCATTTAAAAAGAAAATTCTAAACTCGTGTTCCCCTTGATGCGTTCAGGGTCCCTGGGAAACCCGGACATTTTGATTAGTTTGACATGCCAGGGTAAATCCGGACGTATGGTCACCCTAGAGGCCTAGATTGAGTGATTGATTGATTGATTACTGGTTGCACGAATGTTTACCGAGGTACAGCTGATCAATAGCACATAGGTCTGTTGTGATGTTACGATGCCTGTCGCTGGAACACAAAGTTTCCGGCTTGTCTCTCAGCCTGCTTAGCTCGCCGTGATCGTATAGAGGTTAGTACTCTGCGTTGTGGCCGCAGCAACCCCGGTTCGAATCCGGGTCACGGCAAGACCAATCTGGTGTCTTCTTTTTGTACATCATTGCACACATTTGGTGATATTTACGGTAGTTCCTTTAATATCTAACTAGTGCAGTGCCCGTAGGAAGTATGTATTGCTATAGAAAAGTGGGAGGTTTAGTAGCTTTTTCATGGATGATTAAATGAGGTTGTGTTAGAAGTTGGGACATCAAGGACATTTAGGTTTGTTGTGAAATATATAGAGTGATAACTATTGTGTTTTCATAAATTATGGTCTGAGTTTACCTCCTTACTGAGATTATTTTACAATCTGAGTAAGGAAATGTACTCATGTTGGATTAGCCATGCACAAAGATAAAGTATAGATCATGTTTTTTTTTTTTTTTAAGAATAAACTATTCTTATTCATATTGAGATTGCTGCATGAGATACTATTCCTCACTCTAGTTGTTGACTCAGATTGCCATACTAAGCTTGCCATGGGAATTTAGTGAAAGGAATAATACATTCTTAAAAAGTAAATTCCAACATGTGTTTTATTTTTATCCAAACAAAATACATGTAATAATAAAAAACTGTATCAAAAAATATGTTATGTAATTTATTCTATGGAGTTTGAAAAGTTTTTATTATTATTACATGTATTGTGTTTTGTAATGTATTTATCTCACCAACTCAGAAAAACCAAACAATATCCCCCATAAAAGTTATCTAATCAATAAAAAAAAAAATTGCTATAAAAAATTTATCTAATGAATTCAGAAAAACTGATAAATATTTACTATTAAAAATGTTTTTTTTTTTTTTTTAATCACAACTTAGAAATACCCCCCCAAAAAAATCCTATGAAAAATGAAAAACTGGGTCAATTTTCTTTAATTTACGTATTTTCGCCTCATCAACTCAGAAAAACCGAAAAATATTTCCTATAAAAATCAATTCAGAAAAAATAAAGAATAAAAAATCCCCAAAATCCCATAAAGTAATCTCATCAATTCAGAAAAAACGAACAATATTTCCCATAAAAGTCTAATCAATTTTGATAAACATTTGCTCTGAAAAAATACCTAATTAATTCGGAAAAACTGAAAAATATCTCCAATGAAAATTATTTCATCAATTCAGAAAAACTGACTTAAGTGTTTTTAAAAACACAGAATCTTCCACTTTATACTATTAGGTATGTCCGCATGTGTGTGTGTACATTTATTTCTGCCTTTGCATTGTATTTAATTGTGTTAAGCACTTTGTATTACATTTGATTGTTTAAAATGTGATATATAAATAAAAATGATTGATTAAAAAAAAATTAAAAAATTCTTCGTAGGAAGACCTGCGTATCAGAAAAACTGAAAAATATCTCCAATGAAAATTATCTAATCAATTAAGAAAAACTGAACAGTATTTCCTACAAAAAAATTTCTCATCAATTCAGAAAAACTGATAAATATTTGCTATAATTCTATAAAAACTGAAAAACGGGGTCCGTTTTTTTTTTTTTTTTAAATGTTTTAACTTATTTTCATCTCATCAACTCAGAAAATATAATATTTCCTATAAAATTATCTCATTAATTCAAAAAAACAGATACATTATTCTTATAAAAACAGGAAAAACTGGGTCAAGATTTTTTTGTTTACTAATTTTCATCTCATTGTAACTCAGAAAAAAATAAAACTTTTCCTTCTTTTCTTCTGTGATTGCAATAAACTTCCGTAAATACGCTTCCATAGTCCAAAACCTGAGAAAGGGAGGAGTAAAAATAACCTAGAGATATAGATAACACATATGAATAATAATAGAACAAAACAAACACCGTGTGACGTGGACCATGTGGAAAACCTAAAATCATCAGCAACAAAGGGGTTGAGTTTTATTTTGAAGGGCGGGGGTGGCTTGTTGGCTACTGCTAACAGCCACGTCTCTCTGAGTCAGCGCTGAGATGCACAAAGAGCGTTAGTGCTTTGACTGAGAGTTATAACAGAAGGGTGTTTAGTGAACATGCTGCGGCTCGGAGCACCATGCCTCCCCGCAGGGCTCACCGGTTAGCAGCCGGTTAGCTCCACAGCAGCAGGAGGCTAACCGCTCTGTGACACTTCCGCCCATCGTTCCTCTACCTCGGTCCGACCAGCAGCGGCTGGAGGTAAGACACTCTAAGTTAGCGTCTACTTTACCTCTGTTTTGGCTTTTATTAATGTAGTAAAAACAAAAAAACTGTTGTTCTACTGTATTTTCTAGTGTTCAAAAATCAAAGCAGCGCATAGTTAATCCATAACAAAAAAATATTCTCTGTAAACACGTTTACAAAATAAAGCAGACAGATCGTTCAATATTTGATTTTTTTTTTTTTAATTATTATTTAAATCTGTTATTGTGGCGAATAAATCCGCTGCACAACCTAAACACAGCGTTTTACAATGGAGATGTCTATTGATACGGAAACCTGTCAGCGGATCGTTTGCGCCGACGTCACGAATTTCCCATGATCCTCTCTGATTCTCCAGTTTCCGCCATCTTTTATGACAACTTTTATTCACAACACGGCGGTAAACCGTTGAGAAAACCAGCAAAATGGGAGTTATGTGCGCAGTGTTCGGGTGTTCTAACAATTCTGCTCGCCACAATGTTTCGTTTTTTAGTTTACCTACTGTTAAACAGCGCGAAGGGCCAGAAGTCGAAGGATTAACTCGCAGACGTCAAAGACAGTGGCTCGCAAATCTGCACAGATCGGACATCAAACCTACAAGCTACAAATACACACGAGTATGTGAAGAGCATTTTGTGAAGGGTAAGTGTTTTGTTTTTGTCCATTACTACCCTGACTTAAGTGTTTTCAAAAACACAGGATCTTCCACGTTATACTACTAGGTATGTCCGCATGTGTGTGTATGTACATTTGTTTTAAAAACAATTTTCTTCGTAGGAAGACCTGCGTATGAGATGCACGAGGTAGATGTAGACTGGGCGCCCACACTGAAACTTGGGCACTCCAAAATCAAAAGTGCATCTGTTGCTCGACAAGTTGAACGCGGTGAACGTTTGAAGAGAAGACGAGCAAAAGCACAGGATTCCAAACTTTCTGCTTGTGCCAACAACTTTGCTGTGGAGCCTTCCAGAGACAGTGAAGATGTGACATGTAAGTCGAGTGTCCCGAAATGTTCAACATTTTGTGAATGAATATGTTGAAATACAAATTATTTGTTCATACAAAATAGGCTGTGGCTATTCGTACGGAAGCATCAATTGACTCCCCCTCTATCCGTACGGAACGCCCCTCATTAGCCATTTTCGATGACGTGATAGGTGCGCCACGTGACCTACCTTCAGTTTTATTTTAGCTCATATTTATTTTTAGCTAACCTGCTAACCCTTTTGTTTTAGCCCAAACCAGGAAATACCCTAAAATGTTGATTTTTTTTTTTGCATATGTATTTTGAACCCTAACCCAGGAAATACCCAAAATGTTAATATTTTTTGTATTTGTATTTTTAAAGGTGGAATTTGCCGTGTTAAATATGTTAAAATGATAAAATATTTATGACAAAAGCGGGATTCAAACTCCCAGCAGCGGAAGAGTGAATTCTGGAGTCAGACGCTTAGACCACTCAGCCATCCTGGCACAGTGAAAACAGACAGGCACATTACGGTTCTGTCAATAGTGAGTCTATTGATAAGTTTTCGTATCAATAGACACTTAGTACAAAATAGGGGTGTGTATTGCCTGGTATTTGACAATACGATTCATATCACGATATATTCCGATATTAAAGTATAAGGCGATTATTGCGATTTTTTTTCTTTTTTAATGTATGACTTAAGAAACAACTAATCTGTAAATGTGTACATCCTCATGAGAACATATTGGATGAAATATATTTTATTGACATATTTTACACTCACAACATTAGCTTTAACATGCCATGTGCCAACAACTTAAAAAAAAAAAAAAAAACATACAATCTGCCTGTGGCTTTTAAACCAACTTTGACTAACTGATGTATATGCCTAGAACAACAAAGAAATGCAGAAAGTTAGTACTTTCTTTTTAGATTTTTTGAAATTTTTTTATTGTGTGAAATACCTTTTGACCCTGGCATAATTATGTGACCGTTTTATTGTAGTAAAATTTTATTAGGATTTAAAAAATGTCCTGATAAAATTATAGAACTATGCATATTTCTTTTAAGACTGTTTTGTGATTGACAGCTACCTTGGGTCAGTCAGAAGATTGCAGTGAATACATGACATCTGAAATGCCGTCATCTGTTGGTGCAGAACCTATCCTAGGTCAGACCATGAACGTGGACCATGAAATTCAAACAGAGATGCCAGCTTCTCAAATAAATGACCTTGAGGAAGGACTGAAATATGCCAATGAACAAATATATGAACTTCGAAAGAAAGTAGATGACCTTTCCATGAACGAGGACTCATTTAGAAATGACCATGAGAAAGTCAAGTTTTATACTGGCTTATCCAGTTTCAGTGTTCTTATGTGTGTTTTTAACTTTATTGCACCTTATATAACAACCACACATATAAATGTATTGAGCCAATTTCAAGAACTTCTGATCGTACTGATGAGGCTACGTTTAAACTCTCCATTCCAAGATTTAGCCTATCGTTTTGGAGTCTCCGTTTCCACTGCTAGTCTTATTTTTGATCGTTGGATACCAGTCATGGATATCAGATTGTCATCCTTGATTGTTTGGCCAGAACGGGATGTGTTACAGAAAACCATGCCGCTTTCATTCAGACGGTCATTTGGGAATAAGATTGCTGTCATCATAGACTGCTTTGAGGTGTTTATCGACCGTACATCTACATTGTCGTCTAGAGCCATGACATGGTCAAATTACAAACACCATACAAACACTGCTAAATTTCTCATAGGTGTCACGCCACAAGGAGTGATTTCCTTCATCTCTAAAGCATGGGGCGGCCATGTGAGTGACAAGCATATTACGGAAAACTGTTCTATATTAACACATTTGCTTCCTGGAGATTTGGTGCTAGCAGATCGAGGATTTGACATTGCAGACCATGTTGGTTTCTACTGCGCTAAACTAGCAATACCTGCCTTTACACCTGGTAAAAGTCAACTCTCTGCATTAGAAATTGAAGAGATGAGGAAGATTGCGAATGTCAGAATACACGTTGAACGAGTGATCGGATTAGTTCGAAGGAAGTTCCCAATTTTACGGTCAACTTGGCCTATAGAGACTGTCACATGTACGGAGGGACAAGAAGACACACCACTTGACATGATTGTTAGAGTTTGCTGTACCCTGACCAACTTGTGTCCTTCAGTTGTGCCTTTTGAATGAACGATTCTACCATGAATGTAGAAAAGCACTAATGAAGACAAAAAGGCAAGAATTGTATGTATTCTTTAGAGAATTTAGGATTGGAATGTTTTTAGAATATTTAGTGTTTTTTCAAAAAATGGAATTACACAGTTCCCACTTAAAATTTAGCAGAGATCAATTGTTTACATTTTTAGTGTACTCAACATACATCTATGATGCACCTGTAAATTAATAAATTGCCTCGTGTACTTTGCAAATGTTAGATTTATACTTAAAACTATGTGCATGTAAATTTAGATAACGTGAGGACTGTCTATTGTTATGAAAATTATGACATTGTTATGACAAATGTATTATTGAAATAAATGCTGCAGTGTTATTACATTAATTATTCCCCTTTGTGTACTTATTTTTCACATTCAGCTCACACACTCTTGTGACACATTTAGAATTGTACAGAACGGGCCTTTTTCCTTTTTTAAATGTGGCAGTTTACGACACGTTGGGCATAGCCAACTACCTGATTTGGGAGCTCTCTTCAATCCCAGGCAGTCAACATGGAACCTTTTCCACTCAGTCTGTGTTGTCGAGCCCACCATCACACTGCCAGTGTCTTTCTTCTGGTAATAGCATTCTCCTTTTGGAGCACTTTTGATATTGTGGAGCTATACCAGTTGCCCACCGACTCTGGCACGACTGCAACCTAGAAAAACATACAAAATAGAAACACATTTTCCATCCATTTTATAATTATATTCTTCTTTGAAGCGGCTAGACGGTCCAGACAGTGAATATAAAAGGTGAAGCACAGTAATTAGTGTTATGAATTGGTCTCATTTTATAATTACATCATTAAGCTGTATAATAATGTAATAGATTTGCTGCTCATCCCTTTGTGTGGTAACTGGAATTCCAGCAGCAGGTTTTGGTTTTTAAGTTGGTTCAGGTTTAATTGTCCATTACGTCCACTGATGCTAAATTAGATTACAATTATGTTAATTTTGAAGCAAAGTTACCTCCTCAAACTGGTTTATTATAATTTATCATTGTGGTTTATAAAGGCGTGTTTCATTATCCAGCATTTTGTTTCCATTAAATACAACAATCTTCGTTCTGTCAAAGCCTGTTGATCAACTGGTTGATTCCTCCAGTTTTAATTAGTAATGTTAAACACTTAACAATAATAACAGCATGATTTCTAGTACAGCCAGCATCCTACAGAGAGAAAAGTTCACCTTATCTTTATCAGTCTACTCGTCCAAAGTCCAGTCCTGCCGTTCTTTTCCTGGTGAATATCCTCCTCTTTATCCTGATAAACTTCACTTAATCACATACTGTAAAACCAAGGGTAATTGATTGTAAAATAGTATTAGCCTCTCACATAAACGTGTCGTCAATCCTACGACAGTAGCACTGTGGACTAAACATGTTCAGGTCCAACGATTGGTTTGCAAATACTAAGCATCATTCACAAACGAATGCATTTTGTTTTGCAAACAAGAAACGCACCTATCAATAAAATATGACATGCTTCAGAAACACATACTGCAAATTTATATAAAAAACTAAGGGTGTCCCGATAAGTGTTTTACTTTAATGAGCGTTGGCCCGAAACCAATATTGTTCTGATACAATTAGAAAAGGAAAAGACTTGATCAAGTGATATTACTCAAACAAGTAACAGTAGTCAGCAACAGCAGGTAAAAGAAAAACTGACCCATTTATTGTTAGGAAAATCCTAAAATGTAATAAAAGTAAATACAAAATAAATGAGAAGACCCTGAAAAATAACTTTAATAGATTAAAAAAAAAAAATCAATATGATTTATGGTATATCAAATATTGTAGATTCCAATTCACTTACAATACATTTTAATTACAAAAAAAGGAACAAAACAGGACATTTCTTTGAAAGTTTATTACTTGTGTTTGATAAGTAGAATATTAGTGCCAAAAGTTGTAGATTAATTTTTTTGTACTCTTAAGAACTTTTTTTTTAGTAAACAAAGGTTTCATCATGTAAAACATGCTGTATTTGTTTCTGATGCATGACGTATTTAATTGATGTGTAAATTTCCCTATTTGCAAAACAAATGCATTCGTTCATAAATGATGTTATGTATTTGCAAACCCCACTGAGTTTGTTTGTGAATCTTGGGCGTGACTAAAACTTGATTTGGTGTCTTTGTGTGATTTTACTTATTTAACTTTTTTTTTTGTTTTATTTATTTTTTAAAAATATGATCATTCAGGTATTTGCCAGAATAAATTTTAGAATAATAAAATGCATAATTTCCTTAACTAGTTTTGCTTAGTGAATTAATTTAGGAGAGTATGGAGTGTGTGGTATGAAAGCTTTGAAATCTGCACCGTTTAGAAAGAAAATAGTTGTGAGCTGAAATATAGAATGTCAGTTAAAATATAGCAAAAATAGTAGCTTAACCATTACACACTTCAGCTTTAACTGTTAGATTATTTTCAAGTTTACATCATCAAACATGTTTGTCTTTACACGCTTTTGGATGATGGTCCACCATTTAGTCTCAAAATGTGGCAAAACTCGTAAAACTGTAAACCTAAAGACAAGTGCTAAAGCCTAGTCTTTATTTACTCAACAAAGACTGGATTTAATTAAAGTCACATTTGATTAAATCTGTGGATATTAGTTTAAGCATTAAGCCTCATTTTAGTTTTGTAATACTTTAATACTTAGGTTTTGAAAAATGATGTTTGTCATGGTATTAAAAACGCCATTGTAAACATACCTGTAACTGAATGTTTAGTCATTCAAACTATAGATATCATATTATTCTTGATTTAATAAAAAAAAGTCTTTTGGAAAAAGTTGTTTATTTTCTGTATATTCGAACAAATGACTTGCAACCGGCAGAAATAAAGCTAATCTCAAAAGGGATTAGAACCATTACAGGTAGGAGAAAGGGGAAATACAAGGGAGAGGGAGTTTGGGAGGGTAACAAAAAGAGGGATAAGAGAAGAGTCAAAAACTGCTGTGCTAGTCAAGTTTTGTATTGTATTCTGGAAATAGATTTTTTGTCTTTACATGCTTTTGGATGATGGTCCACCATTTAGTTCCAAAATATGGCAAAACCCATAAAAATGTAAACTCTTTCCATTTTTTTTCCTTTTGTTAAAATTTGTCACGCCCAATATTAGAATAATCAAATGAATATTTTTCTGAACTAATTTTGCTTCGTGAATTAATGTTAAATGAGAGCACAGTATCGTTGAGCTCTGTTATATTGAAAGGTTTCTGTTCCATTTTTGTGATTTAATTTAATTTATAAATTCTATTTCTCTCTTCTTGTAGTAAAATCACGGCGGTGACTGGAGCAACACTGGTTGGAACCACAACCACTGATGCTTGTTTGGTTGCTTGGTTTTTGCCAAATTAATGAAAAATGGTCTAAACCGGCTCCATTCACCGACCTCTGGAGACCGTCTCCCATCCTAAATCTGCGATGCCGGGCACCAAAATGGCAGCCAAGCACTCGCTGTGGCACCTGTTCTCACCGTTCCACACCCGGCAGGAGCGGGTGGTGCTGGCCCGCAGTGAGAGCCGGCCGGGTGAGCAGGTGCTGAAGATCACCGTCACCGAGACCGTGGTGATCGAGACCGAGTCCGGGGTCTGGAACCTGCGATCTATGGCTTACTTGTGCCTCTGGTACGTCTTCAGCTTCTGCACTCTGTTCCTGAATAAGTACATCCTGTCACTGCTGGAAGGAGAGCCGAGCATGCTGGGTAAGGAGGAGGACCACAAAAACACCTACATCACACACAACTAACGATGTAAGGATACATCCTAAATCGGCTAAAAAAATTTGCAAAGAAGTGATTAAAATGATACATTACAGTATGTGCTTGGATACGCTGCTGAAATAAACCAAGAGCAGTAGCAGGTGAAGAGCTGTAATCCAGCCAATAAAAGAAGGCCTGACAAACCAGAATGAAGCTGATGTCTCATTAAACCCGAACCTGTTTCAGCCTATTCACATCAATGAGCGCGCATATAGAATGATCCGAGGCGAGTCGGCATCCATTTGTGCGTCTTTCTCTTGGAACACATCACCTAGAGTGACCATATTTTTATTATTATATTTATCATCCGGCCGACCTCTTCATACTCAAAGTACTCAACGTTTTCTTGAATCTCCTTTGTAATGGCAAAAAACAATATAGTAGATAAATAAGTTGTTATTGTCCATAAGGTTTAAAATTAATTTCTTTCTTTATAACAAAGACTCGACTGAAGTCAACCCTTCATAAAATCTATCAATTATTGAAACAATGAGAAACACATCCTCCTAGAAATTATAAGAAATGCTTAAAAAATTTGAATAAAATGACAGATTCTGGCACCTGTGAGTAGAATAATAGTACTAGTACCATAATGACATGACCCCAGCTTTAAGGAGCAACTTCTTAGCTTTCAGAAACTGGTAGAATTTCTTAGATAGAACAAATATTAGCAGAGTTATGGCCATGTAAATTAATATGTTCCCGAGATTGGTTCAGGGTCCCTGGGAAACCCGGGCATTTTCATCTATTTTTAAAATCCGGCTGGAAAATATGTAAATTCCAAGCCATGAACATAGCAAACTTTTCTTACATTTTTATTTATTTATTTTGTTTTAAATATATATAAAGGTTAACTTTACATGGTGATAAATGAAGAAATGTGCAGTTAATTTTTTGTTTAACAGTTTAAACAATTCAAACGGTTTGTAAGAAGGTTATAAGAAGAGAATACATAGCTTAAAAAAAATTCTTGACAATTTAAATAAAAGAATAAGAATCTGTATTTTTACCAAAAAAAAATATGATCTCTATGTATTCAAAGTGAAAGGAGTTAAGTACATTATTACATCCCAATGTTTGATTTGAGTGTTTTTTGTTTTAAATCAGGATTTGAATCGAATTGTTGGTTGAGTGTATCCTTACATCTTTACACACAACAACACAAACCAAACAGTATGTTGTCTGGTTTAGCTTCAGTGTTTTTTCATCTATTTGTCTGTGATCTACTTTTCAGGGGCCATTCAGATGCTCTCCACCACCGTCATAGGCTGTATAAAGATGTTCGTCCCCTGCTGTCTGTACCAGCACAAGTCCAGGAAGGAGTTTCCTCCCAACTTTGTCATGATCATGCTGTTTGTGGGGCTCATGAGGTCATTTGTCACAAATATTTGCATTCTTTTACTCTTCCCTTCAATGGATTTGAATCAAACCTCCTTGTGTTGATGCTGCAGGTTCACCACGGTGGTTCTTGGTCTAGTCAGCCTAAAGAATGTGGCCGTTTCATTTGCTGAGACTGTGAAGAGCTCCGCCCCCATTTTCACAGTCATCATGTCCAGACTGATCCTCGGGGAGTACACAGGTGACTGTTTTTCCACTTCTCTAACCCTGACTGTAAGCACTGTGTGGATGGTTTTTGTGATCCATCACATTTTAGTCTAAGTCACGGTTTTAAATGTGTTTACAAATCACACTTTGTATTGAGAGATCTGCCATTGCATGCGAACCTATGAGCACATTCACATAGTATGCATATTTAGTGTTGAGTGTTATTGGATGATTTCCCAGTGTGAACAAAGTGTTCTGTTCTTGTGGACTATGTCATAGACTGATGCGACCTTAATGTGAAGAATGGAGCGTGGCTTAGGAAGGGAGGCGTGGAACACAATCACTGCACTCTTAGTGTAGTGCAGGGTTTTTAAACTCTGGGGTCGTGACCTCATGTGGGGTCGCTTGCAATTATTATTGGGTCTAGTAATATATGTTAAGGTTTTGGTTATTCAGGCAAGAAGACAAAATTAACTTTCTGGAATTATTACATACAATAAAACAGAATATATACGTATACAAAAACGATAAAAAAAAACAGAATGTATACATATATGCACTAAACTAGCTGACTGTTGTCAGTAGATTGGCTGCCAATGTTCTGGTTATACACTTTGATAGCTGTAGGCATGAAGTAGTGGCGGAATCTCTCCTTCACACAGCGCGGGTGTAAAAGTCTGCCACTGAAGGAGCTGTGTAGTGCTGTCAGTGTCCTGGAGGGTGTGGTCAGGGTTGTCCAGCATGGATGACAGCTTATCTGTCATCCGCCTGTCCCCTACTGTGCCTATGGATTCCAGGGTGCAGCTCGGAACAGAGCTGGCCCTCGTCACCAGTTTGTCCAGTCTAGACTAGTCATAGATTGTTATCTATTGTCTCTTTGTTGTGTTACTTGTTTTTATGGCTCAAATCCAGTTGTGGCTTTTGTGTTGCAGCAGTTTTACTGTTGCAAAATACAAAAGTTGTTCTGTTAGCTGGAGAGGTGTCAGGGCACTTCTTGAGCACTGTCGAGTGCCCTTGAGCAAGGCACCAAACCCCAACACTCCCTTCATTGTAAAAGCAGCCCCACTCTGACATCGCACCATTAATGCATGTCCACAGGTCCTGTTTGTGCATGTGTGTGATTCGGGCCTGTGTGTGTGAGAAGCATGTCCCTAAAAATAACAGAGTGCAATGTAATTTCCCTTCAGGGATTAATAAAGTAATTAAAAATTAAATGCCGTGTGTTTCCAGGGCTGTGGGTGAATCTGTCCCTGTTCCCCATCATGGGGGGCTTGGCCCTCTGCACAGCCACAGAGATCAGCTTCAACACGCTGGGCTTCTCCGCAGCACTCTCCACCAACATCATGGACTGGTCAGACATTTTTTCCACTTCCTTTTGTTTGACCACATGGCCGTGATGGTTGGTTGTGTAACTCTTTTCTCTGATGTTCAGCCTCCAGAATGTTTTCTCCAAAAAACTGCTGAGTGGGGACACTTACAGATTCAGGTAAAGGACAGCGTTCCATGTAACCAGGGTTGGGGTCAATTTTAAATTATGATTACAACTATTATTTTCCCCCTGAAATCAATTACAATTCCATTCTCAATTACAATTAATCACAATTAATGAGCTTTTAATAAATAACAACATAAAAAGTAACCTTCCTTTTGTGTTAGCTTGCTGTTAGTATTTCTTATGATAACGGGTTCTAAATCAGCTGTAAAATACACAAAAAAAATATGATCTATCATCTAATTGGTTTTTCATCTCTTGGTTTCCTTGTTAGGCTACTAACCTATGAAAATATTGGTAATAATATTTCTGGTGTGGGCATCTGAGCCTTTTTTTCTGTCAGTATACCCCTAGTATTTTTATTTTTATAAAATGGTACAATGATCCTTAAGAGAACTAACAGATAAACTTGATATGAAAATTATTTTAATGATGTTTTACTACACAGGCCTATGTGTTCACCGTAGAACTATACCGTGGTTCCCCAATTTAGCGTTTAATTTTTTTTTCATTTCATTTTATTTATTCTTTTTTCATGGTAATGCAACATAGATTGGTACAACAATCCAGCAAACACAACAATAATACACCGATGCCAAAATATAACAATAGCCCAGAACAGATGTAATCAACTTTCGATATTAACAATTTTCACTTTTTTATTATTTTTTCTATTTTATTTCTCAATTATTATAAATGATTTTGCTAAAACAACAGTTATTGTAAATTTAACAATTTTCACATTCATCTTTATACAAGTTAAGTATGTGCTGTTTATACTTATATTTGAATTGAAGAATATTTGAACAACATTTTAGATCATTTTCTAGAGAGTTCCATTGTATCACACCAGATACTGAGACACACATTTTTTTGAGGGTATTTCCTGCAAAAGGTTGTTTTAAGTCATTATTTCTTCTGCTTGTCTCACTGTTTACAGTAAAAAGGGTTTGAAGTCCATGCGGTAACAGACAGTGTTTTGCTTTATGAACAACTAATAAAGTTTGTAAAGAAGTCCTGACCTCAGAAACAGTCCTGTGGTATGCTCTCTTAGAGCAACTCCATTAATTATTCTTATAGCCCTTTTTTGCAAAAGAAGTAAGGGTGTTAAATTAGTAATATAAGAATTACCCCATATCTCCAAACAATACATTAAATATGGCAAAATAAAGGAGCAATATAGAATTCTCATTGCCTTGTAATTCAACATAAACTTTACTTTACTCAAAACGGCAGTGTTTTTACAAATTACATTGTCAATGACAGTTTGTATGAAATGTTAATGCAAATTTCTATTACAAAGTAAATTATCTGAACTCAGTTACAATCCAATTACGATTACAACAGCAACATCTTTTTTTCAACAACGATTTCAATTATAAATACATCATAATTGTAATTAATTACCAATAAGTGGCTGTAAGGCATGTTTTTTTTCCAGCCCTCCAGAGCTGCAGTTCTACACCAGTGCAGCAGCCATTATTATGCTCATACCTGCTTGGATCTTCCTCCTGGTGAGCAACAGTGGCTCAAACTAACTGTAAAATTCTGCTCCATACTGAAATCAGGCGTCAAACTCGTTCTTTTCCACTTTTTTTTAGGACATTCCAGTGAATGGGGCGAGTGGGCAGAGTTTCATCTTCAGTCAAGACATCATCCTGTTGCTGCTTTTTGATGGCGGACTCTTCCACCTGCAGAGTGTCACTGCGTACGCTCTCATGGGACGCATCTCTCCTGTTACATTCAGGTAGGAAAACAACAACAATGAGTGATTTAAATCTGAGCCACAATCAGTAGAAACAATCCTCCACAGCCTGAAACACACCTCACTACCTGCTAAAGCTGATTGTGACTTATCTCAGGTAGGGTAAGGTTGATGTGACACTTATTGCAGATGTAGCAAGTGTGTGCAAAGATCCAGTACTGATGTTATCGAGTGCTTTCCAATTTTATGCATATTGATTAGGGGTGTAAGGATATGCTGAACCAACGATTTGATTCGAATCCGATTTAAAAAGTTAACAAAAAGATTGGGATGTAATGTTGCACTTTCCATTTGAATACATAGAGATCATATTGTTTTATTAAGAAAAAAAAACTAAGATTCTTCTTTTTTTTAATTTTCAATAATTTTTTTAACAAATATATTTTCTTATAACTTTCTTACAAACCGTTTGTACTGTTGAACTCATAAATGAAAATATATTGTAAAATTTTTTGATGTTGATGGTCCTGGCTTGGAATTTACATATTTTTCTTAAAGGTCCAATATTATGCAAATCAACTTTTTTGAGCTTTTAACCTTGTTAAAAAAAACACCCCCAAAGTATTATTGGGATTCCTTCCTTCATCTCTGAGAAATCCTCAATAATCCTGCTCTCTGAGCTGCTTCTCTGCCTCTTCTGAAAAACGAGCGGTTCAAATTCTAGTGACGTCACTAGAATTCTGAACCGTCCCCTCCAGGAAGTGCCTGCTGCTGGTGCCGCGCCTTCAAGGTGAACATACCCGCCCATTCTCTCTGGTGCTAGAGGCATGTGAGCAGCTGTAGAACATCTGTTTGGATGGTCATTGTCCTTTCTTATTCAGTCTGCACAGGGAGAAAAACGGACTGTGTTTTTGTACCAAACGATAATGTCTGGTAACCAAAAAAGCGTGTTCGACTGCGAAAGTCCTCGGAATTTGTTCAAACTTCCTAAAGAAGAGTCTACTCGCCAGAAGTGGTCAGAATTTATCTCTGGGAACACGCGACACACCATCCAGCATCTGTTAGTCTGTGACCGTCACTTTACAGGTGACTGCTTGGTGAACCTTGGCCAGTTCCAAAGTGGATTGTCCAGTAAATTACGTCTTCAAACTGGAGCGATTCCCACAATAAAACCCACTGATGGAGAGACCACAGCCGTAAGTAAAATAAACCTCTAGCTAAATGTTAGCCATACTCACTTCTTTGTCTTTATATATGAAATACATTCTCTGGAAGTGTTCTAAAGTTTGGTGGGCGTGACTGTTGCTCATGCTGCCGGGTTTTTAGGGCTACGTCATGGGAGGCACTCACACGGGGAGAGGCAGCGCTCAGAGAAACTGTGTCTCTCAACTTTCGGGTTGAAAGAAAATAAGTAATATTTCTCAATAAATTAGTATTTTATTTTGCAAAATGTAAAATATTACCCATATGTGGCTGGAGTTGATTTTGGAAGGTCTTAATATAGCATGATATAGGACCTTTAAGGTATTATACCATGGGTTCGGACGTTACGGTATATCAAGTAATGTGTTTCAATTAGTGCGAGAAAGACGCACTAATGAATGCTGACTCGCCTCGGATCATTCATGCATATGCACAGATGTGAATAGTGTGTGGTTGAAACGGGTTCGGGCCATGTTTTGTCGAGCTCGGGCCTTGGTCTTCTTTTACTGATTCCAGCAAGTTCATTTTGTTTTCTTTTTTTGAAATAATATATAAGGTTTCATTTATTCAGATAAACTTTTTTTCAGGAAATTACAGTGATCAAAAGCAATCACTAGATGCCTCTGAGGAAGACTGACAGGTAACAGTCGAAACATGTCAGGAGATCTAATTTCCTGAAAAAAAAATTGATGAAACCTAATTTTCTTTTGGTGTTTCACTCAAGTACGTAATAAATTCTTGTCAGGTGTGTGAGAGAAACACTGCTGATCATCATACACATGGTTATTATGATGTTTATTTCACTGGTGGAAGTAGATGGTCCCAGCTCTAATAATCCTGGTTCCTCCTCAGTGTTGCCAGCACGGTGAAGCACGCCCTGTCCGTCTGGCTGAGCATCATCGTGTTCAATAACCACATCACGGTCCTCAGCGCCACTGGAACGTTCCTGGTGCTGATCGGCGTCCTCCTCTACAACAAAGCCAGACAGATCCAGAGGAAAACCCTGCAGACCATGGCTGCAGAACAGAACCACAGACTATCACTGCAGGAGGAAGATCTACAGGCCTCTCCCTTTCACTAGGAACTGTCTGATGTCATCATCAATGTTATATATTTATGGGGCGCCGATTGTAAAGTTGCGTATGCTTAAATAATCACCAGCTTTTCGCAACATTTAGCAACAAACTACATTTTAAAAAATGTATGGGAATTTTTTTTGTTACTTTGAGATATTTACTTTTCACTTAGAAATATAACCCTACTGAGGATGCTGCCCCCGCGACCCGGAAAGGGCTAAGCGGGAGAAGATGGATGGATGGATGGAAATATAACGTCAATGTTAAATGTTGAATCTTAATCTAAATGTTAAATATTAAATCTAAATGTTAAATATGATATCTAAATATAAATGTGTAAATATAAATATTAAATGAAAATCGTAATGCTAAATGCTGGTACTTCCAGTTAATTTGAATCTTAACTAAATATTTAGTTTCACCCATGACGTTTAGATTTAATATATAAGATTTAGATTTTACATTCAAATTTATATTTAACATTTAATATTCAGATTTAACATTTATTTAAATGTATACTTTAGATTTAACATTGACGTTATATTTTTATGAAAAAAGTACTGGTAAATATTACAAATATTGCTGTAAATCTGGTCAAAAGTTATGTAAAATAAATTGACATACGTTTTTTTAAACGTGGTTTGTTGCTAAATGTTGCAATAAGTTGATGTTTATTTAAACATGCGCAACTTTACAATCAGCGCCCCATATTTATTCCAGTAAATCCCATGTTTCTTACAGTGTGAATGTCCAGGTTGAGTGTTGATGGCGTGGATCAGCAACACTAATCTGCAGTGGTGTGGATATGTAGAAAGTCTTTTTTTAATATATATAATTTTTTTAAAAGAACTGTCAGTCAGTATAGGAAGAATCTCAGGGTGTTTTTCAGCTTCTTCATTCCAAATTAGCTGCTCGGTCTCATCTGTGGAGCTGCAGCGTCTACATCCTCTAATCATTGAAGCTGCTATAGATTGCCAGCAGTTTTCAGACCTCAGTTGTCCAAATCCTGATGTGTTTACAATTTATTGTTACAATTATTTGTTAACATTTGCCACAAAAAACTAAAACCCAGAAGTTTGTGTTAAAACTTTATTTTTTATTTTTATTTTACAAGTGCAATTATGGTTGAAGCCAATTATGATGCCACCCTCAGCTTAATTTGAGAACCACTGATTGTTTTTTTGCTAATCTTTAAAAAAAATAATAAAAAGATTTTTTCCCACTATGTGTTCGAATTTCAATCCTGGATGAGGAAAAAAAAAAAGATGAAATTATGTTTAACATATTCGTGATCAGAATTAAAATTTTGCTGCTCTATTAATGCCACTGAATCAGTGTTTGTTTGGATAATTTTGACAAAAAAAAAGTTAATGACACTGTTTACCACTTTTTTTTTTTTCTATTTTCACAATTTATAGTGTAAGTCAGTGGTTCCCAACCTTTTTTGGGTCGTGACCCTATTTTGATATCGTACATTTCTGGCGATTCCAGAGACACTTTCTAAAATTAGTTTTTGATCATGGTTATTAAAGTGTGTTACAAATACAGATATTTTTATACTGCATTTTATTTGAACAAGAGCCTGACGTGACCTCAATGTGAGGAATGGGGCGTGGCTTAGGAAGGGAGGCATGGAGTAAACTAAACTTTCACTTTATATTTGACAAAGTGAAAGTATAAAATACAGTTTTTTAAGATTGTGTGATATTTCAATTTGAAAAAGGAACACTTTTTTTTTTTTTTTAAAAGTCAGTCATTTTTATTTATTCCTATCAATTACTAGATATTTCAGGTGCCTCCATTTAAAGTCCAGGTGACCCCAAGGTTGAAAAACACTGGTGTAAAGTTTGAATGTTTAATTTTTACAAATGTCATACTACAAATATGTCTTGTTTATTTTAGACTTTTCTTTCATACACATGTTTTTCCTAATTAAATTTAAAGTGTTGGACTTTTTTTAAACTTCATAAATAAAACTTTACTTTGTGTGGCTATCAGCTGCTGTCTTTGTTTAACATCTTACAATTTACAAATTTACAAATTGTCTGTAGGACTCAAATGATAGCAGAACTAAACTGTAAACCACATATTTGCCTAATCATGGAAATATCCTGTAAGTCTGTTATGTACCAATTTGACATAATTGACTCTACATAGGATTCTGTATAGATGCAGACAATCCTGTTAACACATGGATGGATGCAGAGTTTGTTTAAAAATTTCCACAATTCTGTTTCAGGGTTAGACCCATTTCGTTTTCACTTAACTTGTCTGTTTCATCACCTTGACCTATTGTAGATGACTTTACTGGCTATTATTAAACATCCCGAAATCCTACCAAACATGTTAAATAGGGTTAATAGAATCAACTACTGTTATTAATTTTTCGTGATGCATCGAAATTCCGGCCACCAAAACATTTTGGCTGAAAATGTCCCAAAAGTGCATTTTTCAATTTTGGTCCGAGCACTAACGCAGTTTCTAAGCAGAGTTGACGAGCCATTTAATTCAAAATAAGGTATTTATTACCTTGACACCAGATTTTCTCTATTCCAGTATGAGACAACATTTACAGTACAGACTTTTCCCTTTTGATTGTTATTTCTCTCTTTTGAAGAAACAGTCCTCACAGTCTTTGATTTTTGTCATTTCAGGCCATGTTCAGGCAATCCTACATTTTGGAAAATATTTTCCCATTTCTAGATTTCCTTGGCTTTTTACAGAAACTTGTAACACATGCAGGGCAACAATAGACCGGTCATTGCTTTATTAGAAAACCCTATTCAGTCAGTTGATGAGCATAAATAGCCGTCAACTGACGATTCACATTGACACATATTGCTTCACTTGATGTGCAATAATATTCACAGTCAAGTGTGTTTTACTTTGAATGTTGTCAAACAGGTTTGATTGTAAGATGAAATTTGACCTTAACACAGTTTGACATCTGTAAACAAGGCTGTGATAAGACTATACGATCAAATATAAACACATTCATATGAAAGGACATTAGCTTGTTGACGGGTAGAAAATCCTCATGAGATACTCGTAGCTGAGAAAAGTGACGGCGTTGACGGGAAACGCCCGCACTGAGTTCAGTGTGAGGCCTTTGAAGAAGACCCTCACACCTTCCTCCCTCGCGCTCACCCTCATGCAGTCCAGGACGCCATCATACACCTGACCGCCAGCCCCGGACATCTGCAGACGGGCTTTTACTACGTCCATGGGTGTAGCGAAGGACCAGGTCACCACGCCGGCTACACCACCTGCCATCAAGATGGCAAAAGTACCTGAAAACAGAAAAATGACTGACATTCAATGACATCAGTTAAAACTAAAATAATTAGAATATTTGCATTTCCTGAAGAAAATATGAGTGAGGATGCAAGTGCTGGCCTGTGTCATCCAACACTGCATTAGCATTAGCCTAGCATTAACATTAACTAGCATTAACCTAACAATATCATTAGCTAGCAGTAGACTAGCATTAATCTAGCATTAAAATTAGCCTATGATTAGCATTAACCTAGCATCAACCTAACATTAGCCTAGCATTAGCATTAACCTAGCATCAACCTAACATTAGCCTAGCATTAGCATTAACCTAGCATAAACATTAGACTCGCAATAACAATAATCTACCAATAGCATAAACCCAACATTAACATTGGCTAGCATACCTAGCAAAACATTAACCTAACATTAGCCTAGCATTAGCATTGACATTAGACTAGCAATAACAATAACCTACCAATAGCATTAAGCCAACATTAACATTAGTTAGCATTAACCAAGAAATAACATTAATCTAACATTAGCCTAGCATTAGCATTAACCTAACATTAACATTAGCCTAGCAATAACAATAACCAACCAATAGCATAAACCCAACATTAACATTAGCTAGCATACCTAGCAAAAATATTAACCTAACATTAGTCTAGCATTAGCATTAACATTAGACTAGCAATAACAATAACCTACCAATAGCACTAACCCAACATTAACATTAGCTAGCATTAACATTAGATTAGCAATAACACTAGCCTAGCATTAGCATTAACCTAACATTAACATTAGCCTAGCAAGGTATCATTTTGACTAAAAAGCTGCTAAATGATCTCAAAAGCAGGCTAAATGTTTCCAATAGAAAACAATGGGATGTTTACAGGCAGTGGGCCGTGTGACATCATCAATCATGTGATTTCAAGATGGATGAACACAAGCTCTAAAACTATAAAGTAGTCCTCTTAAGTAATTAAATTAATATGGTGCAGAATAATGTGTTTTGTAAGGCATAGATCTTCTAATAAGTACATTTAAAATACTAGATGCCAAACTTATAAAAACAGAGGAGGAGTCCTTTAAGATAAAATCACTTTCTCATTTGTGTAAAAAGTAAGAAAAAAAATTATTGTGTTGCCCTGAAACATAACGTGTTGGAAAATGGAACCTCTCTTCTCACCTGGCTGTTTGCCGTTCTCAGTCAGAGCCTTTCGAATCACCTCATAAGGTAGGAAGTAGAGCCCGTAACACGGTACGTCCCTCAGAGCCAGGGCCAGCCCTCCTCTGAACAGGCCCTGGATCCCCTCCTCCCTCAGGATGATGGACACACAGTGGGAAGGGCCGCGGTATCTGTCCACTGTGGTCTGACCCTGCAGACGCACCTTCACCAGGTCTATGGGAGCACACACCAACACCTGACGGCAAATACAAAAACACTGTTTGACAGTCTCATCAAAATGTGATTTACTCTCAATGAGGTTTTGGAACAGCTCTTTCACAGTGAAAGTAACGTAGAGGAGTAAGATGACTTCATAGTGAATAACCCCAAATATGTGACGAAGTAGCACACATTAAAAAATTAAAACTATGCAAATTAAAACTATGCTAAGTATGCAGCTGAGAACAGATAGCTTTATATATAGTACAAAAAATATATTTAAAATCAGTGACGTGCCGTGAGCAATAGGGTTGGGTAGGCAGGGCGTTCCAAATCGAAACCACCAATGTCAAAACCAATGACAATTTCATATGTTTCTGCTGGCAAGTGTTAATTCAATTCAATTCAACTTAATTTGTATAGCGTAATTTACAACAAAGTCATCTCAATGCGCTTATCAAAATATAAAATTCATACTAAGAAAGGAAAAACCCAACAAGATCCATACTCTCCCAACAAAATATATCCCAAGACACGGCAGCACATCCGTTGTTTGTGTTGGAAACAGAAACACGGAGAAAATGACAACAACAACAACTCAGAACAGCCTCAGTGAGGAGCATCCACAAAGCCAATCCTTCCTTTCACTGTGGAAAATACGAACAATGTTCTGACCTTACCTTTGCTGAAGGTCTGGTAGCTCAGGTGTTGGTCTCCCATCTTTTAAAAGCTGTCGTTTTTCCTCAAAAAAAAGTTTCTTTATCGTCTCTAGGGCTGTCATCCTGACTGTAGTGTTGTCCCACCCACTAGCTAGAACGTAGCAGCAGCGGTCACGTGATATCAATTCACTAATGCACTGTGAACTTAGGTATAGCATTTAGCATAGCATGGTTATGTCCAAAGGCAGCGTAGAGAGCTGCCTTTTTACATAAATGATTTTCATCTTGGGGAAGTGACTGTGCATGTGCAAACACATAAAAACATGCTATGGGAACAGAGGCAGAGCAGAAATGTGCCTTTGAGAAGGGGTGTGGCCTCCTCCTGCCTTACAGCGGTTAGGAAATAGCGATGTTTAGTGATTTGGGATATGAAAAGCACAAAATGCTGACACTTTCAAACTTATAGGTACTGTCAGCTATCGGAAATTGAAAAATAAATCATTTATAATTATATTATAATTAAAACAAATTATCAAAATATCAAGTCACCCTTGGGTAGGCACTGCCTACCTTGCCTACCCTGACTGCACGTCACTCTTTAAAATAACACTTTAATCAAGTTAAATTAATATTTTAATCATAATAAATTAATTAAATATTATATCAATAAAATATTTCTAAAATAATGTCCTGTAGTGGAGCACAAATAAAAAAGTGAGCCACAGATTTTACACAGGGAAATTAGTAATTTCAACAATATTGTGTCCTAGTTTGCATTTCTATGTGTATATAAAATACAAGATATGTAAGAAACTGACAATATCCAAGCAATATAAGTGATAAATATCAGTCCCAACCGAAACTTCACTTTAAAATTTCTAGATTTTGTGACCAATTTCTATTTAAATAAGGGAAATATTATGTCATAATTTGAGGAAAATTTTCAGGATTTTGTATGAATGTTGAGTTTTTTCAACAGTTTATCATTAAGAATGACTGTAATCATGTGATATAAGCATTGGTAAAACTTTGAGCCCCCGCAAATACTTTTGAGTTTCATTTACACAAGGATTCATGTTATTTTTACTTTCTCCTGCGGGCCGAATCGGATGCTCCAAAGGGCTGGATTTGTCCCCGAACCATGAGTTTGACGCTTGCTCTACATCGTTGCTTATGCTTGTTCATGTGGAAATGTTGGGTTTATTACATCCTTACTAGTTTTTGATGAGTGCTCTGAGATTAATTATTGTTGTATTTAGCACTATATAAATAAAGTTGTGTTAAATTGAATTATTTGTAATGACATTCCTTCGAAAATTCAGTCTCAGGTTTCCTGCATTGTGCGATGTGGCATCGTCAAGTGTAGAAAAATAAGCAGTCCACAAGTTATTGTTGTAACTCATTTTCCGATATCTGTTATTTTACTGTTAACCAGTAAACTCATGGTCCACTGCACACGCTGTTGTCGTGCTGCTGATATCAGCATTTATTGTGCTCCACTGTACCTTTGACACGGTGAAAGGTTGGTCAATCTCACCTGCACCAGACCTGAAAAACAGCCTGCAGTGAAGACGTGTGCAGCAGATGCAGGTTTGTCACCATTGCGGTCCTTTCGTTGGGTCTGGCTGAGGTAATCTAACGCATTGCTGTAAGATCCAAACACTACAGAGTTGGTGATGCCGGTGGTCATGACTGGAAAGGCCATCCCTTTGAAGAAGCCACGTATCTAAGGCAGTTAGAACACGTGTGTGTTTTTAATTCAAAGAAGAGGAGGTTTGAGTGAATGGAGACACAATAAAGGAGACACAAACCCCTTCATTGGAGTAGGTTTTGGCCACACAATGAAATATTCCATTATAGATCGACTGGGCTTGAAGTCGCACCTACAAGTGTAGAACACAGGGTCAGTAAATATGGGGTAGCCAACATTTACCTTGTTTTCCTCACATTTAGCTAATTTTCCTTTAATCTGAGACAAATTCATGTAAAACAGCATAGTATTTTATATCAGGGATGTGAAACTCATTTTAGTTCAAGGGCCAAACAGGGACCAGTTCGATCACAAATGGGCCACAGGTTTTAGGCGGCAAAACAAACAATTTCAACAATAATGTGCAAAAATTTGCACTTCCAGTAATAAATTATGGAAGGAATCAACAATATCTAAGCAATAAATGACAGATACTTAAAAGTCTTTTTTTTTTTTTTTAACCAATTTTTTTTAATTATTTTTAGAGATTTTGTGGAATAATTTGAGGAAAATTGCAGGAATTTACAATGGAATTATTTGATCATTTACACAATGATTCATATCCTCTGAAGGACAGTATTTGGCCCCCGGGCCTTTAGTTTGACACATGTTCTATATCATTGTCAAAAATGTATAAACATGAAAAATAAATCTAAATATAAATGTTAAATCTAAATCTAAATGTTAAATCTAAATGTAAATGTGAAATGTAAATGTACAATCTGAATAAAAATGTTAAGGCTAAATGTTTTACACTTGTAGATATTTGTAGATTTACATTTACAATTTAAATTTATTTTTCATGTTTATACATGTTTGTCATGTTTAAGTGTGCATGAATATCATCTGACCTTCACAGTGTCAACAGGATGCCCAACTGAAAGTCCCAATGCACCTACAATGACACATGCACAGATATATATCAGTATGTTCACTTGGTGTGACTTTAATCAGTCTTTGTTACCTGAGATGCTTCCAGCTAAAAACTCCAAAAAAGGCATTTCTGACACACTTTCACAGCCTGAATTTAATCAATTGTGTGTTGTATGGATGGTACATTAGGTTTACCTAAAAGACACAAAACATTTTAAAGGTGCTCATTTTCATTTTAAAGTGCAAAGTGTGTTTAAAAATACATGCATTTGGATGTTGTTTTCCATTAATTGAAACTATGGTGTGTGTGGTGTTTCTTTTTTGAGTTTGCAACATACATTTCTCATGTAAAGTGTTCTTAAAGTGACAGAGTTTGGCTGCAACGTGGTGCTTTGTCATAATGATGATGTTTAGGAATAATAAGAGCAGATAACCTACCTTTACTAAGCCTCTACCTTATTCCTCCATTCTTATTTAGCTTCTACAACACTTTCACTATTTCTCTCCCAGCTGATCTTTTCTTTGGCTCGAGCTCAGCATCAAGTCAAGTTACATTGTACCACCTCACTTCCTTTTGGGCAGAGCGACCTTTCAGAATAAAGGCATTGATATTTCTATGATAAAGGCTTGCTCAGGCAGTCTTTTTCAACCTTTTTTCCACATTTATTTTTTTCTAGTAAAAAGTGCAATTAACAATCTGCAGTCATTATTATATGTGATTTTTTTTTTAAAATAGGAATCAAATGAGCAACAACAGAAACAATATATTATGATCTTTCATATTAATATTTTGAAAGACAAAGTGCAATTAACAATATGCAGTCATACGTATCAAAGTGTCTTGAATACACATAAAAAACAACTATTTTATCATCTTTCATATTCTGCATACTTGATACACGTCATGGGAGGGATAGATGTAAGAAGTAAAACATTAAATATGATTAGAACTACAATTTAACTTTATTCTGTTAAATACATTTTTTACATTTTATAATTTTGTATTATCTTTATATATATGTATAATTTATAAATATGTTATTATTATTATTATTATTATTATTATTATTATTATTATTATTATTATTATTATTATTACGCCTGTGCGCTTTGGAATGGGGAGGGGCTCACAGCAGCAAAATGGCATATTTGCAGACAATAATTAATTAGTTTTGAAAAATGTTTTTTAGATGAATTAGGTGAAAATGAATAATTTCCCATGGTTGTATGTGGTGGGTATCATTGCTTCGGGGTAAAACCAGCAAACCACACGTTTGGTGGTTTGATGCATTTTATTGAAGCTTTCAGCATCCATATTTGAGATTTGTTAAGTAATTTAAATGTGCTAGTGCACAGTGACTGTACTTTTTACTGATGTACACATATAAACTACATTTATTCAAACTTTTAATTGACTTAAACATATGGCTTAAAATAATTACAAAAATGGAATACATATTTTAATTGACAAAACAATATTCACACCAAAAATCAATGTTCTTATTAAAAAAGAAAATGAATAAATAAATAAATAAATAACTATTTTTCAAAGAAATTAGCAAGTTTACCACCGGACGTCATTACTAGTCGACGGGACGGAGCTTGTAAACAAATTGTGACGTCATAAGAAAGCGCGCCGCTACAGAGCGTTTGCTTTCTTTATCAGCGAAGAAGAAAAGCCGCGTTCATCGCGTTGGTTAAGAAACGTCTTTATTTCTTTCATTAAATTCACCGCTCGGTTAATTTTCTGTCTCTTTTTACTGTTTTTATTTGTTTAAGACTGAGGAGACCCCGCCTGGCTTCACTAATGTGAGGATGTTTTTTAAGGGCACTCGGCTTTAGTTGGCTGTAAAAAACACATTTGTTTATTTTCTACATGTTGCTTAGAGATTAAAACACAACATGACAACTCTAACGAGACAAGACATCAATTTTGGACAAGGTAAGACCAACATTAGTGACACAAGATGGTGTTTTATATCTACTGGGTAGCCGTAATAATGGAGATTTTTTTTTACTCCCTTTCTACACTTAAACACGGATTTTTGTTATTGGAATATAGAAATGTTTTGTTTTTTTTCTCTTATATTTTAGTTCTACATTTTAAATTCAGGAAGTCCAATTAATTCATGAATTTTATGAAATAATTGTGAGAATTAATCATATTTTTCATGTTTTTTAAAAAATCGAATGTATCAATCAATGGCTTTTCAGTGGTTGCTGATATCTTGTGTGAGTTCCTGGAGGTTGCCATTCATCTCATCCTGTATGTCCGTGAAGTTTATCCTTCTGGGATATTTCAGAAGAGGAAGAAATACAATGTGCCTGTGCAGGTATGATTTTCCCCCGCATTGGTACTGATCTGTGTGTATCTTTAACAATGATTTATTTATTTATTTTTTTTAATGGATGCTGGTTTTAGATGTCATGTCACCCAGAGCTGAATCAGTACATTCAAGACACACTCCACTGTGTAAAACCCCTCATTGAGAAGGTAGTTGTTTTTAGTTAGTCACTTACTGTAGTTTATATTTCCTGCTGATTTCGTCTGCTTATCTTTCAGAATGATGCGGAGAAGGTCGTAGTTGTCATTATGGACAAAGAACACCATCCAGTAGAGAGATTTGTCTTTGAGATTTCCCAGCCTCCTTTGCTCTCCATCAGGTAATATTTCACCATTAAACGGATCTTACACTTTTTTTTTTTTTTTTTTTTTTTTTTTACAAATGTGGCCTAAAGCATTTGAAATGTCCTTATTAGTAATTCTATGCCTAACAAAACACATTATTTTTCACCATATTTGTTTTGTTAACTTACAAATGGGACTACTTTACCATTTTAAAACCTGTAGTCCGTCATCTTGAAATCATGTGATTGATGATGTCACACGGCCGTATTTGTCTGTAAACATCCCATTGTTTTCTATTGGAGTGAAGCAATCATCCTGTTTTTTAGATCATTTAGTGGCTTTTTCAATCAAAATACAATTTGTGTTGCTTTTGGTTGATCTAAGTCAGGGGTGTCAAACTCATTTTAGTTCAGGGGCCAAATATGAAGCAGTTTATCTTAAGTGGGATGCAGATTTTAGGCAGGAAAATTACTAATTTAATCATTGTGCTCTAAGTTGCACTTCCACATATAAATAAATGATAAAATATGTACGGCACTGATAATATCAAAGCAATAAGTGACAGATATCAGTCCCTGCATGATCTTCACTTTCAATTTATTGGATTTTATGGCCAATTTTTATGTAATTTGTGTATATTTTGCGAAATAATTTGAATAAAATTGCAGGATTTTGGAAGAATTGAGAGTTTTTTTAACAATTTGAAATAAAAAAATGACTTCCCTCATGATATTGGCATTGGGAAATTGTGTGCTCTGCTAATATTGTGAGGTTTCATTAAATTTTTGTATTATTTTAGAGGCTGAAGTTGGCGAGTAAATCACAGGCTGTTGAAGACACACAAACCCTGAGGATAGAAGTCCTTCTGGGTGGGAGTCTTTCAACTTTACTCACTAACCTCAGCCACCAGAGCGTGTCAGCGCACTGTTTAAGGGAGAGTAAAGGTCCCTTAGGAGGGCTCTTCTTCTCTGCTTCATTGTCTACTACTTGGAACTGTCATCCCCAGTCATAGATTATCAAACGAGTCTGTTTTTATCCTCTTTCTGTAAACAAGAGGTTTACATCGACATCTTTAACTTTTCCTGATTATTTAGAACAACTAAAAGCACAAATTGTCATTTTGACCAAAAAAACTGCTGAATGATCTAAAAATCAGGCTGAATGTTTCACTCCAGTAGAAAACAATGAGATGTTTACAGGCAGTGTGGCCGTGTGACATCATCAATCATGTGATTTCAAGATGGCAAAATACAGATCTTAAAACGGTAAAGTAGTCCCATTTTTAAAAGTTAATAAAATTAATATGTTGCAAAATATTGAGTTTTGTTAGACATAGATCTACTAATGAGGACATTTCAAAGATTTTAGGCCACATTTGTAAAAACAGTGGAGGATCCCTTGAACGTAGCAGTGTGTTAGCATATTGAGAATGCACTTGTTTAGTTCTCGCTCTTACTCTTTTTGTCATCACAGCTCAGACATTTTACTGTCACATGTGGAGCAGCTGCTGCGAGCATTCATCCTGAAGATCAGCGTGTGTGACGCCATCCTGAACAATAACCCACCAGGTTTGGACCACAGAAGACTGCACAGTGTGCATCGTTACACATTCTTCGAACACTAGCAACTCAAGAAGCTTATGAATGTATTTTATAACGGCAAATTTCTAACTTTTTAGTTAATGTGAATCTTCCTTTTTAGTGTCCATTGATTGGCTACTATTTATTTATTTATATTTAAATTCTTTATTTTTCTGTATTTTTGTTTGAACATTCACACCAAGTTTATAAAGGGTTGAGGCTCAAATAACCCTCTTTTCCAAGTCGGTTTAAAAAATATTATATTTAAATTTTAAATAAGTGTACATATTTTTATATATCAACATACATACCCACATACAACACATAGAAATAAAAGTTTTATTTAACGCAATTACAAATTGAGAACATCTTTTTTCTGCTTATTTGCCACTCAAACATTTTGTCTTCATGCTAAAAAGTTCAAAAATACACAATTCTTCCATTATAACAATAACAGTAACTATATACAATAGAACAAGAAGATTCTGCTGAACAAAATCTACTCTTATGGGGGTAATAAATGTGATCCATTTGCTCCAAATAAGATAAAACATGTCCTTTTGGATCCTCATAATATAACAACCTTTCCATTTTAAAGATTTTATTCATTTATTTAAATGCAGTAAGGGTTCCTTAAGATTTAAAGGACAATTTTGAGTCTTGTCACACTTGTTCGATTTACTTGATGACTAAGAAACTGAGTGTATTCAACTTAGTTTCTTTTTCTCATTTATTTAAGCCTTTGAAAATTAGCTGATGGACACAAAACCAAACTTCCTGCACATTTATCTTTACATTATGTCTCCAGCTGTCATTTAGGTAAATACTTTGACACTGTCTCCTAAAAATTGGGTAATTGAGGTAATTTATGAAGTTGGTCCTAGGACTTCACCTTTGTTAAGATGCTGAACTGTTATTTTTTTTCTTCTCATCACAGGTTGCTCTTTCACGGTCCTCGTACACACTAGAGATGTTGCCACACGCAACATGGAGAAGGTTCAAGTAATTAAAGTAAGCTGAGCTCACAAAGCAAAACCAACACCATGAATCTTATTTCAACCTCCAATTTTCGACTTAAATTGGCCATTTTCAGCATAAAAACATCTGTGTGCATGTAAACGTGTAAATGTGCTCTGTGAAGGACTTTCCCTGGATCGTGGCTGATGAGCAGGAAGTTAACATGCAGGAGCCGAAGCTGATTCCTCTGAAGACCATGACGTCTGACATAGTGAAGGTGAGCAAATAAACCCATAGATACGTTCATTATCACCCTTTTAAATGGGTGATTTGATTTGATTAAAGGGTGTTAATGTATTACCAATAAACAAAATATTTGCACCTTTATATTTTAAAAAAAAACACATTAAAAGGACTTTTTAGAACGATTTTATACCTTGAGCTTAAATTATGGAGAGCCGTCATTTTGGACAGGATCTGATGCACTTTCGTTGATCGACATGGCCTGTTGCTTTAAATAAATGGTGCATTGTGGGAGGTTGAGGCGTAACAAGTCTGTTGACATTGTGGGAGATGTAGTTTTTCTGTTAGCTCTTGGCGCTAAGCAGCCATGTGTATCCAGTCCTTTAGTCATAAAAGTGTAGCATTCAGGTTGTATATTAGGAGAGGATTAAATATCACCTTTCTCACCAACTACCGGACGGATAGTGCTGTTGTTATCAGCAGAAACGAGCCACAGCTGAGTAGTTGGGTGTTGGAAGTGCAAAAATATGGCGAGCAGCTGCATTGAAAGCTGCGTGAAAGGATATCTGTTCATTGACTGGATGATGCGTGACAATCTCTGAGGATCAGCATCTGACAGCGCCTTAACGAACAGGTAAGTTCTCCTGATTGTTCATCATTTAGCCGCAAGGAAGTAAAAGGGAACAATCTGGTGGGGGTGCGGTTAGTGCCATGACACCCCCCCATGTGAGCAGAAACATAGTAGTGTTCTGAACAAATTCGTTTACAAGCTGAATTGAAATTCTGTAGGGACCGTGTCTGATTTCAGACGTTCATTAGCTTAGCCCATTAGCTTAGCCCACAGTGCCCTCTCAGAGCAGCTTAGCTTGAAGTGGTCCTTGCATACCACTGAATTACATCCGAATGGAAACGTTTTAAGTGTATATCCTGTACCAATATTATAGAGCCAACGTCTGTATAACTCTAACTTAGTGTTGTTATTTGGCTTTGAGACGCTAAATAAATATTTCTGCTAAGGTTTTTCCTATGGTTGTTATAGCAACCATTGGTTCTTTTTGAATAGTATGTTGAGTTAAGGTTTTGTTTTATCTCCTGACATGTTTCAGGAGATGAAAATCTTGCTGGAACTATTACACGAAAGTCAAGTGAAACTTCAAAGGAACCATCAAAGGCGATCAACAGAACTCTGAGGAAGACTGGCAGTTGACAGTCGAAACATGTCGGGAGATTAAAAAAAATCCTGAAGAACCTTGTCTGAATAAACAAAACCTTAACTTAGCGACTATTGGCTTTACACGCCGCCATTGTTCAGAAACTGTAGATCAACAAAACACTGTTGCCTAGCAACAGCTAACGGGAGTCAACGAAAGCGCGTCACATCCTGACCAAAATGGCGACTCTGCATAGTTTATGCCCCAAGGTATAAAATCGTTTGTTGGTAATACATTTGCTGTATACATTATCACTACATGTACCCTTTAAGATCTTGTTTTTTAGATGTTGCTTGATAATTGCAGTTCACCCATAGTTTGATGGTTTTTCTTGGCAACAGATGCAGCTGTACGTGGAGGAACGGGCCCAGAAAACACAGGTTTATTGAAGCTGCAGAATAACGTGACGACCTATTGGATGCATGTTTAAAACGAAGCTCGTTCTGATTCACTGGATGGACGTAGATGTTGTGTCTGGAACGCTGGTTAACTGTGTGTACTATATAAATGTGCTCCTGTTGTTGTTGTTGTTGTTGACGTGTACTTGAGTTTTGAAAGCAGATTTTTATTGATGATCACAGTGTGATGAACAAGTAAATCAGAGTTAACAATCGATCTACCATCTGCACTTTCCTCCTACAAACTTAAATGTCTTATGAAGAAAGTTGGATTATTCACAGAAAACTGATTGTAAATCAGTTCATCCAACTATTGATTGTAGAATGTTTAAATCAACCTCATTTTTCATCAGTGGCAGAGTTGAATGTTGTGTATTCATTCTATATTTAAAGAGGAATGTGGTGAAACGTGCAGTTGGTTTTGGGGTCTTGTGCATCTAAAGTATCATAATGTACAATAATTACTTAATTGTCATATGACAAATGCAAATATGTTTCCTTTTTTTAAAAAAAAAAAACCTATGAGAAATATGCAGAACGTATATAAAAATGAAATAAAACTTTTTTTGAAATCTCGAATTGTTGAACCCTTTACTACACAGTAATGAACAGACTAGAGTGATAAAGACACACACACACACACACTTCTTCTACACACGTTTATCCAATTCAGGACCACTGAAATATGTCTTAGGTCACTCAGACTGTAAGGCAGAATACATCTGATATCATCCTTTTCAACCTTGGGGTTGTGACCCCAAGGTTGAAAAGGATAGAATAAAAAGGGTTTCCTGAAATATTCAGAAATTGATTAAAAAAATTGTCTGATTAGAATGATATTTTAAGATACCATACACAATCTCAAACAAACTGTACACTGCTTTCATTTTCTCAAATAAAAAGTGTTAAAAATAAATTCAGTATTAAAGTATTTCACCTGGTGCATCTTGTCGCTAATCCTGGCTACTACGTTTAGTGATCTTATAATACACTTTTTTTTTGCTTAACAACTAATACTAATACTTCTTAACACGAGTAATTTCCCCCTGGGATAAATAAAGCACCTCTGATTCTGATTCTGAAACAATGCTAAGAGTTAGCATCTCGTTTAGTTCGCATCACAGCGTAGGATTAGCATTAGCATATTAGCCTACTAATAATGTACTCCCACCAATGAAGACTTGTTATTTTTTCTGTTTCACTAACGTTCTTTTCTTATCTTTGTGACTTTTCTTGACAGATTTAATTCATAAATTGTTGAGATCAACAGTTTTAAGGAACTTGAAGGCACACATTACTCTCACATTAATACAGTGTTTTTCAACCATGAGGTCGGGACCTCAAATTAAAAACGGGGGTCGCCTGAAATGTATAGTTCACAAAAAAAAAAAACGATTAAGATGATATATATTATTTTTCAAATACACATCACACACAATAAACATAAATTAACTGTATCCTATACTTAAACTTTCTCAAATATAAGTCTAGTTAAAACGAAATCCAGAGAAAAAATGTGATATGACCAAAAACTAATTTTTGAAAAAATATGTCTCTGGACATTTGTGATATTAAAATAGGGTAACGACCCTAAAAAGGTTGGGAACCTCTGCGTTAATATATTGTGTTAATTTAAATGTTACAGCTTGTTTTAGACTCGCCAAGTGTATCCTACTTGGAAATACATGAACAAAATATGATCATGACAATACTCTTATATAATGTTCAAGTTTTTTTCATTTTAAAACACATTTGTATATAATGCCCAGGTAGGTCATTTCTTTCAGGAGTTTGCAGGTTCTCCCAAATGTGAGTTGATTTCATTTTTTTAAATTTTTATGGGTTCTCTTGTTGAGTTAACTTGAGATTAGGAGTTAATTTATTTATTTATTTTTTAATTATTCAAAGATTTTTAATTGATTGGTTACAGGTGGCATCTGTTTATTCAGCGTCAAATGTAATAAACAGGACAAAACTAAATAATAATATATAACATAATAATAGAATAATGATAGACTTCATACATTTACATTTTGAACTCAAAATCAAGTTCTGAGCTACTTTCTAATGTCCCGACTATGAGCAGCGATGGATGTAGTATCCTGTCAAGTATCCGATGACGTAAACAGAGAACAGTGCTGCTACACATCTGGCTGCGTTTCCTGCTGTTCCAGATGTGCTGACACACACTCTGCTGCAGAACCTTCAAAATATGACAGAGGGAAAGACATTAAACTGGTGCGTACAATAATGCATGTGTGGTTTTACCCACAATCCTCCCTGTCTCACCTCATCACAGCAGACAGTGCGGTGCTGGTTCTGGATCCAGTCTCGTTGAAGTGTTCATAGCGACTGGTGCTGGCGTCCATGTGGAATCGGCTGTGCTCATAGGATTAACAAATGCATCGCCCTGTGACACAGTTTACAGGAAAACATTGTATTAACTACATGTCAAACTCAAGGCCCGGGGGCCAAATTCGGCCCTTTGGATCATCATATCGGCCCGCAGGAGGAAGCAAAAATTCAGGAGAAAACATGTATCATTGTGTAAATGAAACTCAACAATATTTGCAGGTGCTCACAGGTTTCCCGGTGTCACGGTCTGAGTTTACCTCCGTAGATTGTCTTACAATCTCAGTATGTGACTGCTACGTACTGAGATGTACCCGTGCTGGATTAGCCACGCACAGATTGTTGCAGTGATTTTATAAAATGCTTAAAACATCACATCAGTCGACCATCAATAAAAAATTGACCAATGATAAAAAAAAAAAAATATGATTGTTTTGATCAGATTTATAGGAATACAACAGCTTATTATTGTAAAGCTACATTAGGTTAACTGTTATTTATTACAATCATGTTTTTTTGGAAAATGAACTATTCCTATTCCTATTTTTCCCAAAGAAAAAGAGCCATTCAGCACTCGTCAAATAACATTAGCTTTGAGATTGAATTTTCAATCCCAGCATGGCGGAAGTTGCAAAACTCATAGCGGAACGAACAAAAACAAATTTTCTAGTAGTGGACATGCTCATAATTGATCTGAGTGCAAGGTAAACTCAGACCGTGACACCAGTTATATCGCATGATGGCCGTGATTTTTAATGGTAAACCTCAAAATTCTTACAAAATCTTTTATTTCCCTCAAATTATTACATAACATTTTCCTTTATTAAATAGAAATTGGTCACAAATCTAGGGAATTTAAAGTGAACACCTTGTTGGGACTGATATCTGTCACATATTGCTTGGATATCATTGGTTTCTTACATATTTTATATTTTATGTATACCTACAAGTGCAAACTAGGGCACAATAATGTTGAAATGACTTGTTTTCCCGTTAAAATCTGTGATCCACTTGAGATCAAACTGCTCCATATTTGGCCCCTGAACTAAAACAAGTTTGACACCCCTGATTTATTGTATATTTCAAAGTAAAATGAAGAATCTGAATCACATTAGAGGATAAACTGTAGACCAGGTTTATAAAGCAACAGTTATAATTTCATGTTGTATTGTCCAAACAAAGTCTTCTCACCTCTTTCAGTCTCAAACAGCCAACCTGCTCAAAAGGAAAACACTTGAAAACCATGGAGACTTCATTCACACTTGCACTGCTTCACTTGTATGGGATCCATTGGTCATAGTTCATGTGCTCACTTAGCTCAACCTGTTATAAAATCACCAGGCTTTGCTTCACTAGTTAGAACTCTGCTTCACTGTGATAAAGGTCACTTTTCTCCCCTGTCAGGTCTGCTTTTATTACACGCTTTCAGATCGCTGACAGCCCAGTAAACAATGGGGTTTATTTGGTCTTTGGTTAACGCTCCAATTATCCTCAAATGTTGAAATAACACATTTTTCCCTTTGGGGTCAATCTGACCCCAGGGCAATTTGCCTGCAGAAAAGCATTTACCGAAAATTGTTGACCAAGTTTTTGTATTGGGAATTAATTAATTTATCTTGAATAGTTGTCATCCCCCCCCCCCACACACACACACACACACACACACACAAATAAATGTAATGTAACTCACAGGTCACACACAAACAGACACGCTTTATGCAGATAAAACAGCTTGGGGTCAAATTGACCCCAGAGGAACACAAATTGAAAAAAAAAAATGTCATCATGATAATTGTATGCACTCAATTGTAGAAAAAGTGATGGAAAAATGAAGCAAAAAAACCAAAGACAACTATAATTTTTTGTTTGATAAACATTGAATGACAGGATTATAGGAGGGTTGAACAATTAAAGGTCAATTAAAGGCTAGTAAATTATCATTTTTTTTTAAATTTTTTTTTTTTTGTACATGCCCGAAAAAGGAGACGAGAGAAGCAGTTTGCTTATCTAAGTCCCGTCCCCCTGTTTTGAACACAGAAAATTTACATCAAAGCTTGTCTCTCTGGTCAAACATTCCTAGGTTGTTCTGAACACAATATCATTTCATGTTTCCTTTCTGTATAAGTTACTAGATCATTATTTTTTAGCCTTTAATGCACACATACTGTAGAACAGTTTGATTTTAAGACACTGCTATTGGCTGCATGGACTGGCGCCCCATTCAGGGTGTACCCCTGTCTAACACCCAATGGCAGATAGGCACCAGTAGACCCCCGCCACCCTGAAAAACCAGAAGCAGAGGGAGATTTTTAAATCATATTATTGTTGATTTAATGTTTTTACTGCTATTTTTAAATGTTCTTATTGATCTTTAAACTGCTAAATGTGTTCTGTTGCACTCTTTAATCATGTAAAGCATATTGAGTTGCTTTGTGTATGAAATACACTATACAAATACATTGGCCTTGCCTTTAAAAGTAAGCAAATATTTTACTAAAGGTTGATGTGAGTCTATCACACAGAACCAACACGTTCACACACCTTTATTCCAACAGGAGAACTATAGTGACAACATCCTCTGGGATTAAAACCTAGTTTCTGGGATAAAGCCCTAGCTCTTTTGCATTCTAGCAAAAGAGCTAGAAAGTCAGTTCTCAAATGATTTCAATCAGCCATGTTTTAGAAGTCTCTGGGTATTTTAATAAAACACTAAATAAAGCTCTAGTTTTTTTTGTTTTTTTTTTAATAATAGTATGCTATACCAGGGGTTCTCAACTGGTCTCACCCTGGGACCCACATTTTGCCACGGTCATTAAATCGTGACCTACTTCTTTTTTTTTTTTTTTTTAGAATTCAACCAACCAAATTTAGTTTTTTTTTTTTTTTTTTAAATAACTGTTGAAAAACCACATATATAATCTTTTTTTTTTTTTTTTTAAACATAAATCTATATATTTTCCCGTGCAACATGCATTTCAAGAAAAGTTTCTTTCAAAATAAAAGACAAGTTCAACATGAGAGACATTAAGTAATATGTACCTGTACCTACCCAGTTCAGGTCCGCGACCCACCTGTTGAGAATCGCTGGGCTATAACATATCTCTATTTACCTAAAGCTAACGTCTACCTTTTCTTTCTACAGGAAGTCATGCCCATATCTACAGCAGTGTCACTATAGAAATAATGTTCTTCAATAGTTGCACCTGCCACTTTAACATCATGTTGTTAATAATGAGTATAAAAGCCATTTCCCATGTTGCAATCACTGCCATTATCTCTGTGAGCTGGTGACCTTTGGTACGGGACAAGAACAGCTTTACAGAACCAGTAGCTTTGTTAAAAAAAAAACCACGGAAATAAACCGGAGAACTGTGTGGAATCCACTGTGGATTATGACTTAGTTTGGTTCATATAGTTGGATTTCTTTAGAGGATTTTAAATAAAGCCTGAGACATGTTTTCCTTCATCACGTCGTTTCTGCCCACCTCAATAATACCAGGATGGCTGTCGTTAGACACAGACCCAGTGGATAGTTTACTGAAAGGTGAGTTCATAATATACTGTATATGAAGAATGTTTCTCCTGTTATAATAAATGATGTAACGTGCAGGTGTTGTTGGTGCCTGTGGGATCTCTGTGCTCTGTTCTCTGCTGAGGGTTCACTTACTGTTAGAGGAGAGGTGAGAAAAAAGAACCTTTTTTAAACAGTTTCTCCACCAGCGTTTGGGTCAAATATATCATTTAAATTACAATTATGTTTCCAAATATCCATGTTCAATTACAATTACGGTGACTGGCATTTTTTTTCAAATACAAATAAATCACAATTATTATTTTTTTTCCCTGAAAGTCAATTACAATTACGTTCTCAATTACTTATGTTCAATTGTAATTTCACTAACTTTTATTCATATAGTGTTGTGATGATTGTGTGTGTTATGACTTTTTTTCTCATAATTATTACATTCTATCGCATAACTATGAATTTACCAACTCCTAATTATGGCTTTTTTCTCATAATTATGATTTTCTATCTTATAATTATGGCATTCTATCTCATTATTATGACTTTTAGTTTTTATCTCATAATTATGACTTTCTATCTCATAGTTATGGCTTTCTTTCTCATAATTATGGCTTTCTATCTCATAATTATGACTTTCTATCTCATAATTATGAATTTACTAACTGACAATTCTGACTTTCTATCTCATAATTATGATTTTCTTTGTCATAATTATGAATTTAAAGACTCATGCGTATGGCTTTCCATCTAATAATTATGATTTTATTTTTCATTATTATGACTTAGTTTTTAATCTCATAATTATGACTTTTTTTCTCATAATTATGGCTTTCTATCTCATAATTATGACTTTCTTTCTGATTATTATGACTTTTAGTTTTTATCTCATAATTATGACTTTCTATCTCATAGTTATGGCTTTCTTTCTCATAATTATGACTTTCTATCTCATAGTTATGGCTTTCTTTCTCATAATTATGACTTTCTATCTCATAGTTGTGGCTTTCTTTCTCATAATTATGACTTTCTATCTCATAATTATGAATTTACTAACTCATAATTATGACTTTCTATCTCATAATTATGATTTTCTTTCTCACAATTATGAATTTAAAGACTCATGCGTATGGCTTTCCATCTAATAATTATGACTTTCTTTCTCATTATTATGACTTTTAGTTTTTATCTCATAATTATGGCTTTCTTCTCATAATTATGACTTTCTATCTCATAATTATGAATTTACTAACTCATAACTATGACTTTTGTAGTGGGAAAATTTGATACACATTGTAATAGTTAAATACATATGTGTAAGCCATAGAACTGTTTTAAAGTTTAATGATATTGTAATTGACATTTTTTTTTTATTTCCATGGTAATTACAATTACAAAGTCAATTATAATTCAATTATGGTTACACAGTTTTTAAATTACAATGACAATTATAATTGCCCCCAGCCCTGCTTTCCGCAGTGATTGTTAGATTTCATATAATTTGCTTTTTATTTTTTGTTGTTGTCACGTTATAGTGCTGGAAATAAAGATGACAAAAACACAAGGACGAGGACAAGCAGCCATCATAAAAGAGCTAATCCTGGATTTATTGGAATGCTCCAGTTTTCCTTTGTGACTATGGTTCTGGCTGTGGTTGGTTCCCGCGTGGCTTCACTGGTGGTTCTAGAGTTTGTTCTACGAGCCGTTTCTGGACTGATCACAGCTGGACGCGTAAGAGCTCCACCATGGGATTAAGTAACTATACACATGACACTCATTTAAAACAACTCAGAGATCCTTTAGGACAGAATAGGCAACTGGTGGTACGGGGGCCTCAGTCTCATTTTGTGTGGCCCCCAAAATAAATGCACAAAATACCCCCAAAACACACAAATTTACAGAAAAATCCACAAAAAATGACACCAAATATACAAAAATAACAAAATTATTTACAAAGTGTCAATCAAAAAAATTACTTCCAAAACAACAAAAATACACAAAATACAAACACACAAAAAATGACATGACCCTCAAAACAACAAATTTACTGAAAAATATACAAAATGTCAACAAAATATACAAAACAACCCCAAAAACAAACAAAACCACAAAAAATACACAAAATGACTCAAAATATAAACCCCCAAAATACACACAAAACTGTGTAATGACTTCCTAAACAACAATTTTAAAGAAAAAATCACAAAAGCACAGCAAAATACATAAAATTACACCAATATACACAAAATTACACCGAAATATCTGAAATGTGTACAAAATGTCAACAAAAATACACAAAAAATGACTCAAAATATAAACATATAAAATACCCCAAAACACAAAAAAAATGCAAAAATACATGAAGTGACTCCCAAAACAACACATTTACAAAATTACACCAATTATAATAAATTAAGAGAAATGTACAAAATGTCACCAAAAATACACAAAAAACATTCCAAAAACAAACATAAATACACAAAATGACTCAAATATAAACACACAAAACCTCAAAAATGCATGTAATGACTTACAAAACAGCAATTTTAAAGAAAATCATACAAAAACGTAGCAAAAATACAAAAAATATACGCCATTTTACACAAAATTACACCAAAATAACACAACATTTTACAAAATGTCAACAAAAATGAATCTAAAAACAAACAAAACAACAAAAATACACAAAATGACTCAAAATATAAACAAAAAACGCAAAAAATACAGGAAATGACTTCTAAAACCACACATTTACAGAAAAATTATTAAAAAAAATTCACCAATTAAACAAAAATAACTGAAAAATTTACTAAATGTTGTGTTAGCTTTCTGTTAATTAATAATTAATATTATTGATGTGGGTGTCTGAGCCTTTTTTCTGTTAGTATACCCCTCGCTTTCAATTTTTAAAAATGGTATATTGACCCTCAAGAAAACAGACAGATAAAATTGATATTAAACACATTTTAATAATTATTAACTATGCATGTGTAAGCCATAGAACTATAACATGGTTCCACAGTTTTGTGGTTAATTAAATTGCATTTTTTAAAATAGAATTTCCATGCCAATTACAATTATATGAACTCAATTACAATTCGATTATGATTACAACAGCAACAGATTTCTACAATTAAAATTATGATTACATCATAATTGTAATTTAATAATCAAATGTGTAATTCAAATTATTATCTCTAATCTGCTTAGATGATGTAGTGCTGATTATGATTTCTTATTTTCGTCTTCTTTCTGTCTTTTTTTCTGCAGGACTCTGATAAATTTGTGCAGCAGTTGCTGGTTCAAAGCCAGTTTCCTCTGGGCTGTGCTTTAAACTGCAGTCTGCACTTCCTCCACCAGGGGGCGGAGCACCGCTGGCTGTGTCTGCTGCTAGCTGCTGCTCTCAGCTGGTGGCTAGCTAGGCGGGTCACCATCCTGCTGCAGCACGTAACGGCCCTGTACACCCTCCACAGCTCCCAGGGATACTGCGGCATCTGCATCCTGCTGCTGACATCAGGGCGCCGCCTGCTGCCCACCCTGTGTACTGCGACCACCATCAGCTTCTGTGTGGCGGTGCTGGCTGCCATAGCAACCATCAATCATCACTTCCTGTCTGCTACTGAGGCCTTTAGATTCTGGACTCCACTGACCATCTGCTACACACTGCTGGTGGTTTACATGCAGGGTGAGAACAGGGAAACTCACCCATTTTTCAAGTGTCAAGTGTTTGATACATACACCAGGGATGGGCTCAGTTACATTTTTAGACTACAATTATATCTTCAATTTTCAAAATTCAATTGTGATTGCATGACCAGCAATTATGCGCCAATTGTAAAGTTGCGCATGCTAAAATAACTGTAACTTTTTGCAATATTTAGCAACAAACCACGTTAAAAAAATGTATGTCAATTTTTCTTTACACCAATATTTGTGAAATTTGTAAAAAAAAAATTCTCGTAAAAATGTGTCAATGTTAAATGTAAATGTTAAAGCTAAATCTAAATGTTAAAGCTAAATCTAAATGTTAAATATAAAATGATGAGCTTTTATTTTGGTACTTCTGGTGAATTTCACCATGACATTTAATAGATTTAGTTTTAACATTTAACATTTAGATTTAACATAGATTTAACATTAACATGTAACATTTCAATTTAATATTTTGATTGAATATTTAACATTTAAATTTAACACATAGATTTAACACATAGATTTAACATTTACATTTAGTATTTACATTTAGATTTAGCATTTGAATGTAACATTCAGTTAGGTTTAATATTTAACATTTAGATTTAACATTTAGATTTAACACATAAATTTAACATTTACATTTAATATTTATATTTAGCATTTGAATGTAACATTCAGAGTTAGGTTTAATATTTAACATTTAGATTTAACATTAAGATTTTACACAGATTTTACAAATACATTTTACAAATAGATTTAACACATATTTAACATTTACATTTAACATTTACATTTAGATTTAGCATTTCAATGTAACATTCAGAGTTAGGTTTAATATTTAACATTTAGATTTAACATTATCATTTACATTTAGCATATTGATTTAACATTTACATTTAAATTTAACATTAACATTTAATATATATTTATTTATTTTATTTATTCAGTTTATTTCCGACATGGTTACATTCACTTTTTTTACATTTTTTTTTTTTTTTGTACATGCCGAAAAAGGAGACGAGAGAAGCATTTTGCTTATCTGGGTCCCGTCCTCTGTTTTGTACATCAAAAATTTACATGGGTTTACATGTCTCTCTGGTCAAACATTCTTAGGTTGTTCTGAACAGTCCTCAGACATTTGGATTTAACATTTAGATTTTAGATTTCACATTGACATTATATTTTTACAAGAAAAAACTATCACGAATTTTACAAATATTGCTGTAAATCTGGTCAAAAGTAATCATATTTTTCTTTTTTTTTTACACGTGGTTTGTTGCTAAATGTAGCAAAATGTTACTGTTTTTTAATTTAATTTAATTGATCGTAATTGCAGTTCAATAATTGAGAATGTAAATATAATTGACTATCAAGGGGAAAATAATATTTGTAATTTTAATTGTAATTGGGAAAATGCAGGTCAACTTAATCATAACTGAGTTGTAATTGAACATGGATAATTGAAGACGTAATTGTAATTTAAAAATGTAATTGACCTCAACCCTGCATAGACCAAGGAGCAGGTGAAACTAAGGGTGTTTTCTGGTTCTACAGAGGACCAGCATCGACTGCCCAGCAGCCAGGCTGTCCTTAACGCTGTGGTGGTCCGTCTGGGTGGTTTAATGGTCCTGATGTTGACCGTTGGACGCTGGGCAGATGTTTTCCACATCCTTCTGTGTTTCCTGGGAGAGGCTGGCTGTATAATTCCTACCAATGATCTCCTGGATGCCACATCCTCTCAGGTCAGGTATAAGCAGGGCTGGACGATATGGACCAAAACTCATATCTCAATATTTTATCCCAAAAATGCAATATATATATATATATATATATAGTTTTTATTTATTTATTTATTTTTTTACCTTAATAGTCTTACCAGAAAGATAATTCATAACATTTATTAAGAGCTGCAGAATCCTGCAGTCCCAAGCAAATACTGTATTTATTTATTTATTTTGAATCAATATTCAATAATTTCGTATGCATGTGTTACACAGCTGATCACTGTAAGCAGAGTTAATTTTATTTGATACGTTTGTTCTGTATCCATAGGATGGAGAACGCCGACAAAGACAATGAACTCAACAGGAGCATGAGAGATAAAATATCACTTTTACACTAGATTATTATTTTTTTTTTACTGTTGTATGAATGTATGTTTTACCTACATAAATGTCATATATGTTCAACAAACCTATTGGACTGACTTTTATATATTTTCCATTATTATTACGCTGATTTTCTTATCTGAAACACTGCAAATTTCCCCTTTGTAGGACTATTAAGGGTTATATAATATCATATAATATCATATAATATCATATAATGCACCTTTATTGATCCTCAGAGGGGAAATTCACATTTGCAGCAACACAGTATAAGAAGAACAAAAATAAATACTGTAAAATGTAGGACATATCTTATGTTATTATAATTATCTATGACATTTAGTCTGAATATGGTCATAAGAAATATAATATTTAAACTAAAATTAATTAAGGCATAACCCAGTGTAGTTTTTTGGGGGGTAAAATTGTGGTTTTTTCCATTACCTGAAATTGAATTATCAACCAAATCGACTGTAATTATTGTATTTTTCATCATTCCACGTCAAATAAAATTTACAACTTAAACCATTTAACACAAAATACACACATTACACAGGGTGAGACTATACGTACCACCATGGTGATTTTGTTGTACAATTTATATCAGAAATAATTAAATTTAATCTAATATCAGAGGTCACTCAAAAAGGCGGCAACATTATTACCTAGTTTACTCTTCTACGTAAACATAAAATACAAAATATGTGAGAAACTGACAGCAATTAGTGATAAATATCAGTCCACGTTCATTTTCCTTGATTTTATGACCAATTTCTACTGAATTACTGTCATAATTTGAGGAAAATTAAAGGATTTCATAAGAATTTAGTTTTTTTTTTTCAACTTTTTAACATTAAAAATGACTGCAATCATGCAATATAAGCACCAGGAGTGTTGTGTTTCATTGTGGTTCCCAATCTGATTTGTCACATTTACCCCTTTTGCATTTTCATCAAATCATGTACATCTTAATATCATAAATACCCTCTACATAATTTCATATGCTTTTTCATTTATGGAACAGCGTGCTCCCCTGAACCCCTAAATATGTCTCGAACATCGGTTTCCTAAGATTTAATTTACAAATTTAAAACAATAAGTGGAATTTATTTATTTATTTTTAAAATATAATGAAACTTTTATGTTTTTACTTCAATAGTCTGTAAATACGTCTCCTTTGTAAAATGTAGCTAATTATTGTCAAAAATGTGATAAAATGACCTCTACAGCATAAAATAATCCTGTTTAAATAAATTACAAGAAAATATAATATTTTATTCAGCAATTTGTGGTGAATTTGTCCAAAAGAAAATAGCCTAAAAAGGAACTGCATGGGAACATTTCCCCATTATTATTATTACTATTTTTAATTAATTTAAATTTTCCGTGCACCCCCTGGAATGTGTTCCTGTACACATACACGTACCCCTGTTTGGGAACCACTGATTTACACAATAACTCATGTTTGTTTTGTAATTTTTACTTTCTCCTGTGGGCCGAATTGGAAGCTCCAAAGGGCCGGATTTGGCCCCCGGGCCATGAGTTTGATACCTGTGCACCAGGCAATAATTTACTTGTTTTTGTTACATTTCTACGCCATGATTCTTTCTGGTCGTGACTGAATTGACCATAATGACAACATATGATTACAGATGTCTACTCAGAAAAACATCAGAGACGCAGACTTATCAAACATTAATGAGCTTTAATACTGCAATACATATCAGTCTATAACAATTAGATGTTTTTAATACAACTACATTGTTTTGCATTAGCACACGATTCAATATTTGTGACCTCCTTAAAGTCATTTTGATAACATTTATTTTTCTCTCTATGACTGTGACAAATGTAAACAGCTTCTATTAGAATGTTAAAAATATGATAGCAAGTGAGTAAATGTTTTACTTTCATATTTTCTGTAAATGGTTGTTATTTTTGTAATGGTTGTTATTCAAATGTTTATGTATTTTAAAACGCTTTAACTTACAGTCAATAGTTTGTATTTTATTTCATTTTGGGAAAAAACGTCTCTTTGTAAAATCAGATTTGATGTTTATTGAAATAAATCTTCTCTGCTTTGGTTCTTGGAAGAAAAAAAAAAAAAGAAAAGAAAAAAGACTGAATTGACCAAAATGGCTGATGCGTGTTAATGTGGTGAAGTCACACAAAATGGCGCCAGACAAAGAACAGACTGGGGTTGGTTTTCTGCTTCATTATTTACTCTCAGCTTGGTCAACTAGAAGAAAAAAAATACAATACTAATAAAAATAAATTTCTTTTGCATTTATAATCCACATTACACACTTTAAACGTGGTTATAGGAAGTAGAATCGTTGGTTGTACCGACAATGACTTGACATTTAATACAAACACACACGTCTGTGACAATGTAAAAGCTCTCCGACACAACCGATTAAATAAATCCACATTTTACGGTCGTATTGTTCCCAATTATTAGATGTATTTATTGAGAGACAAACATATTCCATGATGTGGTTTTGTTATTCCGTCATTCCATGTCAGAAAACGGTCCCAAATTTCCAGAATAATCCAAGTCTGAGAGAAACTGCAGATGGAATTTAGTGTTTTTTTTTTTTTGGTGTTTGAGTCGATCCACCAAAAAAAGGAAATTGTACTCCTGTGGGTTTATTTAAAGGTTTTCACTGCGGTAGGTTCCACAATAGGACGAGGACGTTGATCTTTTCTACTAAAGGGTGGAAATGCGCTGCAGTCCCTCGTCCTCGTTCCACAACGTTCTACAGCCGTGCGCATGCGCGTCACAGATTCGCTTTTCCCCAGTTGCTGCATAGTGACGCATGCGCAGTTTCTGCATTCATTTACATGAGCAGAAAGATGACTCAATAGAGCAGACATAGGCAAATGGCGGCCCGGGGGCCACATTCGGCCCTTGGTCTAATTTTATGCGGCCTCCAAAGTAAATGCACAAAACAAGAGCAAGAATACTTAAAAAAACCACAAAGAATTACAACATTGCAGGAAAATACAGTAAATACTCCAAAAACACACAAAACGACTACAAAAAAGAACATAACGACAATAGTAATACACAAAAAGACAACAAAAGTACACCAAAAGACAAGAAAAACACTAAAAAAAATGACTGCAAACCAACAGTACAAACAAACAAGCAAAACGACAACAGAAATACACAAAAATAACTCCAAAAAACCCAAAATGACAACACAATTTGACTCCAAAAAACATGTATTTTTACAGGAAAATTACACAAAAGGACAACAGGAATGCACAAAATGCCCCACAATGAGCAAGACAACCACAAACACACACAGAATGGGACAAAAACACACACATTTATTAATAAAAGTAAGGAAGTAAATCAGATTTTAGATGGAGTTCATTGAGCTCCTGAGGGCCCCTCACATGGTCCATGTGGGCTACCTTGTGCCCACGTGCCCCGTGTTGGGGACCACTGCCATAGAGGGTTTGTGATTGCATTTCTCCACCTTAAGATATTTAATGCTTTAAAAACACAACTTTTAATCAAACCAAAATTAGGGAATTAAATGATTTGTACTAATCAATCATCAGAGGTGAAAGCAATGGATTACATGTACTCACGTTAGATGAGTTGCTTTTACTGCTACTTGTACTTTTTTGACTATATTTCTAAATCAGTTTTAAAAAAAGTAAAGTATTTAGTTACATTTCTACACCCAACCATTACTGAGTATTATTATTTTTGTTTTAAAATGATAAACGGACATTGTGAAACTACAAAAAAATTGAAATGACCAAACAACAATCAAATGCATCACATCATAACCGACCAATCAGATTAAACGTAATGCACCAAAACAGCATTGAATGGATGGTATTTTCTCAGTTTTAGAGTTCATAAATGTATCTCACACTTAGAGCCTGAGAATGGATTTATTTTGAATTAAATGTATTGGTGTTATTTATTTTTTTAAAGAATTGTACATTTTGACAAACGTTTTATTTTATACAGATGCCTTTGTGGTAAATAAAGTTCCAATTATGCAATATTTGGTCTCTTCCTTTTTAAGTTTATACATGAGATGTTTACTGTATAGGGAACAGTGGCAAGATTTATTACCAAAAATAAATGTAGGGGGTAAAAGTAACTAGTAACTTTTACTTTGAGTACTATTTAATTGAGCTACTTTTTACTTGTACTTGAGTACAATTTCAATCAAACAACGATACTTACACCATCAGCACTCTTTACACCTCTGCACTTCTCCATCTTAAGATATTTCATGCTTTAAAAACACAACTTTTAATCAAATAAAAATGAGGGAATTAAATTATTTGCACTAATCAATCATCACTCATCCATGTTATTTCATTTATTTTTTATGACGAGATGAATTAAATATTTTTAAGTGTTTAAACGCAATGATTAAGGCAAAAACATAAAATAAATGTTGAATAAATGAATGAGGAATTTATTAAAAATGTGTTGCGTCTGTTTTGTTTTGATCAAAGCTTATCACTGGCATTCTCTTGGACTTTTGAATGTAGGCCATGGCTTTATGTTACTTATTAGCTTACAGCAGAGCTCAGACCATAAGTACAAAGTCCCTGACTTAATAACCCTTCTCTTTATTCAGTTCATGTGTGAAAACACTGACTTTCTAAGCCTGGCAATTTTAGTATTAAATACAAATCCTGAACGGCATTGTATTTTTATTGTATTATCCATTGACTTGAATTTAAATTTAAATTGAATTTAAATCTCATGATTAAATCCGGTTAAATGTATTTTTTTTTTTTTAAAAAAATACATTCAAAGTGACTGAAGAATTTAACGAGTTTCCTTACACTGATTTGCCCTGATTCATTTGTATTATATACGTACTGTACTGAGTTACAGGTGAAACAGGAGTCTATCCCAATTGGTTTTTGGGGTGTAATACAACAACAATGATCTATTGTGGGACCGACAGTCACACACACATTAACTTCCACACAACCACTCCAGAAATATATCCTAACTCATAAACACACAGTGAAAAACATCCAAAGTCCACACAACGACCAGGACAGAATGATTGAACTTATGCCACAGCATATAAAACCATTGTGCTGTAATGGTAGGGCTTGATCATTTATGTAAATGTTCAATACAGGATAAATCATATTAAAAAGATGAGGTTTTATTTACAAACCATTGTGTAGACCTAATGTCTACATGTAACAGGAGCTACTGTTTTGCCATCATTTATAATTTCCAGCACTACATTCTGTAGATAAACAAAGCAACTGTTGTGACTGAATATTTGGACGGTAATAAAAAGGCTTCATGATGACAGGAGATTATCCTGTAAGTCAAAATCTGCACAAATATTTTCACAATTATATCTTTTTCAGATTTTCACGTGTTTTTTAAATTTTCAGATTTATTTTTCAGATCCACATTTTTACGTGTTTTTCCTATATACCAATAGTGGATATACTGTATTTGTGGATCTGAAAAACACCTATGAAAATCTAAAAAATACATGTAAAAATTCTGAATATGATTGTGGATTTGAAAAACACGTGAAAATGTAAAAAAAAACATGTGAAAATCTAAAAAAAACGTGAAAATCTAAAAAATTTGTACAAATCTGAAAAACACATGTGAAAATCTAAAAAAAAAAAAAACACGTGAACATCTTAAAAAATGTGAAAATATGAAAAACACATGTGAAAATATTTTAAAAAAAACACATGAAAATCTGAATAGCACATGTGGAAATCTGAAAAACACATGTAAAAATATAAAAAACATGTGAAAATCTGAAAAACAAATGTGAAAATTGTAAAAATACATGTGAAAATCTAAAAAATGTGAAAATATGAAAAACACATGTGAAAATGTAATAAAAAATACATGTGAAAATCTGAATAGCACATGTGGAAATCTGAAAAACAAATGTGAAAATTGTAAAAATATATGTGAAAATCTAAAAAATGTGAAAATATGAAAAACACATGTGAAAATGTAATAAAAAATACATGTGAAAATCTGAATAGCACATGTGGAAATCTGAAAAACACATGTAAAAATATAAAAAACATGTGATAATCTGAAAAACGAATGTGAAAATTGTAAAAATACATGTGAAAATCTAAAAGATGTGAAAATATGAAAAACACGTGAAAATGTATTAAAAAAAATACATGTGAAAATGTATTAAAAAAATACATGTGAAAATGTATTAAAAAATACATGTGAAAATCTGAATAGCACATGTGAAAATCTAAAAAACATGTGAAAATCGGAAAAATACATGTGAAATTATGGAGATATATTTGTTAATATATTTTTTAAGACAAATCACTCCCCATAAAAAAAGCTTATATGTCAAAACACCACCGTTGCCCCTCGGGGATTTTTCCACGCATGCGCAGAGGTGCAGCAGACGCGCTCATCTGGAAGGGAGAAAAAAAAAAAAAAAAAACAGCCGAAGTTCACACACAAAGCCACGCCTGCGCGGTGCGCCTCTCATTACCAGCGGTCTCACTGCTGCTGCTGCTGCTGCATCTTTTTTTAGGGGGAATCTAGCGCACACGCTTTTTCCTTTTCGACATCCAAAGGTCGCGTGGTGTCAGGGACGCGCCTAGTCACGGGAAGGGAACGGGATCGGGGAGGCGCGTTCACGAGATGCACGATCGCGCTTTTAACAGCGGAGAACATCAAACAGCGTGTGGCGGCGGAGACCCAAAAGCGGATAGTTTACACTGACTGGGGGGGTGGGTGGGGGGGTCACAACGACCAAATACAGCCAATGATTTGCACCGAGGATTTGCCCTTATTTTTATTTTTATTTTTTTTTGCAGCGCTTTTTGAATTTTGCACGAGGAGAGCCTGACAGAACCAAGTGATCTGTATGATCGGGGAGCAGGAGCTCACACTATGGTCCGGGAAACCAGACATTTATGGGTGGGAAATTTACCCGAGAATGTACGAGAGGAGAAAATCATTGAGCACTTCAAGCGGTGAGTGCACTGAGGATGATGATGATAACAGTACCAGTGTGTGTGTGTGTGTGTGATTAGTAATGGAGTGCACGAGCAGCATCTCTCTCTCTCTCTCTCTCTCTCTCTCTCTCTCTCTCTCTCTCTCTCTCTCCTTGTGTTGTGTCACATTTTTGGTGAAGTCAGGATGAATCTGGAGGTTCCCTCTGTAGTCACTCATCTTCCATTTACTGTCAAACCAACACATGCAATAAATACATGTGCTTCAGACTGGAAAATAATTAATACATAGTGATAGTTCACACGCCTCCCCTTCCGCCATATGCTTTAGTTTAGCCATTATGCTGCGTTCAGGAACCCATCAGCTCTGTGGAAGGTTTAGGTTGTTCTGTAAACAAACATCTACACACAGTTCACCTGTACAGTATATGTGCACAGAGGCTGTAAATCACACTTAAACAGTGCAACAACAACAACAGCATCAATGACAGTCCATAAATTAATGTGTTGTGCTTTTTTTTGCACATACATAAACATAAATAAATAAATCCATCAAAGATGTATAACATAACAGTGGTGGTAGAGGGTTTTGATAAAGCTACCTCAACCAATTCCAGCTACAATAAATAAATAAGCTTATCATGTTGTGAGTGAACAGGAACGCATCAATAATCGTAACAACTATGCACAAAATCTTAAATACATGTGAAAATCTTTAAAAAAACAAAACAAAACAAAAACCACGTGAAAGTGCAAAAAAAAAAAAAAAAAAAACACGTGAAAATGTAAAAAAAAAAACAACAAACATACAAAAAACACGTGAAAATAAAATAAAAATATTTGTGAAAATAAAAAAATACACGTAGATATTAAAAAAAAAAAAAGAAATCTGAACTGTCAGTGTTTGAGGACATGCAATGAATGCATGCAATGCAGCTGATGATGATGATGATGATGATGATGATGATGATGATGACCTGCATTGAGACATTAGTCACCATCAGGCTTCACATATATTTTTTTGCAGCTGCATTAGCACTGCAGAGCCATCATAAATACAGCGAACATTAGGGCTTTTTATTTTTTATGTGATTTTTTAGTGCGTTCAACTGTACAATGTGTATATCATTGTGTGCGTGCGTGTGTGTGCACGCGTGCTCTCCTGTCGAGGAAATAGTCTGTATGTGTATGTATATTATACTTTATAGATTTATGCATATTATATATTTTCTATATGCATGTTTTATAGTACATAATCATTTTGTGTTTAGGCAAATTTCGCTAGAGAAAAGCTCATTTTTCAACAATCCTCTAATTATTCCACTTTTAATGCTTTCATTTTGCCATTAAAATGCATAATAAACAGATGGTAATAGACATATTATTTTCCATTATATTCTGCTAAATATCTCTATGGTGATGATGCTAATGTCTGATCCACGCGCCCCTCGCGGGAGCTCCTTTTATCTTTTATTATTATTTTTTATTTACGTCGTCTTTTATGATATATGTTGTTGTTTCGGCTCGTGCTGTGCTGCAATATGTGGTTGGAATTAGCAGGAACTATAGTGTTTTTATTGATAAACAGTGTGTGTGTGTGTGTGTGTGTGTTTAGCAGAGGTATAGTGTGTGTGTGTGCGTGTGTGCGTGCGTGCGTGTGTGTGCAGGTGCAATGACAGCCCAGTGTGTGTGTGTGTGTGTGTGATAGAAGTCATTGAAGATGGGGGACGGCAGAGTGAGTAAGCAGCAGCAGCAGCAGCAGCAGCAGCAGCAGCAGCAGCAGCAATGAGAAGTGCTTTTTCTAAAATGGCGTCTGGGGCTGTTCTATGCAGAGCTCTATGTCTATGGTTTTATATTTATGGCTCAGTGAGGTCCTCACACAGAGACATGAGATGCTCACTACAATAATGAGAGAGAATGAGAATGCAAAAACACACTATAAGGCTGAAGGCTTTTGAGCATTTAAAATCTGTATGTATTTCCTATAACAGGGAGGAGCCATAAATATATTTAATCCCCTTTAGGAGCACCCCCAAGATCATGGAGTCATCTTGAAATTGGGAATATAAGTATTTCTTTTGAAAAAAAAACCCAAAACTATATATATATATATATATATATATATATATATATATATATACAGTGTATATATAACTAAGTGGACTATTGAGAGTGTTGTGATGGTGAGAGAAAACGATCAATAAACGGGGCAAGCAGTGACACTCGGCATGTCTGGAAGGAGGAGGAATGATGGGGGAGAGACTTGGAGGAATGCCAAAATACAGTAAGAAAACCATTCAACTCTGACCTGGATAACAAAATAATAATAATTTTGCCATCAAAAGCCTGGTCTGAGTGTTGTTTTTGTAGTTTTATGGTAGGAAACCAATGTTGAGGTGTCACTAAAGCAAAAAAAAAATTGCTTCAAAGTCACGAATAGGTTTTTTTTTTTTAGAAAAAGCCATTTTTCTCAGTTTTTTTGTCACAAACTGGCGATTTGTGTGAAACTTGCCTCTATTCAACTGCGGATTACGGAAGAACGAAACAAGCTAGAAACAAAATAATTTTTTTCTGATGAAAGTAGAGAGTCTAATGTTTCAGAATCCATTTTCAGATTGTCATAGTACAAAATATTTTGTGGGTCTTCAATCAGTGAAAATCATCTAACACTCCTGGATATATGGGGTTGGCTGCTCTGAAACGGGCTGGCAGTGAATTAATAATTTAATGCTCAACACTAATTGCAGACTTTGGCAAAGCCTTTTGTATCACCCTTAATAATAGTGTTTTTCACATAGATAGAATCATAGTATATCAATGCCTCATAGATCAATTAATCAAACATCATTTACACCAAAAAAAGAGAAAAAGGTCATTGAACATTTTTTCCCAGTATTTCCTGTGATATCAGGATGAAGTATAAACCCTTCTATGCACCCGTCTCTGGGACTCTACATCCCACAATGCAATGCACCCTTCTCTATGACTCTACATCCCACAATGTAATGCACAAAAAATTTAACAATCTTGCGGTGGAAATGAAAAAAATAAATAAATCAAGGCCAATTTCAACCTTTTTCCCTTCTTTTTAGAGTAAATGATGTTTGATTCATTGATCTATGGAGTTTATGCTATGATTTTATCTAATAAAAAATTGTTGGTGGTGGAAGCTTTAAGTAGAGTTGGGACGTCACGATACATTGTGAGACAAGATATTGCAATATTAAAATGTCAAGAAAAGATGCATCATTGAGGGTACGAGTGGAAACCTGAGGGGTTCTAGACACCAGATCGTTATTGTTCGTTTATTTTTCGTATTTACAGTATATTGAGTTAAAAAGCTCCTACCCAGAGTGTGTAAGTATGTCCAGAGTTAAAAATGGGGTTTGCGTGCGTGCGCGCGTGTGTGTGTGTGTGCATTGTTATTTTTTGAACTGCAATTTTATTACCTCCGCCAAGTGCGAAAGCGCAGGACCACGGACAGACAGACAGACAAACCCATGTTTGTCTGTTTGTTTGTCCGTCTGTTAGCAAGGGTACTTGAATAGATTTGGATGAAATTTTCAGGAAATGTTGATAATGGGACAAGCAACAGGTGATTAAATGTTGGTGATTTTCTGAATTACCAAAAATGGGAAAATACCAAAAAATAGGAGCTGCTGGATGGCTTATGGGTAATTTAGAAGTGGTAGTAAAGTGCATCGTATGGAGGTCTCACCCGGTACTCGTGCTGTACTTGGTGGAGTTTTTTTATTTATTCTGGATTTGTGGTGGACGGATGAAGCTTTAGCCATTGTCTTCAAATGACATGTGAGTTACTTTAGCCATTTTCTGCTGCTACGGTTATAGAATAGGAGCTGTGTCTGAGCCTGCACCTTTAAGTCCTGTGGCTTATGGGTAATGCGCAATGGCTTATGGGTAATGTAGTAGTGGTAGAGAAGTGCATCGTGTGTATATCTCATCTGGTACTCGTGCTGTACTTGGCGGACACGTGACAGGACACACTACTGAGTACTGTACTCTATTGGATGTTTTTATGTCACCAACCATGAGCGTCCTGACATCACTGTTGCAGAATGCTATTTTTCAGACCATGATACAACATTTATCTATTTGTATATGCACATACCGGTATATATTGCCATTGTTTGTAAATATATTTGTTTGTTTTAGTTTTGAAATAAAAAAGAATAATAACAACAAAATATAATTGGCCCTCACAGAGCTTGATTTGTAACAGTTGCAATATTTTAATAACTATTTGACTATTAATAATATCACTGTTATTTCAAATTCTAAATGTATGTTTTGCTTATCAGTGAATCTAATAGTGTATATAAAATCCATGCAGGACTACAACATAGGGTGGAAATTGAATGCTTTTCTAGTTAACTTTCTATATTTTTTCTTTCCAATAATATCATATTGTTATCGTGAGCCCATTATATCTATCGTATTGTATCCTGAACCTAGAGTATTGTCTGACCCCTAGTATTAAATCTGTATTATTTTTTAAAAACTGGTTGGTCTTCATATCTCCTGAGCTATGAAGAAGAAAACTGAAGGGTAATGAGAAACGTGACCCACAGTTATGTTTATTCGTGTGCTAACAAGAAGGTACATCTTCATTTTTTGCTATACAAGTTGTTGCCAAAAGCAACTGTACTTATTTACTGAGGATGTAATGCATTGATGCTAATGTAAGGGATGGAGGCAGTGGAGAAAAGATGGAAATAGACACATTTGTTTTGTACATAAAAGGAGTATAAACAGCACGCAGCAGGGATTTCCAAACATGGCCAATACATTCCTTAAAGAAGGTATTGAGTTATTTGAACTGAAGTCTTCCTAAGGAAACCATGGGATACTGTATATCACTATATTTCTGTTTATTTCCTGTATGCTGCTGGCTCTAAGGAACAATTTTTAAAAACATTTTTAAACATTGAAAATGACAATAAAAAAAAACCTTGAACCTTAGATGAACCGCAACAGCTCACGCTAGTGGATGAAAACGTCAAAATATGATGTCAATTAATCATGTTTTCGACATTAAGAAGGAATGTAACATCTTTTTTTGAATGGGGAGAGATTTGTCTCAAAGATATACACAAATATAGCCACAATTTTCACGTGTGTTTCAGATTTTCACGTGTGTTTCAAATCCTCAAATATATCCACAACTTTCACATATATTTTTCAGATGTGTATTTTAGATTTTCACATGTGTTTTTCAGATCCACAAATACATTATGTCCACAATTTGTATTTGTGGATCTGAAAAACAGATGTGAAAATAAAAAAAAAACAAAAAAAAAAACACGTGACAATTGTAAATACATGTTTTATTATTTTTTTGAGACAAATCTCCCTCCATATTGTTGCCGTCATGTTTGCTACGCCAAGGGAAAAAAAATACAAAGTTTTGTATTATACGCGTTTCTAATCCAGCCAGTTGCTGGGTTACTGCTTTGAGAGAAAAGTACCATTTGAAAGAATGTGAGAATAGCGAGGCCACCTTACCGCCTACACACACACACACACACACACACACACACACACACACACACACACACACACACACACACACACTAGAAGACACTATTCTACTTTTTTGAAATAAGGAACTTAGGAAGGTGATTTCCTGCTTTTCATTCCTGTTACTCACCCTCCTTTCTTTCTTTGCTCCTTTGTTTTAGGTATGGAAGGGTGGAAAGTGTCAAGGTGCTACCAAAGCGGGGATCAGAAGGTGGAGTTGCAGCCTTTGTGGATTTTGTGGACATTAAAAGTGCTCAGAAGGCTCACAATGCTATCAACAAGATGGGGGACAGAGACCTGCGCACAGATTACAATGAACCGGGCACAATTCCTAGCGCAGCGCGGGGTCTGGACGATAGTCTGTCCTTAGGCTCTCGTAGCCGGGATGTATCAGGGTTCACAAGAGCGACAGCGGGGGCCGTGTATGGGCCCCCAACGTCGCTTCACAGCAGAGATGGACGCTATGAACGCAGACTAGACGGGTAAGTGGACAAAGTTTCTCTGAAGACGGGCGAACCATGGGTGCTATAGTCAACATCCAACCTCCAAACATCTTTCCATTATTACCATTATTTGCTTTTGGGGGGTTTAATTAACAGGAGAAAATGAGTTCATGTTGAAGACTTAAGGCTTTTAGTCAGGGTTGGGGTCAATTACTGGTAGATTTTTCAGTTACAATTACATCTTCAATTACCCATGTTCAATTACAATTCGATTATGATTACAGCGACCAGCAGGTTTTTCCAATTACAATTAAATTACAATTTTTTTTTATCCTCAGAAAGTCAATTACAATTACGTTCTCAATTACTGAAGTTCAATTCAAATCAAAATAACATAATAAAAGTTAACCTTCCTCTTGTGTTAGCTTTCTGTTAGCATCTCTAATGATAACTGGTCCTAAATAAGCTGTAAAATATAATAAAATCAAAATATTATCATTTAATTTCTTTCCTATCAAGTGGTTACCTTTTTAGGCTTCCTAATCAATAAAACATTGGTTTTATTATTATTTTAGCATTTTTTTTTAATGGTAGAATGTAGGAAAGCTTGATATAAAAACATTTTAATAATTGATAACTACATACACTATGTGTAGAACTGTACATAGAACTGTAACATGGTTTCCCCAGTTTTGCGTTAAATTATAATTGACAATTTTTAAAGAATTTTCATGGCAATTATAATTACAAAGTGAATGATCTAAACTCAATTACAATTTAATTACGATTACGACAGCAACAGATTTTTAAAATTTCAATTCCATTCAATTCAACTTTATTTAACAAAACTTCTGTGAATGTTACCATGTCGGAAATAAACTGAATAAATAAATAAAAATAAAATTTATATAGTGCAAATTGCAACAATAATCACCCCAAAGCACTAAATTACATTAAAAATAAATATAATTATTTATTACAGCTATAATTGATCCCAACCCTTCCATAGTCCTCAGTTATTCCAATGCTCTTGGATTTACATTTGCAGGTAGACCGTGATGTATTTCCCAAATGAGAGGATGTGTGTGCATTTGTTGACTTAATAGTCATTACTAGCTTTCATAATGACTTTTAAGTGCAGGGTTGGACCATTTGGGGGAATAATTATTCGATAATAACAGAGATAGAGAGAGATATAGAAAGTGGAGGAAAGAGAGAGAGTGTGGTCCAGCGTCCATCCATCCTGGGATTCCCCTAATCTGGAGTTACATGACCATCCTTGGTGGATTAATGCTTCTCATTTTTCCTTTTGGTAACAAAACAACCGAGAGCTCACCATAAAAGTTTAAGACAACATTCGTCTGGATTAGTCTTAATTTGGCTTTCACTAAGTGGGTGCACTGCTGGAGTCATGTGGATCACCTATACACAGGATATTAATTCCCTACTGTTGGATTAACATTGGCAAGGATACCGTTTCATCCTAAAGGTATGGGTTTATTTCTTGGTTCTTTTTTGTTTTGTTTTTTGTTTTCTTTAATTTTGGGATTGTATCCAAAATCAGGGCCCTAATAATTGAGTACTGGGAGACCTCTACTGGCAATACAACACAGTAGAGTCAACAAGTGAGCAAATGACTTTTTGTGGAGATTTTTTTTTTTGTTTTTTTTTTTTAAACACATTTTAAGGAGATTTGCTGAGGTTCAGCAAGGACTACTGGATTGTACAAAACCAAAGAACCAAAAGCTGGAAACCAGGACTGGAGACTGGAGAGCTGTACTAGCTTATGGGAGATATTCTACTTCTACCTCATTACTGTGGATTACTTGGTCCTTTTCCTGAATTTGGAACTATATCTTCCTATTGGATACAGTTTGCACTGAAGAGAAACCCAAGTTGAAGATTGGTTTAGTCAGAGTTTGGACATTGAGAATCTCCTGACCTCCACATCCACCTCCTATAGTTCAGTTCTACTCTTTATACCTTTATGAACACAAAACTGGATTACTGTTTGAACCGACGCACCTTCATCTGACTCCAGTCCTTTCTTTGAAAAGGAACGCGACTTCTAATCTGCGGTGGATAGATTAGCACAACTGGATTCTTCAGAAACACGCAAGACAACAGTTTTCCCGCCGTCCAGACCTGCCGATACGGAATCTAAAGGGAACTTCCTGAAGACGACTCCTTGGATTCCAATAATCATATATTCATTCACTGGACTTTTTTTTTCCTTCGTTACTTCATTTTTTTAATGGATATACAAACAGTAAATATAGCATCAGTCGTTTTCCAGTTCACCAAACATTCCTACTTGGATCAGTACGAGAAGAAATGGACTAAACCAGACACTCCAGATCGTCTATCCCTTTTTTCTGAAGATTTGGATTAACTTATTTACCAGTCAACACTTTTGCTTGAATTTTTTCCCCATCCTCCACGCAACATTTTTCCATTTTTTTTCTTGCTCACAAAGTTTTATCTCCCTAAATTTTATTCGGAATAATAGGTCAAGTTACCATTCTCTCAAAAGGTTGGTATGTCCTGCCTTGTGTATTGTAGCTGTCCTCTCTAACCCCTTAGTTTGAACCCCTGTCTCTCTCCATTTCCCCCCCACTAACCAAAGTAGCTGACACTTAGACCAATAATACTCCCTGATATCTATAAATGTCTACTTTACATTGTGCTGTTTTCCTTTCTTTCCTCTGAATCCACCTTCTACAACTATTGTTTGCTGTACTTTTTTGGATTAGATCAAAGCTCAAGTTCCCGTCCTTCAACATCGGTCCAAAAAAATCTGATCAAATACTTATTAAATATGAGAAAACAGTCCAACATTTGTGACATAATCAAACGTGAGGCAGGGATTATTTTCTGTAGAGCATTATACTATACTGTTTTTGGGACCTAAAAAGAGAATAATGTGGATTATCTTAAAATAACATCAAATAGTGACATTTATGTTTTACCATTGTTAAATGGACTTAATCTAGGGCTGAGCGATATGGACCAAAACTCATATCTTGATATTTCTCCTCAAAATGGTGATATACGATATACTGTAAATCTTGATACTTTTAATTAAAATGAAGTCTAGGTTAATTTTGCTGATACAAAATACCCCACAGGCACATTTATTAACAAACCATTGCACAAAATGTGCCACTTTTGGCTTTTTTCTCCAATAAGAGACCGCAGCAGTGAGTGAGTACTTTTCCCCCAATTTCCACTGGATGCGGCGCCGCTGCGTTACGTCACCGCCGCGCCACCGGAGCTGATAGGTTTCCACTTTAGTCTATGTGTTCATTTCCACAGGGTCCGCTGCGGTGCATGTCTGCTCCTTCCCACCTGCGAAAGTCCGGTCCCCTCCGCCAGTTATACGCAGGGTTTCTATTTCTAGCAAATTAGGCTAAACAGGAAATTGAGCAGGTACTCCGCAACAAAATATCAGGTTACTTTTCAAAATAAAACACTTCAGATTATATTTCAAGTAACTACATCACCAAAATGTCATAATGTGTAAAAACAAAATCACAATCACTATATTGATTCCTCTCATACTGTAACTACACTGTAAACTTTGATTTAGTTCATGTTTTACTGGTGCAGTTTTATCTCTTCTCTGTTGGCTGTTGATAAAAAATGTGTTCATGACAAATCCAGAGTCCAACCTTCTTGTACTTCTTCGTTAGTAACACTGACCTGTTTATTGTTGCGTTTATAACACATACCTTTAACTGCGTTCTCACGCGATTATATAAATATCGTGAGAACTGCTCTGTCTCGTGACGTCACAGTCGTCCAACCGGAGTACACCGTGGTGCACTCAAAACGCAACCGGTGTGAATTACCGGACGGGGGACAGCGGGGAAAAACCAAATCGGTGCCGTGGCGCAGCGGAGACGTATCCAGTGGAAACCCCCAGTTAGTCTAAATGTTTAGGGGACGGTCTGGGTTAGGACGCATTCAGATATTCATCTAAATGTGCTTTTAATGCTGTAATACAAAACAAGTTATATATATATATATATATATATATATATATATATATATATATATATATATATATATATATATATATATATATATACTTATTTTGTAGTGTAGAACATTATTAGAACATATGAATATTACTGAAATAGAGAACAATAGTCAGGACTCAGTAGGCATGAGAAAAAAAATGACCCATTTATTATTAACCAGTGGGTTTCATAGATTTTAACTCTTAACATCTACATTGAATAAATTAAATACAAAGAAATGAGAACACTAAAAAAATAACCTAAATAAATCCAATAAAAACAATATATTTTGGTGACCAATATCCATCATCGGATCGGGACACCCTTATCAATTATTTAAATGGGAAATCAATTGGTGTCCAATATTGTTGCATATTTAAGTATATTGGTACTTTCTGTTTCTTTTACTTCTTTCTAATTTGATATTATATAAAAACAGCAACAAAAAAATCACGTTTACGTTTATTTTGAGGCTTTTATAAATTTCCCTAATTCACAAAATGCATTAAAAATGTTTTTTTGTCTGACAAAACAAGAGAAAAGCAAAACCTGTGGGTACAATGAGTAAATAAATAAGCAAATGTATCTGTTTCACTCCTTCTACGCATTTATTTAAATTGATAGTGTTTGTAATGTATCTTTCATTTCCAGTTTTATCAGCCAGTGCCAAGCAATGCTACGGGCCTTTGTTCACTATTACTGTATGTTATGAATATCTTTGTGTTTTTTCGGAGCCGCCCAGTGCCGACTCTCCACTTTTTTAGTCCAAGAAAATTGAACAATGCATTTTCCCTAATACTTAATGATAAAAAGATATGCATGAATTACTTTTATATAACTGAGGCTCTGTCTCGTTATTATGCCGCAAGAAGCCATATAATTATGTTGTTCACAAAATCCCAAACCGGTTGATGCGCTTAGTGTGCACGAGAGACGACTCGTAATCAAACGCTGATGGAAATTCTGCCCCAAAAAGTCAGACTGAATTATTTTTAAGCCCCATGAATAATGTAGAAGTGGTTTGTGAAATTGAAGGAAATCTATTGAGCAGTGAGGCATGCGCCACTAAATTAGCATTTTGGAGAGCATCTGGGGGTCAAGGTAATCCATCAATTTCACAGCAGACGTCATTATGCCATAGATGCTATTCATGAATCCAGCATGCAGATAATTACATCAAATGAGCCGAAGCAGAATTTAGTCCTGACCTGCTGTACTTTTAGAAAATCGTGAAATGCACACACAAAGTATTTCTCTTAAACGTTCAGAGCAGCTTGTACGTGCCTCACAAGTCTTTGTCCTGTGCCTCATGGCAACGAGACGCCGTCACGATGAATCCAGCGTGACTGCGTGCGTCACTGCGTGGAAACTGGAAATCGTATATGTTCAAACCCAGCTGGCCCAGCTTACCCTGTGCAGGGTTTGCATATAATTCTCCTTGCATCTGTGTGGATTATAGCTGGGATGCTCTTATTTCCTCCCACACGTTGAGAAGAACGCGTCAGATTCACAGCACGAACCGTAAGGATCGGAGTCTTTAAAACAGGCGTAAGAGGGAACGTGGGTGCTAATGATGCTCAGTCTGTAAACCACTGCCTGTATCTGAGCCACAGCATTTAAAAGCCTGCAGCATACCTAAAAAAAATTATATATACATATAACATTTCTACCCTTATTTGCTGATGTGTATGTACATTTAAAAGCATGTAGCATAACTTAAAAAAAAAAACAACAAATAAATTGTGTATGTACTGTACATTTAAAAGCCTGCAGTATAAAAAAAGTGTATATATAACATTTCTATCCCTTATTTGCTGATGTGTATGTACATTTAAAAGCCTGTTGCATACCTAAATATATATATATATAAAATGTATACCCTTATTTGCTGATGTGTATGTACTGTACATTTAAAAGCCTGCAGCATACAAAAAAAATATATATATATATATACATTACATTTCTACCCTTAATTGCTGATGTGTATGTGCACCGATTTAAAATGCCCATCAGGGTTGGGGTCAATTACAATTACGTCTTCAATTATCCATGTTCAATTATGATTACATTGACCAGCATTTTTCTAATTACAATTATTATTTCCCCCCTGAAAGTCAACTATAATTACATCCTCAATTACCAAAAAAAAATGGAATTTCAATGAATCCCCATTACTTATCCTTCAATAGATAAGCCCATAAAACGTAACCTTCCTCTTGTGTTAGCTTTATGTTAGCATCACTTATGATAACAGGTCAGTTGTAAAATACTGTAAATACAGCTGTAAAATACACAAAAAAACATGATCTTTCATCCAATTTGTTTTTAATCTTTCGGTTACTTTGTTAAGCTTCCTCATCCACGAAAATAATGTTAATAATATTTTTGGGCGTCTGAGCTTTTTTATGTCAGTATAGCCCGAGATTTAACATATTTTGATGCTGATCTAAACAAAATAAAATACATTTATTCATATTTGTAACAACTTTGGACAAACAGAATATGATGTGAGGGAACAACAGGGAGTTTAACATCAGTGTCCATATTATTAGCAGTAATTATCAGTTCGCCTCTCATTCTGAGGATGTCAGTCACGTGACCACTATGGATTAAGAAATAATATGATAAAGGACTTTGAAAGCTTTAAAAATAAAACCGGTAACTATTGACTAGTCACCGCTGAGCTCATGTTTAGATGCAGAGTGGAGAGCATTGCTGAGTCACTAATTTATCCACATATCGCATTCATTCCTCAGTGGAACAGAACATGTCTATAGTTTTTACTCTGCTGGCTTTGAGTTAAAAATCTTACCTTTTTAATCCATACTTTGGTTTTAACTAGAATTTAAAAAAACAACAACAACAAAAAACACTTTTTACTCTCTTTTAATACAAACGACGATTTGCTTATTATTAGAAGCAAGTTTCCATTCAAATAGTTGCAATAATTTTCCCATCACGCTTATTAGATTAAATATGGTATCATGATGTGCCGTAAGGGCACTGCAGTTATATTTCCCAATAAAACTCCCATTCCCCCATGCAGAACAGGATTGTTAATATCTAAAGTTAATGGTTTAATTCTCACCCCAAAGACGGACTTTTTTCAATTATAGAGAAACAAATGTTTTTAAATACTGACTCATTGCAATCATTAGAATCCTTAACTCCACCAACCATAAAAAAAAAGACTCTATAAAAGCTCTTTTGGTTTTGTCTTCAGGTGTTAAGGGATTAGAATGACTTGACAATACATACAAATGAAATATAAAGCAAACGTGGTGTTATAGAGTTAGACCCTTGACCGTAAACGTGTGTCAAACTCAAGGCCCGTGTATCATTGTGTAAATTACAAAATAATTCAGTTGTAGATATCTCAGCCCCTCATATTAGGGATAGACCGATATGGATTTTTTCGGGCCGATACTGATTTTTTTTTCTTCCCATCAGCCTTAGCCGATGACTGTTACGCACTGCCGATTTTCTTCAGCCGATATTTGGAGCCGATACTACTTTTGCGCCCTGAATTTACATCATAAAAATTACACAATGATGATAAAAAATGGTACGAGTCTCAATTTTTTAAAAAAAGGAACATTTATTGAATTTAACAAAGGTGACGTAGAATGACAACAAGTAAAAAATATTTCCGCTCTCTGTAAATAATGCGGAATGACGAACGCAGCAGCCTGCATCGGCCAATGCCGTTATACGTAAAAAATGCAAAAATCGGCCGGTAATATCGGTCTATCACTACCTCATACACATGGATATAAATCTACAAAATTCCCAGGCTCATATCCCATGATTACAGTCATTTTTTTTGTCTCAAATTGATGAAAAATAGTTGAAAACAAATTTGTAATCCTGCAATTTTCTTTACTAAATTAAACAACAATTGTTCATAATGTCAAGGAAATCTAAGTGGAAGTTTATGGTCACTTAATGCTTGGATATTGTGTTATTTAATACCTGGAAATGCAAACTAGAGCACATTAATGTTGAAACAGCACTTTTTCATGACTCAGTTTGAGTTTGAGTTTGACACCCATGCAACAGAGATGAATTAAACATAGATAACAACATGTTCAATCATTTAATGCCAATCTTATTCACAATTTTTACTTTTAAATGTCAGAAACCTCCTCAAACCCTTGTAGAATACTGTTGCATCTTTTAAAAAAGCGTCTAATTATAGCAACCCAAGCAAAAGGCTTCTGATAATTATAGTTTTTTTCTCCTACATTAAGGCTTTCTTAAGGTTTCTTAAATCTCCTAAAGTGTCGCTGTAGTAGAACTGCATATATCTAAAGTTTTTGGTTTGATTCACACCCTGAAGATGGACTTTTTCAATTATAGAGAAACTAATTTTTCTCATCGCAATCATTAGAATCTTCATTTCTGCCAACCATAAAAAAGACTCCATAAAGGGTCTTTTGGTTTTGTCTTTACGAGTTTAGGAAATGACTTGACACTACGTACAGATGAAATATAAAGCAACCCTTTAGACCCTTAACCTAAAACTAGCTGAGAACTTCTTTTATGAAGAAGATGATCTTCATTTAATGCCAATCTCATTCACAATTTTTCTTTTAAACCTCCTCAAACCTTTGTAGAATACTGTTGCATCTTTTAAAAAGTTTGTAATTACAGCAACAAAAGAAAGGCTTCTGATAATTATTGTTTTTTTTTCTCCTACATTAAGGCTTGTAGCTTTCTTAAATCTTCTAAAGTTTAGCTGTAGTATAACTGCTTCTCTCTTGGTGTTTGTTAGGACCACTGAAAGCCGGGATCGTGGTGCATACGACCATGGAGCCTATGGACACCACGACCGTCCTGGAAGCAGTTTTGATCGACCACGGCATTACGAAACGGACTATTACCGCGACGCAAGGGAGAGGACTGGTACTACTAGTGGAAGTGGTGCGACAGTGGCGTCAGGAGTTGGAGGTACTATTGCCAGTGCTGTTACTGGGAACACGGGAACCAGTGGATCAACGGGGACCACAACGGGAGGAAATGGAGGATCTACATCCAGCGGGGGCCCCTTCTACCGCTCACACAGCAGGAGCCCCTGTCGCTTTGAGACGCCCGAGTCTCGCTATGAGCCTCGTGCCAGGGAACCCTTTACGTTGGCCAGTGTGGTACACAGGGATCTTTACCGCGAGGACAGGGCTCGACGAGGCGAGCGGTCGCACCGGCACAGTCGTAGCCGGTCCCCACACTCTACGCATTCCCGAAACCCCTCCCCTCAGAGACTGGCTAGTCAGGCCACCCGACCTCCACGTTCCCACAGCGGGTCCGGCTCTCGCAGCCGCTCTTCCAGTTCAGACTCAGTCAGCAGTACGAGCAGCAGTACGAGCGGCAGGTGAGTCAAGCTTTTTTTGGTCAGTGACCTTTGCCTTTGTTCACCTGCTGTTTGGATTTTCATACATGGAAATGAGCTGAGGATGTTTCAGGTTTCAGTATTTAGTTCATCTACGTGAACCCAACAGATGTTCATAGCAGCTAGGCAAGCTTTACTATATTTCATACAGTACAGTTAACAACAACATAGGGTTTAATTCCCCTTTAATTCAAATTACAATTTAAATCCTCTTTTAACTGACCTTGTAAACTCTTGAATCTGAATGTAAATGGCCATTCTGAATTAAACTTAAATCCAAATTAAGTGGCTGGTTTATTCTGATTTTAATTCCGAAAGGAATAATTCCTTGATCTTTTTAACATTTAATCACGCTTTCTTTGAACTACAATCAAAATAAAAGTGAAAATAGTTATTATGTGGTCTCCTATGTTGTAGCTGAAAAGAAAAGGTTTGTTGTGTGTGTTTTCCCGATAGACGGGAATTAGGGCTGGGCAAAAAATCGATTTAATCGAATTTGTAGATAAAAATAATTTTTACTTTGCAAAGTTACATTTTTATTCATTTATTTATTTGTTTTGTCCCACCACAGTTTTTTCAGACTTTTTCGCGTTCCGATGTGAGCCAGCCCCCTCTTTGTTTACATTTGTTTACCCTATATGTGTACCACAGGCATGTTCAATTTTTTTATGCGCACTATGCTGAGATGCTAAGGGAAGAGTTTATTATTTTTTTTAATTGTAATGTTACATGTTATAAATATGTAGTTGTCTGATTTCTTAATCAGAAAATTGAAGCTACTGTAGTTGTTGTTGCACTTGAAATTGTTGAACAACAGAGAATTATTGACTTTTTATGTTGGGATTGTTCTATTTAACTCTGGAGGACAATCACAGCAATAAAGTTGCGTTTTTGACAATATATCTGATGTCTGCAGTCATTTTTAAGTGCATAAAAAAAAAAAAAATCGAAAATCAAATCGAAACAAATTTTTCTTTCAAAAATCTGAGATTTTTTTTTTAGGCAAAATCGCCCAGCCCTAACGGGAATACGTCACGTTCACCCCCTGTCCAATCAGAAGCCTTACCAACCCCCAGGAATTGAATAAAGCTGAATAAACTGGTTTGCTATGTAAACCTGAATTTGGAATGATTTTTTCCATGTCAACACAAAGCAGAACACTTTCACTTCGAATAATTTCATTCCAAATAATTAATCCCGATTTAAAAACATCATGTAAGCATGGCCATTGTCAGACTTGAATTTACATAATTTGTGAATGTAAAGGGACACCTCTCACACAGATACTTGAACAATATCAACTGGGAACATGCAGTTGGTTATTGGTGCTTTTTGTCTGGAGGCCATTTAGCAAGTCATACGTGTATCTGCGTGTTTGAAAGAGGATTATAAAGCTGGAATCTGACACAGTCTTTGCATTTAGTATTTTTGGGGTTTTTCATCTTTCAGTTGAACCCACGGAGGATAAAAGGTTCAGGAAACAAGATTATCTATAGTATATATAGATAATAAGATTGGTTTCTAACCACTGTTAGTAGATTGTTGCAAAATGAAACTATCTTCAATAAAATGTGTATTTATTGTTCTTTCTGCTGTTTTCCCAATGCATGATATGAAAAGTCCTGTTTTCCACATTGCCTTGAGATGCGAATTTATTTTTTTTTTTTTCTACAAATTTGTCATAAAACTTAGGTGGTTTTGTGACTCTATGAATGTTTGAATAACTGCATTACAAAGAATTGTGTTTCAGTGAATATATTGGCTTTGTCAAGATATTAACTGGGTTTTGTTCATAGTTTGACATACAAATTGAAATATTTCTGTGCTCTGTTATAGGGTTAGATAATAAGATTAGATTTGTCTCAAAAATATTCACGTGTTTTTCAGATCCACAAATACAGTATATACACAATTGGTATTTGTGGATCTGAAAAACATGTGAAACCTAGAAGAAGAAAAAAACACGTAAAAATTGTGGATTTGAAAAACACATGGAAATCTGAAAAAACACATGTGAAAATCTAAAAAAACACGTGAAAATCTGAAAACAAGTGAAAATCTAAAAAATACATGTGAAAATCTGAAAAAATGTGTAAATCTAAAAAATGTGAAAATCTAAAAAATACATGCAAAAATCTGAAAAAAAACGTGAAAATCTTAAAAAAAACACGTGAAAATCTGAAAAAAACATGTGAAAATCTAAAAAATACATGCAAAAATCTGAAAAAAACATGAAAATCTTTAAAAAACACGTGAAAATTTGAAAGAAGCACTTAAAAATACATGTGAAAATCTAAAAAAAACCCACATATTTTTAATATTTTTGAGACAAATCTCTCCCATAGAATTTTAGGTGGGGGTAGACAGGCTTAGGCTTGCCACACATATTCAGTTGTTTATGCAATGGCTGCAGAAGCTCTGAGTCCACGGCTCAGAATCACATAGCGACACATGCGGTTTGATGAGGAAGTGCTCTGCGGGGAATTTCATGAGAAAGCTGCTATATTTTTCTCACTGCCTAGTGACTACCCACCTCTGCATATGGGTAATGGCTCCCCCCCACTCCCTCCTCCCTCCTCCGTGAGATCCAGTTGGAACTGGAAATTTCTGGCCAGTGCTGGCTCTCTGCCCACTCCCACAGGCCAGGCTCCGTCAGCGCCACTTCCGGGAGCGTCTGAGCTCGGGAGGAGAAAGTGAGAGGGAAACAAACAGCAGAGGGCTTTGGAAAGCTGAGACAGATGTGGGAATCGTTAGAAAAGAAAGGAGCACAAGGTGGCGACCAATGTGCCTCGTGTGGGCAAATGTGGCTCTTTGTGAATTCCCTCAGAAGCAATGCGACAATATGAAAACTGAAGCAATGATTTAGCAATTCTGTTCTTTGGATGAAAATAATTGGATTCATGTCTTTCCCTCCATTAATATTCTTTCATTGATTGTGGAGGTAAACAAGTAATAACAAAGACAGTATTTTTTTCTTTATACATGCACTTACATCGTGTTTATCACATTTTGGAAAAATGTTTTTTTGCTTCACCTTTTATCTTTTAGTCGATTGGTAGTCTAAAGAAAAACTTAGCTGATGAAAAGATCCTTTCTTACCCGTATTTCTTTTTGAGAGACCAATCATTAGAAAAGAAAGGAGCGCAAGATGCCGACTAATGAGCAAATGTGGCTTTTTGTGAATTCCCTCACAAGCACTGTGGGAATATGAAAACAAAAGCAATAGGGGTGTGAATCACCTGTTTCATTCCGATGTCACAAAGCCTGCCACGACACAATTTTATTTGATTTAGAGGCCTGCAGTTAAGACAGTATCAGACAATAATCTGTTTTTTTTTTTTTTTTTACATTAAAGAATAAAAACACAATATTGATACATTTTGAGAATCTTATTGCATGACTGTTTAAGGTATTTACATGACAAGCATTCTTTGAAAAACGTTTTTTCTCACCGACTAATGTTTGGTGTTTTAACAAAAAAATAAATGCGGAAGGCAAAATGGCGATGGATATTGATGTTTATACTTTAGAACGATTTGACTAAATCATTAATCAAACAATCGATTAATTGATCTAGAGCGATTAATCTTTACACCCCTGTAAAGCAAATCATTTGCAATTCTTTTCCATGGATGAAAATAATGAGATTCTTCGATCGACATGTTTTCGAACACTGGCTATGTTAATGAAAACAAGTCTTTCCCCCCCATTAATATTCTTTTATTGATTGTGGAGGTAAACAAGTAATAGTAAAGACAGTTTTATTTTTTTGTTGTTTATTGATGCACATACATCGTGTTTATTACATTTTGGAAAATGTTTTTTGCTTCCCCCTTTATATTTTAGTCGATTGGTGGTCTAAAGAAAATCCTAAAACCTTATACACAGCTGTTTACAAGTTGCGTTTATTTATTTTTTTTAAAAAAAAGCAGATGAAAACAATCTTTCTTACCTGTATATCTTTTGACAAGACCGATCATTAGAAAAGAAAGGAGCGCAACGTGCCGACGAATGTGCCTCGCGAATTCCCTCTGAACCACTGCATGAATATGATTAAAACAATGAATTTGAAATTCTGTTCCAAATTAATTGGAATAAATTGAAGAAAACATTTGATTCTTGATCGATCTACATGTTTTTGCACACTGGCTATGTTAATGAAAACAATTCTCCCCCCAATTCATATTCTTTCACTGTTTTTAATCATTGATTATGGAGGTGAATGAGTAATAGAAAAGGCACGTATACCGTACCGTGTTTATCACATTTTGGAAAATGTTTTTAGCTTCGCCCTTGATATTTTAGTCGATTGATGGTCTAAAGAAAATCCTCAAACCTTAAACACATCGTACCGTATAACTTTTGGCAAGACCATTACATTCATTCATGAGCGCTGACAAAGACCATGCTGTTGGCTTTTTAATGAATAGCCATTATAATCAAGGCTTTTTAATATATTTTTCCTCATTTGGATTTCCTTCAATTTTGGAGTTCCTGGTTTCCCCATTTTTTGGACATTTCTTCCGACTGTTTTTCCAACGCAACACTTGGAGCCGCCAGTTATCCCCTTGCTTTTTTTCTTCACATCTGTGTATGAGTTGCTTTTGTTTTTTCTAAAGAAAGCAGATAAAAATATCCTTTCTTACCTCTATATCTTTTGGTAAGACCATTACATTTATTGTGAATTGTGCAAGTCATACATCAAAATTCCATATTCCCTTTTTTTGCTACAGTGACTCTAGCTCAAGTGATGATTCGCCAGCACGCTCAGTACAGTCTGCTGCTGTTCCGGCACCATCAGCACTTCCTTTATCCTCCCTAGACAAGGATGAACCTCGTAAAAGCTTTGGCATCAAGGTCCAAAATCTTCCCGTGCGTTCTACAGGTTAGTCATGCAGTGCAAGAAGATGAAAAACAATATATTCTACAAGTTTTTCATCGTTTTGTCTACGTAATATATGTGATCTGTGTGCCACAGATACAAGCTTGAAAGATGGTTTGTTCCATGAATTCAAAAAACATGGGAAGGTTACGTCTGTACAAATCCATGGAGCTTCGGAGGAGCGCTATGGGCTTGTCTTTTTCCGCCAACAGGAGGACCAAGAGAAAGCGCTTAGAGCCTCTAAAGGGAAGCTTTTCTTTGGCATGCAAATTGATGTCACAGTGTGGAATGGCCCGGGTGAGTTAAATTCTTCACTTGAAATATCGAATATTAGCATAATTTTGTCGAGTCATACTGGGCATAATTTTCAGAGACCGAAAGCGAGAATGAATTTCGACCATTGGACGAGAGAATCGATGAGTTTCACCCAAAAGCAACGCGGACATTGTTTATTGGAAACCTGGAGAAAACCACCACCTACCATGACCTGCTAAACATCTTTCAGCGGTTTGGAGAAATAGTGGTGGGTCTCTGTTATCTTGATTGCTATCAGGGTTGGGGTCAATTAAATTTTTCAGTTACAATTACATTTTCAATTACCCATGTTCAATTACGATTACAGTGACCAGCACGTTTTACAGTTACAATTACAATTAAATTTGTTATTTTTTATCCTCAGAAAGTCAATTACAATTATTACGCTATCAAAACTAAAGCAAAAATTACTGAGCCTAAAATAAATAACCTAATTAAAGTTAACCTTTCTCTTGTGTTAGCTTTCTGTTAGCATCTCTTATGATAACTGGTTTTAAATCAGCTGTAAAATACCCAAAAAACAAATATCTATCATCCAATTTCTTTCCTATCTATAGGTTACCTTGTTAGGCTTTCTAATCAATGAAAATATAGGTTTGACTATTTACGGTGTGGGCGTCTGAGCCTTTTTTTGTGTCTGTATACCCCTCGATTTCAATTTTTTAAATGGTAAAATGTGGGAAAGCTTGATATGAAGCATATTTTCATTATTGTTAACCACATATGTGTAGAATTGTACATAGAACTGTAGCATGGTTCCCCCGTTTAGCGTTAAATTAAAAATTGACAATTTTGATAGAATTTTCATGTCAATTACAATTACAAAGTCAAATATAAAAAAAACAATTACAATTTAATTACAATTAATACAGCAACAGATTTTTTAAATTACATTTACAATTATAATTTCTCCATAGTTGTAATTAATTATCAATTACGCGATTTCAATTATAACTGACCCCAATCCTGGTTACTATTACCTCTGTTTCCATATTTATCATACTTTAAACATCAACATAATTAGTGCCAGAACATAATTATTGTCAATGTATTTAAAGGATATCGATATCAAAAAAGTGAATGGAGCGCCACAATATGCCTTTCTACAATACTGCGACATTGCCAGTGTCTGCAAAGCTATAAAGAAGATGGATGCTGAGTATCTTGGTAACAACAGACTAAAGGTGAGAAGTCAACTTTATTATAAAGCTCATCACTTCTCCCATTTCCACACTTTGGTTACTTATTTCCAAGAATACAAAATGGTGTTAATAAGACAGTTTTTGTTAATAATTCACTTTTTTCCAGCTTGGCTTTGGAAAGAGTATGCCGACAACTTGTGTTTGGTTGGATGGATTAGCATTAAACACCACCGAGCAGTTTCTAACTCGACATTTTTGCAGATATGGACACGTTGTAAAGGTAATTTTTCTTCCTCGCCTATGTGTGACAATGATTTGAACAGTTTAACAATATGATTACTTTTCTTTGTGGTTTGCAGGTTGTGTTTGACCGAATGAAAGGAATGGCTCTTATTCTGTATAACAATATTGAGTATGCACAGGCTGCTGTCAAAGACACAAAGGGTTGGAAGATTGGGGGCAGTAAAATTAAGGCAAGCGAAACGTTACTTCTCAGAAATAATACTTTATTTTTTATTGCCAGCTGTGCTGTCAATGCTATAGATGGACTTGTAATACTGACCTGTTTTTTTTTCTTTAGGTCGACTTTGCAAATCAGGAAAGTCAGATAGCCTTCTACCGGTCGATGCAGGCATCTGGACAGGATATTCGCGATTTCTATGATGTTCTGTCTGAACGAAGGTTTGTATGGTTACTTAACTGTTATTTTCTTTACTGTGTAACATGTAAACACAAAAATCATTGTCTTTTTCTTTTGTTTCTTGACAGGGATGAGCGACGAAGTCAATACGAGTTTCAAGCAGAGAGACAATATTATGAAAACGTCCGAACACCAGGAACATATACTGAAGATCAGCGACGAAAATACACTGCTAGGACTCGGGAATTCTACACTGAATGGGATCCATATCAAGGGGATTATTATGATCCACAATACTTCGATGAACAACGAGAATATCGGGAATACAGAGCTGATCCATACGAACAGGATATTCGGAAATATAGCTACTTACAACGAGAACGTGAAAGAGAAAGAGAGCGTTTTGAAACAGATCGTGGCCGTGACCACGGGAGGAGGACCATTGAGCGTAGCCAAAGTCCAGCTCACATTGCCACTCGTCGGCCCGCAAGCCCCTCTGCTTCACCCTCGCTTACTGAAAGGATACCCGGTGATCCAGATCGACGCATTTGCTGCCGATCTTCTGAAAGAAGTGGCAGCTGTAGTCCAATATCTCCTCCGAGGTTTGAGAAACTTGAAAAGGGACGTTCAGAGAGATTTTCTAAAATCGAAAAACTTGAAAAGGATCGAATTTTTGAAATTGATCGAATAAACTTATTTGACAAGGACAAGAAGACTGGACGAAAAGATCGGGGGGACAAAGACAAAAGTGAAAAGCAGAGGCTTAAAAAAATGAAAATATCATCACCAATTATTCAGACGTGTGAGACAGAGCCCGAACCGGAGAGAGAAGGAAGCCCAGAATCTGTTCCCAAGAGTAAAAGTTGTAAAATCTTGAAAGAAAACTCGAGCAGTAGAAAGTTAGACCTTCTCCCATGTGTGGTTCAACTAACCCGTGTCAGAGAAAAAGAAGGTAAATTGATTGCTCATGCTTGTCAAGACACACAACTACTAAGAAGTGTTAGTCCAAGATTAGCTTCCCCAACAAATGATCAACGGAGCCCGCCATTCTGCACAGATTTAGCAAAAATTGAAACGTTAAAGCATGCTAAAGTGCCAAGAGACAAAAATATGCTCAATTTAGTGGAGATTTCTGAGAAAGAAGGGAAAACTAAATCTAAGAAACATTGGAAATCTGAAATGGCTTTTGACAGTGGCATTTCTGTTGACATTGAGCGCTTAGCTGCAAGGAAAAGACGCTTTGAAGACTCTGGAAAAATTGATCGACACAAACGAAATAGTGAAGATGATTTCAGTAGATCTGATCTTTATTTGGAGAAGAACCTGACCATGCACAAAAAGGAACAAAACAAGGAAAAAAGTTTCAGAATGTATTCTGCAAGCAGTCCTAATGATGGACGAGAATGTGAAAGCAGCTCTGGTGGCCTTCCTCTGGAGCAACATTCTCAGCTTAGGGGGGCTCTAGAAAATGTTACAGATCAATTAGGACCTACTTATGAACAACAACAGTTTGAGAGTTCGAAAATGGAAAACTCCTCCAGTGTAAGGAAGATGACAGACAATAGCAGCCTTTATTTGGATGAAATCAATATACAACACAGACAAGTTTTACCTGAAAATGAAATAGGGAAATGCTTAGATTCTGATGATGGAGTTGAAAACTATGAACTTGTTGAACCGACAAATATATCTCTGAAACAAATTGAACATAGTAGATGGCATCCAGCAAACTTTAGTGATTCTGGTATAGTAGACAAGTTTAAAAATCCACTTAATAGTGGAAATCATGAGTCTGAGACTAGTTTTGTCACTTATGAAGATAGAAAATCAATACACGACTTGGCCAATGATGAGGTCCCCTGCAAACGAAACAAACCGACAAATTTTGACTTTGATACTTTCAAAGAAAAAAGAGAGTGCAAATTCTCACAAAGGTTAAATGAAGACCTATACACTGTGCCATCTACACTTAGAGGAGGTCAACTTTTAGAAAATGAAGACGATGCTGCTCAGATTTCTTTGCCAGTTTCCAACAAAATACGGAAATCTTCTCCAACAACAGATGATAAACTGTTGCATTCAAATTCACTAAAAAACAGTTCAAGCCTGACAGTTAGACAACTTCAATCTTCAGACAACTCTTTAAGGTCAAGTCTTCAGCTCCCTAAGCTTAAGGCATCCTTTCTTCAATGTAATGATGAGTTATTGCAACATTGGGGAAGAAGAATAAAAACTGACTCACAGAAAATGGAAATGACTTTTCAAAGTGATATTTCAAAACGAGAATGCATCCGCAAAGGCCAAGATTTAGAACCTGGAGAGGTGCAGTCTGATTCAGATGATGATGGAGGAAACAGACATATTACTCCCAAGTCTAGTAGACAATTATCTTATATCCTGAGTGATCGTGAGGAGAGGATGATAGATCTAAAGCTTTCAGGATCATTGGAAAAGAACAAGTTCTATTCATTTGCTTTGGACAAAACTATAACTCCAGATACAAAAGCACTCCTTGAAAGAGCCAAAACATTATATTCCACTAGAGAAGATAATTGGTCCTTTCTTCCTTCATGTTTTCCTTCCTCTCACAGCTGTTCAGATAAAGACAAGGTCAAGCTTGCACCTCGGCCTATTCCCTCTTGGTATATGAAAAAGAAAAAGATTCGCACTGACTCTGATGAAAAACTCCATGACAAAAAGGAAGAGCTAAAGCCACTGGACCAAGAACGGCAGGAATTATTTGCCTCTCGATTTCTGCACAGTTCAATTTTTGAACAGGATTCTCGTCGTTTGCAGCATCTTGAACGTAAAGATCAAGATTTAGAAACTGGAGGTAGTAAGACCAACAAGCCAACGTGTACTGAAGCAAAGCCTCAATTTGCAGTAGGTAACATCCCACAAGAGCCAATTGTACTTTTCCACAGTCGTTTTTTAGAACTTCAACAACAAAAAGATAAGGACCATCTCACACCTGATACTGAAACTGACTCCACAGAAGAAATAAGAGAAGGGAAAGCCCAAAGTAGTGAAAATAGAATTACTGAGATGGAAGAAGAGTCATTACTGAAGTCTGATAACAAATCTGCCATCTCTCCAATAACCTTGATTAGTTCACCAGTCAAGGTTACTGAGATGTCTCCCATATCGCCATCAGATGTAAAAGACTTTTCAACTCCATTTTCTGATCCACCTGTGCCATTAGTTAAAGAAGAAAAGGTTGAGATAGTTCATGAGGGCACCACATCTGATACACTTCCTGTGGAAGACTGCAAGCCAGTTACTCCAAGGCCTACCACATCCCCACTACCTGAAAATGTAGTGGAAACACCAATAGAGTTGGTTGAAACTAAAGATAAAAATGCAAATACTTTAAAAGTGGAAGGCATTCCAGTCGCAGAAGAAACCCCCTCCACTCCTGGTGGTTCCATGGCAAGTTATGAAACGGAAACAAAAGACTTATCCTACGCAGACCCTTCCAAACCTGCAAAAAAGTCTGAAACTACTAAGACAGAACCTGAAGATGAAAATCAAGGAATACAAGTTTTTGAAGAATCTCAGAAGAATGATACAGATAATGAACCTTGCATGCCAGAACTAGATGCAGTAAAGCCATTACCAAATCGAAGACAGCCTAAAAGCAAAAAAGCAAAGGCACTTAAAGGATTGCAGGCCTCCCAACCTACTCGAAAAACCTTATCTAGAAAACCAGCAACACGAAAGAGTGAACGGATTGACAAAGAGAAACTTAAAAGGACCTTGTCTCCTCGAACAGAGGCCCCAAAGATATGTCTGGAGACTAAAGCTACATCCAAGTCACCCAATAATGCATCAGATTTTGAACCAGGTCTTGAGTCAACTTTGATTCATGGCAGAACCCGACGTAGAAATGTGAGATCAGTCTATGCAACCTTGCATGAAGAAGACCAGTTAACTAAAGATGTAGTTGAGTCATCCCGCTGCATGCGAAAGCGCGGTGCTGATAAAGAACCAATACAACAAGATGTTCAAACTTCTACCATTGCAAGGCGAGGACGTCCTCCTAAGAGAGGCCTCAAACGTATTGAAGAAGTTTTACCAGCTAAAGTCGATCAGAAGAAAATATTTGAAGCAGATACAGAAATTAAAGAAGCTCTAAGTAATGCTGAGGTTGTGAAACCGTCTGAAGCATGGCGTTCTCCACGTACCCAGAAACTTCAACAGTCACCATTACCTTCATCTAATCCACCAAACAAAAAAGGAAGTAGAACAGACCAACTATCTTCAAGTGCAGCGCCACTAAATGTACAAGCTGAAATGACAAGTCATGATGAGGCAGAAATTAAATTAAAGTCTGATTCAGATATGTTTTGCATGTTAACTGAAAACCTTCAAAATGCCTCATCCATAGTACAGGAAAAAGATGCAAATGATTCTGTGGAAAAGAAACCCTCTGATGCTGATATTGAAAAGAAAAACTTAAATTATGTAGAGATGAAACAACAGCATAACAAGAGCCGTAAACCAAAACCACTACGATTAAAAAGAAATGCCAAGCCAGTCACTGAAGAAAAATCACACAGTTTGAAAAATCTTGAAATTCGAGTAAGTGTTGATGATGTAAAAGTTTTACTTCGCTCCGAAGCTGATGAGCCTGAGACTTTTCAAACTGCTACTATTACAAAAAATAAGACTGTTGTACAAGACAATGAGGCATCAAAGATCACAAGCATCCCTAAAGAACCTAAAGATATCTGTGCACAGGAGAAAGATGATATAGCTTCAGAGCCTGACCTGCCAATTGATCCAGCTTTTGCACTGTTAGCGCGACAAATGGAACTTGAGCAAGCAGTAGAAAACATTGCCAAGCTTACAGTTGAACAATCATCTCGACTGTACAAAGAGCCTCCTTCAGAACAACCACCAGTATTACCTCCTGTCGTAGCAGCACCAGTAAGTGTGGTTGAGGAGGAAAAACGAGCTCACCCTGCAAGTGAAACTGAACTTGCTGCTGCCATTGATTCAATTACAGCTGAAGAAACATCTGGGGATGTAGAACGCTTCACTACTACTTCTACTTACACAGCTCTTGCTCGCACCCCTGATTCTTTGATATCTTCCTCTTCAAATGAGATGATGGAACCTGAAACACACATGGTGATCAATAACATTCTTGCAGAGGATATAGATGGTGGTCCTCTGTCATTAAGCCCTAAAAGGCTAATGTTTGAGTCTAAAAAAGTTGAAGATCCTATTATGCCTGAAACACCCAAAAGAGTAGGCAAAGTGAGGGGCAAGACCCCCAAAAAATCAAGAAGTCGTAAAGGTGCTGTTAACAGGAAAGGGAATTCAACTGAAGAAGTTTCACAGTCAGAACCTTCTCTTGTGAAGTTACCTGACTCAATCCCAGAGGACCCTGAAACTGTTGACTCAAAGGTTGTTACTGTTACAGTTGGGGTATCTGCAGCAACTTCCGTGGTGACTGCTGTTGCAACTTGTAGGCGTGATGTCACGAGTGTTATAACTGTGGACACACCTAAAGAGGCAGAGCAACCTGAGGTTGAACAACCTGAACCCAAAGAGTCCGCCTTTCATTCAGGTACCAGTAACAACTCCAGTTCTAAAAAACACCCCTTCTCGGCTGAATTACGCACACCATCATTTGCTCCTGCTGTTGCCTGCCCCTCAAGAACAACATCTCAATTCACTTCACCACTGCTGCGACCTTCCAAAGTGCCACATTCACCTGACATGCCTAAAAGATCTGAAGAGCCCAGAATATATGTTACTCCTTCATGTCATGTTACAGTGGTAACTCCAACGGCACCTGCATCCATCTCAATTGGAACCCCATCAACAAATCCCCCAATGCCCCCAGACACCAAGGCCTCTGACATCGACCCTAGCTCCAGTACTTTAAGAAAAATTCTAATGGAACCTAAATACGTGTCTGCATCTAACAGCAATTCTATACCTACCACAATCGTCACATCTGTGTTGTCAGATTCTTTACGAATGTCAGAGAAAGAAAAGTCTTGTGATACAGGAAGTATGAAGTCTTTACAAATGGAAGGGAGGCCATCATTACTGCCCCAGCCAGTACACCATAAACCATCTCCCCTAACCGAGTTTCAGCAGAATTGTAGTGAGAAGACCCAGCATACAGTTATTTCTCCTGCTACCTCAGTAATCAGTCGAATTCCTATGCCTTATGATACAGAAGAAGCTCCACGAATATCCCTAAGCAATCGAAGCATGGGTCTAAACATTTCGAAACAAAAGTATCGCTCAAACTCAAATGAGAACAGTTGGAGCCAGGGAATGAATGTCTCAGAGGATGGACCTAGAGGGCGCTGTGCTGTTGAAACCACACCCTATAATGCCGGCTTCGCTCCTGGCCTTCGAGTGAATACATCTCAAGGTGTAGTTGTTCTAAGCTATTCAGGTCAGAAAACGGAAGGGCCTCATAGAATGCGAGCTAAAATTAGTCAGATTCCTCAAGCCAGTGCTGGTGATATCGAGTTTCAACAGTCTGTTTCTAAATCTCAGACAAAGCAAGAACCACTTATCACATCATCCCTGTCACCAACCCCAAAAGTTGCCTTGACATCAGCAACCTTTGGACCTACAGGTGTTCTTTTGCCTAACCAGTCGTATAATTCTCAACCAGTCATTTCCTGTAACAAGCCAGAGAGCTTTGGATATGATAAATCAGATGCCCCGTATCACACAGCTCCTCAGGGTGGTGTGGTAAAAATGTTCCAGCCACCTGTGAGCTCTCCGCAAGTTTTAATGTACAACCCCGCTGTTATACAGCAGCAGCATGGAAAAAGAGGGGCCGACCACATGCAAACAAAGACAGATGTCACCAAAGCCATTCAGCAATCCAACCTCAGCCCAGTCATAAGTTCACATCTCTCATCACTCTCCGGGACAAGGTTGAGCCCCAGCCCTGGTATGGCAAATGAGCGGTCAGTTTTGCACCACAAACAAGAACCCCAATCACCACGAACACCTGCTCATTCCCCTTCACCATACGTCAAACCTGGTCATCCAACAACTTCTCCAATTGCAACCTCAGTTGTTCTGAGTCATGGAATGCCACCAATATCCACTTATCATTCTGATATGCATCATCCACACTCTGAAAAGTCTTCTGTTATAATGAAACCTCACAGCCTCAGTCAGTCTATGGCTAATGAGGCCAGAATGAACCCCTCACCGATGTCTGGGTTAAACTACAGCAGGCGAGGTGATTCCTTAACTTCTCCTCTCCCAGGGCCTCAGCAGTGTTCCAGCAATCCACCGTCTAATGTGATCAGAGATTTGGTCCTACATTCAAATCCTCAAAGCACAGTGTCAAGCAGTAGTGATGACGAGCCCCGAAGCTTTACCCAAGGCCATACTAGAGCTTCAGTGCCGCAGCTTCAATCAGATTTAATGATGATTCACAGTGATCACAGAGGGATCCACCCCAGCGTACGTATGGACCAATACAGAGACATGCACCAGCGCGTTCTTATGCATCAGCGGCTGGGAGAACAGACACTCGTAGAAGCACGGCAGCCCCCCAGCTCAGAAACCGGAACATCTTCAAGCAACCTCACTGGGCCTTCGAAAAATCTTGTTCTGGGCAAGAACTTTGAAGTTTCTGGAAGAGAGATTCTCAAACCTGGAGACGGAAAGCTGACACATTCAGCAAACAATGAAAGTCGAATCCGATCAGTCAGTGCTTCAAGTCCTGTCATGCTGTCACCTCACCCTCATGGAGTTCCGCTCATGCACCCAGGGGGTGCAGGTTCTTTCTCAGTTTATCGAGATGTGCGGGGCTTCTCCTCCCAGTTATCAGGACATAACCTGGCCTCCCAAGGCATTTCATCATCACAGGTACTTGAAAAGGGCTACATTTTGTGAACATATTATTTCTATTGTTACATATGTGTATGAGTGTGTCTTTAAACTAATTTTTGTTTTTTTCTCATGCAACATACACATCTTAACCGGGTATATGCTCTATTTCAGGGTTGGGGTCAATTACATTTTTCAGTCACAATTATGTTTTCAACTACCCATGTTCATGTCCTAATCAATTATGATTACAGTGACCATAATTTTTTTTTAACAATTAAATTACAATTATTTTGTAGTCACAGAAAGTCAATGACAATTACGTTCTCAATTACTAAAGTTCAGTTACAATTAATCACAATTTCAGAGCTTGAAATTAATAACCTAACAAAAGTTAGCCTTCCTCTTGTGTTAGCTTTCTGTTAGCATCTCTTATGATAACCGGTTCTAAATCAGCTGTAAAATACATTAAAAACAAATGTCTATTATCTAATTTATTTCCTATCTATTGCTTAGGCTGCCTAATTAATTAGTTTTAATATTTTTGGTGTGGGCGTCTGAGCTTTTTTTGTGTTGATTTACATTTTTTTAAAATGGTATGATGTGGGAAAACTTGATATGAAACATAATTTAATAATTGTTAACTAAGTGTGTGTAGAACTGTACATAAAATGGTAACATTAAATTATGATTGGCATTTTTTTATAGAATTTTCATGGCAATTACAAAGTCATTTATCTAAATACAATTACGAAAGCAACAGATTTTTAAAATTACAATTATACAATCATAATTATGCCAAAATTGTAATTAATTGTCAATTACACGATTACAACTATGATTGACCCCAACCCTGCTCTATTTTTTGTTCAGATCCACCCAGAGGCTGAACTTGGTACCAGGGGTAAAATATCAAAGTCACACGGAGGTGGAAGTGATTCTAAGCTGGAGACCTCACATCTCTCACACATTTCGAGGATATCAGGAGATACAGTGGCTTCCTCCTACCAGTCGCCTTTGATGTCTCCCATGGGCCTCGCACACAAGCAAGACTTGTCTGTGTTACAGAAAGGTCCCCCAACCTTTCTACCATCACCTCAGCCAGTTGTTCACTCCCCGAGCTCTCTGCAGCATCGGCCTGAAGCCAAGCTGGAAACTTCAGGACATCGCTCTATTGACACGGTCCAGCTTTTGACGGTAGAAAGCCCATAATACTGTCTTACTGCACAGGGGTTCTCAACCTTGGGGTCACTAGACACTGGGAGGGGGTCGCCAGATGCCCTCAAGAAACTAGGAATACTAGTTGCCATACTGTACCTATTTTCATCACTTTTTCTTGTCATATTTTTGTACCTTTTATTGCATTTTTGCTACATTACTCCCATTTCTGCCACTTCTCCATCAAATTTCAATGCATTTACTGCACATTTGTTCTACTATTAAGACATTTTCAGCACTTATAAAACCTTTGCACCACTTTTCCACCTAGTGTCACACATGTTGACCCATTAGTGTCACTTTAAACCTTTTTTTTTCACCATATTTCATGCTTAGTTTTTTTTTTTTTGCCAATTCAACCACATTCACAATTTGTCATGCCCACTATTAGCCAGTGAAAACTAATTGTTCCTCCTACTTTTTAAATGACATTACCCCAAACCATTTCTGCCACTTTTAAACCAATATTGTCACTTTGAGTCTGTTTTACCACGTTTTTGTCTGTTTTGGCCACTCTAATTTGCAACATTTAACCAATTTCTGTGGTTTTTAAAATCCCATTTCACCACCTTTTCCACCATTTTTTGGTCACTTTTAACCCATTTTATTTTTGATTAAAACAAGGATTTACGTCTTTAAGATGACTATATACTATGGCACAAATAATAACAAAGGTCCTGGATAACAGTGGATATTATTCAGATAAATAAATAAATAAATGTGGTTATCATAGATTCATAGAACAATGGACCATCATTGCTGACTTTATGGATGGACCCCAAAAATCTCTCCCCTTTATTTCCCCTTATAGATGACCCTGTCTCCACATGACTGTTTTTCAATGTTCATGTCTGTGTTCAACCACCTTCAGCTACAGTGGGGTCCCCGGTCTCTGGAACCTTTATTTTGGGGGTCGTGGGATGGAAAGTTTGAGAACCCCTGTTATAGCTGTACCCATGTGCATTGATATAATAATAACAAAATGTGTTTTTCATGTACAGAAATATCCCATTGTATGGCAGGGCCTTCTGGCTCTAAAAAATGACCAAGCTGCCGTTCAGTTGCACTTTGTTTCTGGCAACAACCTGCTGGCCCAGCACTCCCTGCCCCCCCCTGAGGGCACTTCTCTTCTTCGGATTGTTCAGAGAATGAGGCTCGAGGCTACCCAGTTGGACAGTGTGGCACGCAGAATGACTGTGAGATTTATGTGTTAGCTTTCTTTTTTTGACTTTTAAATGTGCCTGTAGTGAAAATGTATATAACAAAAAATGTGTTTCATGTTTTACCAATTAACAAAATATGTCAACCTTTTTGTTAAAAAACAAATTAAAGAGACTTTTTAGAACAATTTTATACCTTGGGTCATAGACTGTGCAGAGTCGCCATTTTGGTCAGGATATGATGCACTTTCGTTGATTTCTGTTAGCTGTTGCTAGGCAACAGTTCTTCGTTGGTCTAGAGTTTCTGAACAATAGTGAAGTGTAAAGTCAATGGTTGCTATAACAACAAGAGGAAAAACCCCACTAAAACATTTATTTTGCTTCTCAAAGCCAAATAACGACACTAAGTCAGAGTTATCATAATATCGGTATGGGATACACACTTAAAACTTTTCCATTAGGATGAAATTCAGTGATATGCATGTTTCTGCTTACAGGGGACACTATGGGTGGCTGTCATGGCACTAACCGCACCCCCACCAGATTGTTCCCTCTTATTTCCTTGTGGCTAAATGGTAAACTGTCAGTAGAACTTACCTGTTTGTTAGGGCGCCGTCAGGTGCTGATCCTCGGCGCATCCTCGCGTCCATGAACAGATATCCTCTCACACAGCTTTCATCGCAGTTGCAAGCCATACTTTTAACATCTAACTACTCAGCCATGGCTCGTTTCTGCTGGTAACAACAGCTCTGTTTATTAATGATATTTAATCCTCTTCAAACATACAACCTGGATGCTGCACTTTTATTACTGAAGGAGAGTTTACACACACGGCTGCTTAGCGCTAACAGAAAAACTACACTTACCACAATGTAAACAGTCCTGTTGTGCCACTACTTCCCACAATGCACCATTTATTTAAAGCAACAGGCCATGCCGATCAACGAAAGTGCATCATATCCTGACCAAATTGTCTACTCTCGATAGTTTATGCCCCAAGGTATAAAAAGGTTCAGATATGTAGTTTATTGGTAATATATTAGACACATTTTTTGTTATATATACATTTTCACTACAGGTACAATTTAAATTCAAGATTCCTAAGTTTCAATGTTTTCAAATCAATGATTTTGTCACTCAAAATGACATATTATTTTGTTCGCTAGGGTTGTGTTTAATGAATTGAAATGTTGTTTTTGTCAGGTGGAAAATGACTACTGTTTGTTACTGGCTCTACCCTGTGGTCGAGACCAAGACGACGTCCTTGGTCAAACTCAAGCTTTGAAAAGTGGCTTCATCACCTACCTGCAAGCCAAACAGGCAGCTGGAATTATCAACGTCCCTAACCCTGGCTCCAATCAGGCTAGTCATTCTGCTGTTGCATTAGAGTGTGTATCTAATTTTACTTCTTCCATTAACATGATGTGTTTTTTTAAACTTTTGGGTCCACAGCCAGCTTATGTGGTGCAGATATTCCCACCGTGTGAGTTCTCGGAGGGCCACCTTTCTCGTCTGGCCCCGGACCTTCTCAACAGCATCTCCAGCATTTCCCCTCACCTGATGATTGTTATCGCCTCTGTTTAAATCACCTCCAATTCTTTGAAAACAAAGCCAACACCAGCCCTTTTTGAACTCATCCAGTTCGTACACTGGACTTGCCTCATTATTTATGAGTTTTGATGTTTATTTAGCATGAATTCATCCTTTTTTCTCTTTTGCTACACCAAGTCCTTAAGCAACCTGGTGATGTGGAAATCCAAAAAAAAAAAAAAAAAAAAAAAAAACGTATCAATTCTACAAAGACTTTCTGAAAAAGGAATGATGTTTTTCCGATCATGCCATTTTTTTTTTTTTTTTTTGCCATACTTTAAAGTTATTGTGCATCAAAGCCTTTTCTAATTCATAGCAGCCATGGTGCCGTGGATGCAGACCTTTTAACGGGATATTTTTTAAACTTCATCAAAGTGATTGTGACTTTTTTTCTAAAGGGAAAAAAAAGACAATCTGAGAATTCATTGCACTATGTTCAAGATAAATCATGAACTTTTGTACAGGTTTGCGTTTTAAATGCTTCATGTGTTGGAACTATTGTTATGTTTAGTCAAACTCCTGCAGGATAAAGGGAGAATCATTGCCAGGAAGAACTTTTTGATCCACGTTAAAGCTTCAGTTCTTCGGCATCAGCAGATTTTATCCTTCCTTTTTAAACTCGACTCTCTGTCACGAGACATTCCCGACCCCAGGAGCTCGTGATGGGATGTCCAGAGTTGTATAGTTTACACTTAATGCCTCAACAGGGGACTGTATAAAGACTATTTAATTTTTAAATTTTTTTTTTGCATATTATTTGAGCCTTTTGTTGAGAAAAGTGTAAATATTATAAATATTTAAAGACTGAAACAATGTGGGAAAGAACGAGTGAATTATTTTACATGATAGATCGTCATACTTTTTTTTTGACAGGGTTAAGATTGTGGAACAGTTTGACGGAACTGTACAGGATATTTATAGGTTCATTTAATTAAGGGGAGAAAAAAAAAAGGTTTATAATCGATTCAGTGCCAAAATGTCATTTTCAAATGCTTAAAAACACGCAAATGTATGTTAATCAGAACCTATTTTCATATGTGACTTTCTATTTTGCCATTCAGAAGGCTTGATTCCAGTTTTTTCGTATTGCACATCAATGATATCAGTTACGAGGTTGCTTTTGCATTAATTACTAAAAATGTATGATACTTTTTAAAAAGAAATGGAATTGTTTTTTTAATTTCATTTTTATTTTTTAGTATTACTGCATTCATTCAGTTCCTATGTTGTCCTGTGCTGCCCTCTGCTGTTCAAACTCCTATTGTTATTATTATTATGGACTGAATCCCAAGGCAACCATAGCCCCTTATTTATAGCAGATGTGCTTTAGCATGCTTTAATTTTCTTATCCTAATGGGTACTTTAGGGGATCAAAAAGGCAAAGAATGTCACTTAAACTTGACTAAATACCGCTAATGGATGTGTTGACCATCTGTCTTTGTCCCGTCCCTTTAACTGTCTCTTTGAGCCAAGCTGTAAATACTGATGTCCTTTGATCTCTGTGTTATCTCCTGTGTATTTCCCTCCACTTCCTAACTAACCGTCTTCTTTCAGCGTCCTCCTTCTTGTTTTGTGCAACAAAACAACGCAGTCTGAAAGAGGCTTTAGGAGTGGAGGTGTTTTTGAAACCGATGCTGAAAGTAAAACCATGCTCGTCAGGTTTGTGGTGTTTGTACATTTTTCTTCTGACGACTGCAAGCTGAAATACTCATGGTCATGTTGAAGGCACTTATAATTTTTGATAAATAAAACTATGAGAAAAGTACAAAGAAAAAAAAAAAAAACAATCTTCAAAACAGTAATATGAAAAGCTGTCTTTTGATCAATCTTCATTTTGAGTGTATTTTGCAGTTCCTCCATGAGGACATTTTTAACTGTACAATAAATGGTTGTTTAACTTACTTTTAAAGATCATTAAATGGTCCTTAAATCTGTGTTGATGTTTCTTCTCTCTCTTACTCGCCGCGCTAACAGATAGCTGATATTTCTAGCTACTACCAGGGTTGGGGTCAAATACATTTTTCAATTACAACTACGTCATTGCCTATCCATGTTCAATTACAAATCAAATATGATTACAGTCACCAGCATTTTTTCCCAATTGCAATTCCAATTAAAGCTGCAAGCGGCGTTGAACGGGCCTTCGTAACCACACGCATGGCGGGAAGTGGCGCACGTTGAGGTGTGTTGCATGTCGTAGTGTGTGGCAGAAATGTTAAAGTGTTGAGACGTAGCTGACCATTTTCCAGGATTATATCACAAACTTTCCTACAATGTTTTGTGTAAATATAATGCTCATGGTTTGTTTTTACCTATCGGTGGCTAATTGCTAGCTGCGCTCCGTAGCCACGTGCGCCAGAACCAATCACTGGAGAGCATACCCCAGTGATGATGTCATCAGTCCTTTACAGGATGAAGTCATCAATTCTACCTCTACAGTGATGATGTCATAATTCTACTGAATTTTTTAGGTGTATGTGAAACTAATTGTATTGTATGTAGTCATTTTGACATTCACGTAAAATTCCCTCAAAATATCAAATTTTGAGGGACTTCAAATTTTCATAAGTTTTTGAACGTGTTTAGGCCCTCAAAAAAGTGATCACTTTTTTGTAATAATAATAATGATAAAAACAAGGTGCATTACAATACAATACCTACGCACCATTATTTTTTTTCCCCCTGAAAGTCAATTACAATTATGTTCTCAATTACTAAAGTTCACCAAAAACAATTTATCACAATTAATGAGCCTTTAATAAATAAATAACCTTCCTCTTGTGTTAGCATTTCTTATGATAATGGGTCATGTTTTAAATCAGCTGTAAAATACACTAAAAAACATCTTCTATCATCAAATTTGCTTCTCATCTCTTGGGTACCTTGTTGGACTTCCTAATCAATTAAAATATTAGTATTCATATTTTTAATGTGGGCGTCTGAGCCTTTTTTGTGTCACTATACCCTTCGATTTCATTTTTTATTTTATTTTTTAATGATAAAATGATTCTCAGAACTTACAGGCAGTCAGTGAAAGTTAATGTGTAATGTTGAATTGTATTTTTACAACATGTAAACGTTTTTTTTTTGTGAATTGATTTTTTTTATTCACCAGACTGCAAAAAAAAAAAAAAAAAAAACGATCATGATTGTGATCTTAACTTCCAATGGTAAACTCCACACTGTATTTTAATAAAATGTTAAGAAATAGAAACAAAAAACTGTAGCATTAATCAAATTATAATTAACAGTTTTTAAAAAAAATATAATTTCCATGCCAATTACAATTCAATTATGATTACAACAATATATATATATATATTTTTAATTAAAATTACAGCTATAATTACGCAATAATTGCAAATAATTATACACAAGAGGAAGGTTATGTTTAATGGGCTTATTTAATTCAGACTCAGTAATTGGGATTAAATGTAATTGAACTTTCATAATTGAGAACATAATTGTAATTGAATTTTAGGGAAACTTGTTTTTTTTAAAATTGTAATTGGGAAAAATGCTGGACAACGTAATCGTAATTGAGTTGTAATTGAGCATGGATAATTGAAGACGTAATTGTCATTAGAAATTGTACTGACGTGATGCAACGTTTTCATAATAAAGAATTAAACTAACCTTGTATTTCTAAGTTGCTGACACGGTCGTCCTGCACTTCTTATCACATGACTGAAGATGTCAGTATGTGATTGTGCAGTAGAAGTTCAACTCATACTGTAGTGTTAAAGTTTTATTTATAGGCCATCAGGGGCAGCACGTTGAAGTGGAGCAGTTTCAGTAATATGTACTGTATGATATAGATATAGATAATCATGATGTTTTATAATAAAGATCCCCTCACACAGAGGAAATCAATCAAACAATGACCACATAGTAACTTTAGTGTGTAAGACTCTTCAAAAAAGGGTTTTAATTGAAAACTAATCAAGGCACTACTAGGATTATTATTATTTTTTAAATAAGATTTTTACAATATGATATTAAGATAATACAGTTTTAGAGGTTTTTAAAGAAGCTAAACACATTTTATTTATATATACACATATATATGTGGTGCCTAATGTAAAAACTAGGTCACTGTTTCATAGTTTTGAACATTTAGCTAATATATCTTTCATTTGAGACAAATTCATGTTAAAAATGTGTACACATGAAAAATAAATGTAAATGTTAAATCTAAATGTAAAAAAGTTGTTGCTCAGCCTGCACCGTAACCCCCTAATGCTTTTTATTATGCTTATATTGGTCTTCATGCACTACCTCACTTTATTTGTTATCAGTTCTCATATCTTATCCATCATTGCACTACGATCATTTTATTCTTTCAGTATTCATCTTTGTTTATATAGCTCTAGTATATATTTAGTCTGTTTAATATCTGTCATGCACCATTATCGCTTTATTATTTACTATTTGCCTATTTACACATACTGTAGCTCTAGATGTATATATATTTACATTTATTACCTATTTACTGCACTATCCTTCTGTTTACATCTGTTCACTACTGCATACATATGTCTGTTTAGTGCGATTGCTGTCCACTTATACCTTCTTTTTTGTATTTAACTTTGTAATGTTGTGTTTTAACTTTGTACTTGCATTTTGACACTTTAGTCTTTTGTTGACACTTTATCTTTGGTTAAAGTTTTTGTATAGCTGCAATGTCATTCATTTCTGCTCTGAAATGAATTAAACTGAATTGAACTCTAAGCGTTAAATCTAAATCTAAATGTTAAATCGGTTGCCTAGTGTAGAGCTAAATGTTTAGAAATGAATCAAAGTGGGCAGGTCAGCGCCTGTCGATCACATGGCCAACCGATTTAACATTTAGATTTAGATTTAACATTTAGATTTACATTTAACATTGAGATTTAGATTTAACATTTAGATTTTGCATTTAGATTGACATTCAACATTTAGAATGAACATTTACTTTTAGATGTAACAATTACATTTAGATTTATTTTCCATGTATAAACATTTTTAACAATGATATAAAATGAAAAATGAAAGAAAAAATAGCTAAACATTTAGATTTAGATTTAACATTTAGATTTAGATTTAACATTTAGATTTAGATTTAACATTTAGATTTAGATTTTACATTTAGATTTAGATTTAACATTTAGATTGACGTTTAACATTTAGATTTAACATTTACATTTAGATTTATTTTCCATGTGTACACATTTTTAACAATGATATAAAATGAAAAATGATAGAAAAATCAGCTAAATGTTCAAAATATGTCAGAAAAAGTGGGCGAGTGTTTACATTCGGCAGCCTATACACATAACCTACAGTTAAAGGTTTACAAAGGACATAATAATGTGAATACTTCTCATAGGAATCTTTAATTTAGAGACATTTCTAGACAGAGTTTAAATGTTGTCCTTGTGTTTGGATTTCTTTGAGGATTACTTTGTTCAATAATCGATTCCATTGAGAGAATGTTGTTGTGATTTAGAAATGATTGGAGTTCAGACACTTAAATGTTTCTCTCTCTATGAAACAAGGCCTAGAATTCAATTAAAACACTGTTTAACATAACAAATCTACTACTGCACGACTTCTTTCATTTCCCACTCACACATGACATGATGCATGATTATTCTGTAGGATTTCATCCATGTCTAGGCCAGTGTTCTCCAACAGAAAGAAAGAAACGACAGCTGCAGCTGCAAACGCCGGCACAGACGTATAAGGAGGGTTATAGCGAGGGTGCAGCCATTTTTCTTCACCTGTCACTTTGTCTACAGTAGAAAGAAAGGAAGTGTGACCCCACGAGGGAGAGACTTCCATGATTTAGGAGGCAGACTAGAGAAGATGTGGAATGTTAATTGTCGCCCTGTTATGAAGCAGGAGAAGAAGCAGATGAGCCTGAGGATGACTTCCGATCCCCCTCCTCCAAAGTTTGGAGCTTTTGTGAAGACTAAAGTCTTTGATGGAGGACGAGGCCCAGGCCAGAGTTTCCAGCTGTCCTCCTCTAGGATCTTTGAGCATAATTTGACATTTTGAGCTCATATTTTTAGCCAAAAATGAAGGGAGAGAAAATATTGAAAAGAAGGTGTTCCTTTGTTCAGATATTTATGAGCTCATTTTCCATTCATAACCTTTTGGCACTGAGCTCCCACCATTCCTCACTGGTGTATAGATGATTTGTTTTACATGCACATGTCAGAATAAATTTAAAGGAGGGATTTGAAAAACACTTGGATTTCCATGATCACTTCTTTTTAGAGTAAAGCACATTTGGTCCTTAAGAATTAACATGGTGAGCTTTGCACAGTGTTAATCTGGTTGACTGAAAGTTCTCGTCATAGTTTTCATCAACTACATTTTTAAAAGCAATAATAACTAGACCATGACTAATTAAAAAAGAAATAGCATTGCCTGCCCTAGAGGTCAAACGTTTTCATTACAGTTTTCCCAAATTCATTTGAAAAAAATTGATTCTTAATATAATGTACATATTACATAATAACATACAACTATAGATATATATGAATTCATTTGTAGTTCTACCTCAGGTGTGTAATATGAGTTTTCCGTGAAATGGTCCAAAAATGTTGAGACTTTAGGTTGGTTCTTCTTCTGTTGGGTAATTCTTCTTCACAATATAAATGGTGAAGCGACACTGCACCCAGCAGTTCATGTATGGTACTGCAGTAAAAATGACACGACGCATTTATGTTACTAATCATTTTTGCATAATTGTATATGTTACACACATTGTGGTTGGCGTGAATCTCGAGACGTTTTAGACGGCAAGAATCTCACACTCTGCCTATGCTGTGTATTTACAAACATTAATATCATCCCATATCAGGTTGGTAAATAGTAACTGAATCTTTAAAAAAAAATCCAGAAACTTATGAAACTAATGCAGACATATATTTTAGTCCACGGTTTTTTAACCACTGTGCTTTCATTGTGTTGTTTGTGTTGTAACATTGACTATATATTGTTTAAATAAGCTACAAAGTTTAATATTTTTTTACATTTTTGGTTGGTGGTGTGCCTCGGGATTTCTTTCAATGAAAACATTTACCCAATTGGATTAAAAAAGGTTTTAGTCGACCAACAGATTTAGTAATTAAATAGATTCAGTAGTTTATACTCAAAGTTATAGAAAAGGCTCAGATGAACTACGGCCGGGCCCGCGGAACGTCTCTGAGCCAAATAGCACGTACCATATTCCTGAGAACTCAGTGAAATTCCTCGGTTCCACCAAGTAAAACAAATGAATTTGTGCAACGTAAAATGGTAATCTACGTTGAATTTCCTTTGAAACAATATATCACACGACTATGTTCCGATACATTTAGAAATTACCGGAAAAGGGGGTGGCCCCTGGGCCCCCGTCCCCCTCCCCTTCAAAATTGTCTCCAAGCGGCTCTTGACATCCGCTCATAAACTATCCATGTCAGATTACAGCTCGATTCAACAATCATTAACGGAGGAGTAGTAATTTGAAAAATGGGTCCCCCTGGAACCCCCGTGACACATACGGGGTAATAGCCCCCATTTATATATTGGTATGTGCAATGATCCGGTACCACCAACCGTCAGAATATTTGACTCGCAAATAAATGAGAAATCAACTTTCTTTTTTCTTATCTTTTCTCTTGGGTGCCCTTGTCAATCAAAAATTGGGCAACGATCGTCGGTGCATACACATCCATAGATGATAGCAACCAAATTTCAGCCCAATCTGTTCATGAATAACAGAGGAGTGATTTTAAGTAGTGTACACAACATTAAGAAGAAGAAGAAGAGCTTTGAGTCCTAAAAAGTTCTCATAACGTAATTATGTCAAGTTGGTGTAAAATGTTGTTCTTTTTGTTTGAGTGACGCATTTGTTTATAAGTAAGCATAACTTAAAAACACAACTTAAGTACAATTTAATATAATAAAGTAATTACATGCTCAGATTCATAGTTATTTCTGTTGTTTCAAACAGGGATTATTTTAAAATAAACTTCATTGATATAGCACTTCAATTTAACTGTTATCAAAAACTACAACCTTTAAGTTGTGAAAAATTTTGACTTTGTAGTTAATCACTTTTTTTAAATTTAGGAAATTGATTGGCTACATTTTTTTTGAGTTTTAGTCATTTATTCGGTTTACAGTGTACAACAGTGTTTCCCATGTACCTCTTAGAGTTTATTTCTTATCATAAGTACCCCTTAGCTCATGTTAGACATTATTTATTTACGTCTGCAGGCTTGTCTAAACTCTTTCCTGTTTCTCGTCCAACATTAATCTTGAATTTAAACCTTTTTATTCATTTATTTCTGATGTTTTACTCGTTTTAGAATTTGAATTTCACCTTTTGGTGTATTTCAAGAAGTTGTGCCAGAAATTATTATTGATGGATGAGGAAAAAAGTCTATAATATTTAAAAAAATGTTTCTGTGTGCCTCCTGACGGGTGTTCAAGTACCCCTAGGGTAGGGGTCTGCAACCTTTACTCTCAAAGGAGCCATTTTGCCTAATCTCGCCTGGATTAAAGTCCTTCCTGAGTCGAAAAATACCTTCTCAATGAAGACAGCACAGTATATACAATGCTATACAGTTAAAATAATATTGAATATTTTTTTAAGGGCTACAAAAAAATAACAAATTTGATTATATATATATTTGATATCATGTCGGTCAAAACATGCTAATTGATAATTTCTTACAAGCATGCATATTAAACCGGCATGTTGGCAATTAAATACATCTTTGACCACAGAAATAAAGTCTCTATTTTCTTCCAGAATAGTATTTTTGTTAGTTTAGTTATTTTAACAGTAGGAAGGTTTTTGCACAATGTGATTTATTTTTAGGTAAACCAATTGTTTAATTATCATTTTACTTGAATTTAATATCATTAGTCACCAATACCCTCTGTAAGAAATAACAATTCATTATTTTTATATATTTTTTAAAGCAATAGGGAGCCATTGCAAAACAGTCAAAGAGCCACACGAGGCTCCAGAGCCACAGGTTGCAGACCCCTGCCCTAGGGTTACATGTACCCCAGTTTGGGAATCACCGGTGTCGACAATAACTGACATTGTTCTGATGACTACATTTTGATTAAAACTAGATTGTACTGTGGTCAGAAGACTATGACAATTGTCAGATGTCTTTGTTAGAAATGCATGAATGCACACACACACGCGCGCACACACACACACACACACACACACACACACACACACACACACACACACACACACACACACACGCACACACACACACACACTTCACAGTGTGGACAGTCCATAACCCCTAACCCCTAACCCCTCAATCAAAACTCTGATGTGAACCTCTGCCCCAGAGCAGACCTTCAGGCTGTTTCTCCCTCTAGAACACAGTGTGAGCCTGAGCTGAGTATCACCTCCTAAAGAGCTTCAACAGCTTCATTTTTTTTTTTTTTTCACTGATCTGTGAGCGTTCTGCAGCCAAAGGCTTCACAATGACTCACATCTGCCCGCTGATCCACATGTAAGTCATTATTCAATAAGGTCAACCTTTTATTGCCAGTCACTGACATTTGGAAGCTTTCTACGGATTTTCTGATAAGTTGCAGATTTCTTATAAACAGATTTTTGTGTTTGTGAAAAAAAAACAAACACATCACACAATGTTTTCCAAAAATGTGTTTGGAGAGAGTTACACATGGTTTGCATTACATAACTAAGTTAAAAGTGTTCAATAAAGACCAAACAATTTATACTCCAAAACACTGCACCATTGTGATTATTACTGATTATATTCAAGTGACCATCAGACGCACAATAGAACTTTGGTCTGACTGAGAAGAAGAAGAAGAAGAAGAAGAAGAAGAAGAAGAAGAAGAAGAAGAAGAAGAAGAAGAAGAAGAAGAAGAAGAAGAAGAAGAAGAAGAAGAAGAAGAAGAAGAAGAAGAAGAAGAAGAAGAAGAAGAAGAAGGTTATACTTACTGTTACATTTGTAATTTAATGTTTTTTTTTCCCATCACTTTCTCCTTTTCCACTCCTGCAGTGAGTGTTTTGTCCACTTGTGTCAAACTCATGGCCCGGGGGCCAAATCCGGCCCTTGGGAGCATCCAATTCTGCCCGTAAGAGAAAGTAAAAATGACAGAGAAATCATGAATCATTGTGTAAATGAAACTCAATCGTATTTTCAGGTGCTCAGAGTTTTCCCGGTGCTTATATGGAATGATTGCAGTCATTTTTATTTCAGATTCAGATTCAGTTTATTTACCATTTTCAGTATAAAACCACAGTGGAAAAAAAAGGTGGTCAAAGTGCACTGTCAAACATTCATTCAACAAACATAGAAGACAATCTTAAAAACAAACAAGCCACATAGTTACAATAAGTTAAAAAGGTTACAATAGAGTTTAAAAATTACATTTGTGAAACGCAATTAAAACGTAAAAAATAATGACGCCTGATCAGAGTGCACCGTTCAAAGACATCACAGCTTGTGGAAGAAAGCTTTTGCTGTGGCGACATTGACCACATTTGATGGCGCGATAGCTCCTCCCAGAAGGGAGAAGTTCAAACAAGTCCCTGCAGGATGCAGCGGGTCCTTAATGATGGCTACTGTCCGACACAGAAGTCTTTGTTTGTAAATGTCCTCAAGGACAAAAATTTCAACACCGATGGTCCTAATGCGATTTAAAGCTTTCTTTTCTTTCGCCGTAGCATTTCCAAACCACACTGTGATTGCAGAAGTAAGAAGACTTTACATACCGCAGCGGTAAAAATGTAAAAGTATCTCCTTATTGAGAGTAAATTCTTAAAATTTACGCAGAAAAAAAAGGCGCCAACAAGACTTTTTCACTGCAGCACTTATGTTTGAACTCCAGCTTAGATCGTTTGACAATGTCACAACAAGAAATTTTAACCTCTGCACCATTTACAAAAACAGGTACAGGTACAGGTTTACTTTTACTAAAATCAAAGACCAACTGAAAGGTTTTTGAGGTGTTCAGAAGACATTACATTTTGCACCTCGATTCTGTAAAAAAGAGTCATCGTTTGAGGAAATCAAACCAACAATAGTTGTGTCATCTGCATACTTGATTATTAGATTGTTGGAATAAGATGCAACACAATCATGGGTGTACAACAAAGGACTCAAAATATAACCCTGTGGAGAGCCACTACTCACAGTGAGTTCATCACAGACACAGTCATTAACCTTAACCCTTTGTGGCCTACAGGTTAAAAAACTACAAATCCATTTGCAAATGGCATCACACAGTCCCTTAAGTCAGACTTCAGTTTCTGAGTGTTAAAAGCAGAGCTATAGTCAATGGGATTTTTCCTTGTCCAAACGTACATACACACAGTTCAAAGCAAATGTTGAACTGTTTAAAAAAAACTAAAAATTCTTACAAAATCTTTCCATTTTCCTCATATTATGACCTTAATTTCATAGAAATTGGTCACAAAATCTAGGAAATGTAAAGTAAAGTTCCTGTTGAAACTGATATCTGTCACTTATTGCTTGGATATTGTTGGTTTCTTACATATTTAGTATTTTATAAATAAGCAGAAGTGCAAACTACGGCACAATAATGTTGAAATTACTCATACCCACTTGAGATCAAGCTGTTCTGTATTTGGTCCCTGAACTAAACTGAGTTTGACGCCCCTGGTTTAGGCTCATAGTGGGTCAGCCAGTGACTTCACAAACACTGGAGAGAAGACATCCTGGACCAGGATCACCCTTTGGTTTAGGAATCTTCTCATCTTTGTGT